>NC_138131.1:75183350-75488364 GCF_964188305.1 Podarcis bocagei
TTCAAAACAGCAACGATCAATTGCACATTTATTCCAAATCCAGTTAAAACTATTTAGTTCAATTAAATCAGTAAAATCGATGAGCTTGATCGAGTGATACCAGTTTTTCAAATTCTGATAGTTATACCCCCAATGCCCCTCTTGCCTCCTAGCACCCTCTGGTTAATCCCACAGCCTGTGCCCACTCTGGGAACCCCTGTTCTAAGCAGTGAAAAATTATGGGGCGACAATACAGAAAGAAAGTGCTTTTTTAAAAAGCCAGTCCTTTAAAAAAAAAAAATGTTTAGGGGTACTCTCATTTTCCTAGGCATATTGAAATACTGCCCCGCAATGAGGCCAAACGTAGATTCACAAGATGTTTAGGGGTATGCGTATGCCCCTCGCGTCCCCTCAGGAAAAAAAGCACTGGGTAGGACAATACGCAGGCCACATCTGGGTGATCTTTCCTCCTGACGGAGTTCAAGCCACCTTATTCCCTCACTCCTCCCCTTTGGGACTTTATTCCTTGATTACACAAATGCAGAGTTCCCCGTTACTCTCCAAATTCACACTGCTATGCCGTTGTGATGGTGACACACCTTGGCTGTATAAATTTCTTTCCCTAAGCAACCTCTATAAATGATATGATTGCTTGCATTTGCATTGTGTGAGAGAGATAAAGTTCAGCCTTTCTCCAGCAAGGAAATGAAACAACTTACCTGTTTCTCCTAGGTGCACTGAGAAGTCTTCTCCAAGGGAGAAGAATCATTACCTGGATGTCCCTGCTGAGCATCTATGCCGAAAAGGTAACCAGAGCATCTTGATTTGTTTGGGCCTCTTACAAAAGCAGGGTTTGTGAAATGAAGCAACTGACTGGTCCATGGAGTGTCTATTTACCAGGAACTGGTAAGCCTGGCAGACCGGAATCCTAGGATAGTTAGGAAGCAGAAGCTCATTCCAGGCACAGCCCCTGGAGGGAACTTTTCAGGTCACAGAATAACAGTTCAGTGAATTCTCCAGAGTGTTTCTCTCCAGTTTTATACAAATGAACGGTGAGGGATGGATGGGAATGGCAAGAAAAGCAGGTAAGGGCAGTGGTGAGTTTATGCTCTCGGGCCCTTTTGGCAGGCCCTATTCATTCACCTTAATAAACCTGACTATGTCTGAAAATACAATGGATTTAAAAGCTGGTTTGGCCTCATTGAGGGGCCGTGTTTAAATATGAGTAAGAAAATGAGAGTACCCCTAAACATTGAATAGATAGATAGATAGATAGATAGATAGATAGATAGATAGATAGATAGATAGATAGATAGACAGATAGTCTCCAGAACCAGACTCTGGGACAGACTACAGGGTACCAATATAGATAGAAAGCTTCTGCTCTTAATTCAGGCACTCCACACAAACACGGCTCTTAGAGTCAGGTGTAGCCGCCTAGGACACCTAACAGACCCCATTAAAACCTTCAAAGGAGTCAGGCAAGGGTGCCTATTGGCCCCTCTACTATTCAATTTCTATTTAAATAATTTAGTATCTGCACCCAATGACTCAGAACTCCACCCTCCGAAGCTCGCAAATCAGCATATTTCGGTCCTGCTATATGCCAATGAGGCAGTAATTCTATCTAGAACCCCCATTGGACTCAAAAGAGCGCTAAGGAAGCTCGCAGCATACTGTGAAACTGAATGTCTCAAAATCAACTATCAAAAGACCAAGATACTTGCTTTTGGGGCAAAACCAAAGCTTAGAAGCTGGGAACTCTAAGGCCATAAATTAGAACAAGTCACAAATTATAAGTATCTAGGAATGGTGGTACAGGCCTCAGGAACCAACAAACTTCACATAAACTCCATCGGGAACTCAGCAGGAAAAACCGCAAACTGTATCCTTAAATTTTTCAGAGCACAAGGGGGCTCCGTCATCCCCGCGGCTCTAAAATTATACAAGGCCAAAACTTTGGCACAGCTCCTTTATGGATCCTTTCTGGGCCCGCCTTCCTCTGCTTTCTCCCCACTTGAGAGAGTGCAATCCAAACTTCTTAGAGCTCTCCTACAAGTCCCCAGATGTGTTTCAAACGCATGGGTTAGACTCGAAACGGGGATGATGAGAGTGGAGGCTTATATCTGCCTAACATCAATCTACAAATGGCTGACATTGAATCTGCTCCCCCGAGGGATAGCCCCATTGATCCTCTGCGATCAATTCCAGTCAGGCTGGCAGACTGCAGACCTGAACACCCTTCAGAAACTGGGTTTTGCCCCTCAAGCCCTTCTGAGCCTGGGGTTGGGCCAGGCAAAAGCCACGGTCAGGCAAAGAATCTTAGACACCGAGAGACAACAGGACTGCGCAAGGTGCCCCGACTATAAAATTTGAGAAATCGAGAGATATATAGCTGCACCGGCAGCATATCTCTTCTTTCTCGTATCTAAAAATGCAAGAAGAGCCTTTACACTCGCCAGAAGCTCGGCTCTGCCCTCGCAGGTCCTGGAAGGAGCCTTTAAGAAGTCCCATATGCTCAGAGTCTTTGCGCCTGCCCATTGGGAGAGATAGGAAGCCCAGAGCACTTGTTCTTTAGATGTCTCTTTTATGAAGAGGCACGTAGTAAGACCATTGATCCCCTGCTGGTGAGGCTCGCCAACCTCCCGGAAAAGCAAAAACTTGACCTTTTCCTGTTAGGCAAAGATCAGAAGACGACCTGGATGGTCGCCAGATTCTGTGTACAGATCTGTAGGCACAGACCATCTCCCAACTCAAACTAGTTTGTTATGAAAATCCCCAAACTCGGTTCCATGGGTGACTCTGGGTCAACTCCCTGCGATAGTTTATTGTTGTACATTGTTTTTAAATTTATTGTTGTACATTTTTAATTCTCTGTTTTTCTTCTGTGACTGTACCCCCAAGTGCGTTTTATGAGTTGGTCTCCAACCGTAATAAATTAGATAGATAGATAGATAGATAGATAGATAGATAGATAGATAGATAGATAGATAGAAAGAAAACATGGACATGGGTACCTAAAGGAAGTCAGTGTGAGCAAGTGAAATGTTGAGGACTAGTAACTTGTGGCAGAGGCAGATCTAGGGCAGTGCAGCCAGTTCTGCCAAACTGGGCATCAAGCCAAGGGGGGGCACTGCAGGGTGTCGCAACTATGATGTAGGGAATTGAGCAGAGCAGGTGGTGAGGCAGGGAGCTGCTGGATTTTGACCTTGCGCAGAGCGCCTCTGAAATCTGAAAGATCAAAGTTCCCCCCACCTCACTTGTGGGCTGATTTGCAAAGCTACAATAGGCCCCACTGCATTTTCAGGACAGTGGCCTTTTTTTAACCTATAACCACAATAATCAAGAATTATTGTTCCAGTTGCTAGAACTGAGCTGAGGGGGTCTCCTTGTACCTCTTTCCTAAAGCAAAGACATGAAGGATCTCGCTCCATGAGAACCTACCCGGACCCTGAAATAAACATCAGAGGCCCTTCTTTGTGTGCCTCCCCCACGAGAGGGCCAAAGGGTGGCAACACAACAGCGGCGTAGCGTGAGTTGTCAGCACCCGGGGCAACACAAGTAATTTGCGCCCCCTAACCCGGGGCAAGGCACGTAATTTGCGCCCCCCCTAACCTGCGAGTTGCCGCTGGCGCTGCTGCCCAAACGACGCCGCTTGCCCGGAGGAGGAGGGGGGCAGAGAGGCGAGGAAAATGCAACGGCCCAGCAGCAGCAGCAGCAGCGGCGGAGGCGGGGCTGTGAGGAGGGGTTGCCTGGCGCGTCCTCCGCGGTGAGCGCTGAGAGCCGCTGCCTGCCGGGCGCCTTCAGCCGGGCGCCGCGAGACATGCGGCTCTGCTACAGCCTGCGCCCAAGGCTCTTCGGCGACTCCGGAGGCAGCGAGCGCCCCCCCCCCAGATGTTGCGCCCGGTGCGGCTTGCACCCCTTGCACCCCCCACGCTACGCCACTGCAACACAAGAACGGGCCTTATCTGCAGTGGCTCCCTGTTTGTGGAATGCTTGCCTGGCACCTTCATCATACACCTTTAGGCACCAGGCCAAAAAGGGAAATAGATTCAGGAGCAGTTGAGACGAATAAGGAGTACCCAGTTCCCTTTTTCTCTCTAAGCCTGACATTGTTTAAAGAAAATGTGGGGTGCATTTTACAGGCACTTACAAGAGTGATCTTGCTGAACTCAGTGGGGCTACTCAGTGAGTAAAACTGCTCAGGGTTGCACAGCTGGTCAATTAAATGTATGTGTTTTAGCTGATTGACCACTTAATTTCTTAAATTTGGCAAAAACTTGCCCCTGGGTAAAAAGTATTCTGAAAGATGCTTAAGCTTTCCTTTTTCTTGGGTACACAGGTGTACACCTGTAAACAGGTGCCCTATTGTGTTAGAGCATGTGCAAGACAGGAGCATGGTCTTGTGTGACCCACATTGTTCCCCATTGGGACCTTCAATGTGAACAGAAGAAGTTGCCTCCTATCCGGAGAGGACACTTGAAGGCACAGTGGAACCTTGGGTCTCAAATGGCTCAGTTGACGAACAAATCGGAACCCGAACGCCGCAAACCCAGAAGTTAAATGCTTTGGTTTGCAAACTTTTTTCGAAAGCCGAATGCCCGATGTGGCTGTCGGCTATTGTTTCCAGGGCGCCGGCGCCAATTGGAAGCCGCACCTTGGTTTTAGAACGTTTCGGAAGTCGAATGGACTTCCGGAACGGATTACATTCGAGAACCAATGTACCACTGTACTATCAAATTCCAAATCCACATGGGAAAAAACCCTCAGCATTCTAGCAGATTCCTTACAGGACTATAATTCCACACTGTATATATCACAATAAGAGACAGCATGCCTTCAACACATGGGCATCCCATCAGATTGTTTCTGGGACAGAGTTGATCCTTGTTCTCCTTTCCTCTTGAAAGGCTACAAAATGGTTATCCTTGGGATGAGACAATATGTACATTAAAACATATACTGCAATGCCCACCATCCCTGACCATTAGCCATGCTGGCAGAGACCATCTGTATGGCCACAGATTGCCCGTCCCTGATATTTTATTTTTATGGGTTTTCCACACACATCTGCTCAGCTTCTGTGAGAACAGGATGCTTGAATAGTTGGGCCATTGGCCTGATCCAGCAGGCTCTTTTTATGTTCTTACGTTAGAGGTATGCTGCCTTTGTGCACGGCTGTTCCGCTTACCTCTCATGTTCAAGCCATCATAAACGAGTGAGTGCCTGAGCATGCGCAGAGTGCCACCCTCCCTCAGTGGTGAAATAAATAATCACTACTTTTACTTGAAGCCCTGATAGCCATCGCACCCAGCAGCTCTGGTATGTTTCGTGCACACAATAGAGCACCCTTGATGGATCAAGACCGATGAGACAATGCCACGTTGTGTTTCTGTTCCGTAGAAGTTGCTTCAACTTTCGTGCACGCAATTTCTGCTTTTGATGGAGACCTTGGCATTATGATAAGAGAAACAGGAACAGCACTTACGGCGCCCAAACAAAAGTGAAAGCAGAACAAGTTTGGACAAAACAGCACAGCAGTGTGTCAAAGTTCCCTGGAGTCCCAATTGCACATTTCCTCCCCTGCCAGGTAGATTTCTTCTTTTTTTTAAAGAAATAAATTTTTATTAATTTTCCAAACACATAATAAAAACAAACTATAAATAAGACAATAACAATAACATACAAACAAATAAACACGTATAATTTCTTAGCCTTATTTTCATACACCTTGCTTCCCGGACTTCCCCATACCTTCCCTTTTCTGCATCCTTGTTTCACATTTCTTCAGCAACTTCTTAAATCTAATTTAAACCAATCACTTTCATTAGATTTTTTTTCTTTAACTTATTGGTTTCAGCTGCAATTCTCTATTTCTTTGTTCCTTAACATCTTAACACTCCTCAATTTTACAACAGTTTTTAAGATATGTTTTAAATTTCTTCCAATCTTCTTCCACTGTCTCTTTCCCCTGGTCACGGATTCTGCCGGTCATCTCTGCCAGACCCATGTAGTCGATCACCTTCGTCTGCCATTCTTCCAGAGTGGGTAGTTCTTGTGTCTTCCAATACTTTGCCAGAAGAATTCTCGCTGCTGTAGTAGCGTACATAAAAAACGTCCTATCCTTCCTTGGCACCAATTGGCCGACCATGCCCAAGAGGAAAGCCTCAGGTTTTTTAGAAAAAGTCCACTTAAGGACTTTCTTGATTTCATTATAGATCATTTCCCAAAAGGCTTTGATCTTCGGGCAGGTCCACCAAAGGTGATAAAAAGTACCTTCAGTCTCATTACATTTCCAACATTTATTATTGGGCGAATGGTAAATTTTTGCAAGCTTGACTGGGGTCATGTACCACCTGTAGGTCATTTTCATTATGTTTTCTCTTAAGGCGTTACATGCCAGGTAGATTTCGGCAGTTCATAGTCTATGTTTTATGTGGATCTGCCCACATATAATTAATGGAAAGGTCCATCTCCTGTTCCCATTGCCGATTGATATAAGAGGTGTGCTCAGTTTGTTTTTAGGGCGTCCTTCTTTTTGCAGGGAATGGGGTGTAGTATTTTTTGGTATTAATTCCTATACTATTTTCATCATCATCATCATCATCATCATCATCATCATCATTTATTACTTATACCCCGTCCATCTGGCTGGGTTTCCCCAGCCACTCTGGGAGGCTTCCAACAAAATATTCTGGGGAATTCAAGCAAAGAACGAAGCGTCAAAACAGAGCTTTGTGGCTTGAGTATGACTTGATCTCAGTCCAGACAGATCAACCATATGTGGCCAGTTTACAAGCCCCCCTACCCCTGGTACCCTTTCTCCCTGCATTGCTGCTCCAGAACTTTTCACTGCTTAGAAATGTAGGACACAATACTGGATTGTCGCAGGGGTTGGATTCCTATTGGATCGGTTAGTCTAGGCTTAGCAGAGTGAGCAGGGCAGGCAGCCCCTAGTGCCGTATTTACATGTAAGCTAAACACGCTATAGTTTAGGGCTATAGTGCTCGGTCCCGGCTCCTGCCAAGCTAGCAGTTCGAAAGCACGTCAAAGTGCAAGTAGATAAATAGGTACCGCTCCGGCGGGAAGGTAAACGGCATTTCCGTGCGCTGCTCTGGTTCGCCAGAAGCGGCTTAGTCATGCTGGCCACATGACCCGGAAAAACTGTCTGCGGACAAATGCCGGCTCCCTCGGCCTATAGCGCGTGATGAGTGCACAACCACAGAGTTGTCCGCGACTGGACCTAACGGTCAGGGGTCCCTTTACCTTTTAGCCATCACAAATAATACTGCTTTCTCTCAAAGTTGACACCTTTCACGAAAACTGATAAGTTACCTGTTGTAGGGAATCATTTCTCCTCTTTTCTTAATCCAAACCCACACTTTTAAGCCACTTACTTAAGCAAACTTAGACAAATTCTTTTCGAAGAATAACAAGGGTTGAGAGGAGGACTAGATGTTACCTGGTTTTCAAAATCGTGATAGAGCACCAGCTAAATTTTGAGGCACTAGCTGGCTTCACAGTTTTTCCTGCATGGTGATTTTTGCATAGAGCACACACACATACTTTAAGGCTGGGCAATGTATCAATACATTTGGGGTGAGGAAATAAGTTTGAAGTCCACAGCGTGGTAACAGTGCCATAATATTAATCACAATGTGTGCGCGTGCCGTGTAAAAAACCATTATGTGGGAAAAACCGTGAAGCCAGTCATCGCTTCTCTCATGGTTCCTTCTGTCCCTGTTGCTCTGCACTAGAAAATAACAGTTGTAAGTGTGTTAAAGCTAAGTAAAAATGTATCTGTTTTAGACCCCTAAGTAGCAGCAGTTTTCAGGACCTTACCCCCTTCACCTCTACATAGAGAACCCCTAGATATGCCTCTGCGCGTAAGATGTGATTATGCTGTAGGTACAGTCGTACCTCGGAAGTCGAACGGAATCTGTTCTGGAAGTCCGTTCGTCTTCCAAAATGTTTGGGAACCAAGGCGTGGCTTCCAATCGGAAGCCTCGTAGGCCGCGTTGGACGTTCGGGTTCCAAATAACGTTCGCAAACCGGAACACTCACTTCCGGGCTTGCAGCTTTTGGGAGCCAAAACGTTCGACTTGCAAGGCGTTCGGGAGCCAAGATACGACTGTAAATTTATTAGATTGCCACATATTAAACAACTGAATCAAGCAAGAGGAACAAACCACAAGGACACATTTGGCGAAGAACAGTGAAACTTTATTGCATTTACAAACACACTGGGAAATCAAAGGCAAGCCCCAAAAGCTTGCACCAATTTATGGATTGTACTCTTTTTATTTACTGTTTGCTATATATAAAAAACATCTGCTGCTACTTTAAGTGAATGGATAGGACCACATTAGGGTGTCTCAAGAATATGGTGGATAAAATGCTAATGATTTGTGTTGCTGTACTGTAAAGGATGGGGGGCGGGATCCAACACATTTTTATATGAACAAGTTTATGCCTAAACATTAATTGTACCCTTTCATTATCTGCTTTTCAAAATCAATCTAGGGTTTCCCACTTTACTCATTTTTTGATACGGCCTTTAAAAAGAAATCCTGGAACACCTCCCCGATTTCTTTGTTATACTGTAAATTTGTAAATAGCTACTGCAATCGATTTTAGCTCATTGAAACAAGTATCATGTTATATATATTATATATGTTTTCCATTTTTAAAAACTTTGTGTCAAGCTAAAAACCCTGTGCATCAAAACCGTGGTCAGTTTAGCAGTGATACCCGAGACAAGTGACTGTCCTTGAAGGATATCAAATTACACAGTAGGCGGGTTCCATTCAAGCTGCAGCAGGTGCAGAAGTCTGCTTCAGAAGCTGCCATTTGGGATCATCTGGGAAGTGCTAATAATCAGAACAGGGTGGTTGAGGAAGTAAATCACATGGTACCTGAAAAAGAGAGGTCAATAGTGCAGTATTTAGCAACACTATCTAAATCAGCAATAGGGGCAAACAAAGGTATCTAAGGTAGAGCATGGAATACTTCCAGACCCAGTTCAGATGTCAAGTGAAACCATGGTTTAGTATGCTGGGAATGAGCCAAAGCAAGCCTTGGGCTCACACATTCCCCCCCTCCTCCCTCTACACAAGCGGTGAAGAGTTTGGAAACTACATCCTCGTTAGGCTTAACCACAGCTTGTTGCCTCACCCAAATCTGATGAACTATGCTTATTGTTAACCCTGGTTGATTGGTTTGATAAGCCATCTTTAAACCACGGCTCATCCAGCTAGCTTGTTTAAACTCTTAATCTCAGGGTCGTGGGTTGGAGCCTCACACGGGGCAAAAATAATAATCCTGCATTGCTGGGGGTCAGGCAAAATGACACTTGTGGTCCCTTCCAACTCTATAATAACTCTATAACTTTATAACGTTAACCACAGCTGAGAGTCTGGGGTGGTGTGCTAAACCAGCCTTCGCCAATCTGATTTCCTCCAGATGTTGCTGAATTCTTATGTCCCATCAACCACATGATAGTCAGGGATGATGGGACATCATCATCATCATCATCATCATCATCATAATTTATTACTTATACCCCGACCGACCGCCCAACCAGGTCTCCCCAGCCACTCTGGACGGCTTCCAACAGGAGCTTAAAAATACATTAAAACATCAGTCATTAAAAAACTTCCCTAAACATCAGATAGTTGTTTATTCCTTTGACATCTGATGGGAAGGCATTCCACAGGACGGGAGCCACTACCGAGAAGGCCCTCTGCCTGGTTCCCTGTAACTTGGCATCTCGCAGTGAGGGAACCGCCAAAAGGTCCTCGGCGCTGGACCTCGGTGTCCGGGCAGAACGATGGGGGTGGAGACTCTCCTTCAGGTCTACTGGACCGAGGCCGTTTAGGTGGCTTTCAAGGTCAGCACCAACACTTTGAATTGTGCTCGGAAATGGACTGGGAGCCAATGTAGGTCTTTCAAGTTCTGTGGTCTGGGCGGCCGCTCCCAGTCACCAGTCTAGCTGCCGCATTCTGGATAAGTTGTAGTGCAGGACCTCTGAAAGGGCCTCTGGTTCTCCATCCCTGTTATATACACTGCAGTAACAGCTTGTACATGAGGCTGATTGTGGATGTAACTGTGATATCAAAGGGAACAAGACAGATGCTTCTAATTGACTTTACCCATTTTCAGTGGTTGATGTTCTTATGACTGCGACGGTCAGTCCTTCTGCATTTAAGTCAGATCATGCCGATGCTCCAGTGTCACCGTCTGTTTCAGAAGCTGCCACTTGGGGTCCTCAGGGAAGTGCTTCTTAATAAACAGAGCGGGGCGAGTAAGGAAGTAAAACTCATCGTACCTGCAAAAGGAGAAGGCGCAATAGTCTAGTATTTCATAATAATGCCTAAATCAGCACCAGGGCCAGACAGGCAAACAGAGTGGTGATCCAGAGCAGCTGGAGGGCATCTGGTTGAGGAAGCTGCTGTGTTGCAACAATCCAGCCTCCAGAATCCCCAGATTTTACACATGTAGCCCAGAATAAGCACAACACTCCAGAACTGTTCAAAGAGGATGAATAGATGGTATCTATCCCTGCCATCAGGACACTCCATGCCCATGGCATAATAATAATAATAATAATAATAATAATAATAATAATAATAATAATAATAATGATGAAATATTACTTATACCCCCGCCCATCTGGCCGGGCCTCCACAGCCACTCTGCACGGAATAACACTTCAAACATGAAAAACTTCCCTAAACAGGGCTGCCTTCAGATGTCTTCTAAAAGTCAGATAGTTATTGTATTTCCTTGACATCTGATGGGAGGGCGTTCCACAGGGCGGGCGCCACTACTGAGAAGGCCTGGTTCCCTGTAACCTCACTTCTCACAGTGAGGGAACTGCCAGAAGGCCCTCAGAGCTGGACCTCAGGCTGAAGGATGGGGGTGGAGACACTCCTTCAGGTATACTGGGCCGAGGCCATTTAGGGCTTTAGAGGTCAGCACCAACACTTTGAATTGTGCTTGGAAATGTACTGGGAGCCAATGTAGGTCTTTCAGGGCCGGTGTTATATGGTCTTGGCGGCCGCTCCCAGTCACCAACCTAGCTGCAGCATTCTTATTGCACTTGCTTACATTAATCAGCCCTGCGACCATCAAATTGCAAACTCTGACAAGTGGTTCAAGCAAAACAAAACCACCTGAAAGCAAATGAAGTTAACTGTGAGAGCCAGTGTGGTGTAGTGGTTAAGAGCGGTGGACTTGTAATCTGGGGAACCGGGTTCGCTTCCATGCTCCTCCACCTGCAGCTGCTGGGTGACCTTGGGCTAGTCACACTTCTCTGAAGTCTCTCAGCCCCACTCACCTCACAGAGTGTTTGTTGTGGGGGAGGAAGGGAAAGGAGATTGTTGGCCGCTTTGAGACTCCTTAGGGTAGTGAGAAAGCGGGATATCAAATCCAAACTCTTCTTCTTCTGCTATCCCCTCAGTGTGTCCCACGCTCTGCCTGGTCTGCCTAACAGCGTACCTGAAAGTGAACTTGCTAAAAGCAGTATTCACAGAGCCACTTCCCCAGGTGCAGTCTAAGAGATGCCACCTTCCATCAATGCGGACAGCATTCCAGGCATGGTCGCTCTTCCCCTTTACGCTGCAGCTGCCTATCAAATACTGGCACTGTATCCCTGCAATACTGAGAGGGGAAGGAAGGTATTCAGGAACAGTGTTGCTACCAAGAGGACAAGTGGTTGCTTTCACCGCTTTGATAGGCTGGATTGGCCGTCCTTCATTTTGCTGGATCAGAGAAAACAGCAATCAGGTTCTCCACAGATTCTCATTTGCTCCAATTTGGCAGGAAAACACAAGTTTTCCTGGGATGAAACAACAACAACAACATTTGGACACGGACCTGGAAAGCCAGGAACTGTGCCTATAAAGCACAGAGCAAAGCTAAGTATGGATGAGGAACTAAGTCACACAGGGAAGAGACCCATTAAATTCAAGTAATTTTTAAGTCTATGGATTCCAGTGGACCTACTCAATTCAATGCAGCCCTATATATGCAAGTTTGCTTCAGGATCATTCACAGTGTGGGCATTCCTCCACTTACATGGTGGGTCATGTTCCGGAACCCCATGCACATAAGCAAAAATTGTGTAAGTAGGGTAAAGGTAAAGGACCCCTGAAAGTTAAGTCCAGTCACAGAAAACTCTGGGGTTGCGGCACTCATCTCACTTTACAGGCCGAGGGAGCCGGCGTTTGTCCGCAGACAGTTTTTCCGGGTCATGTGGCCAGCCTGACGCAACAGAACACCGAAACCAGAGCAGCGTGCGGAAACGCCGTTTACCTTCCCGCCCGAGCGGTACCTATTTATCTACTTGCACTTTTTGGCATGTTTTCGAACTGCTAGGTTGGCAGGAGCTGGGACCGAGCAACGGGAGCTCACCCCGTCATGGGGATTTGAACCGCCGACCTTCTGATCGGCAAGCCCAAGAGGCTCAGTGGTTTAGACCACAGCGCCACCCGTGTCCCTGTGTAAGTAGGGAGCACACACTAAAAAAAGCTCATTTTTTCCTGCTCTCCAGCTCTCTCTCCCCACAACACTCTTTTCAACTAGAGGTGAAGCTCTGGAGCTGGCTGGAGGACCTGTGGAAAAGCAACAGCAGCTGCCATGCTGTGACGTGTGTCAGCTACTAGGTGGGGAGGCTGAGCAGCCTAAACAAAGCCCCACTGTGCCTCCGTTCTCTTTGGGGCTTCCTCCGCTCCCACTGAAGTCCTCTTTGGGTTCTGGGGAGGGTCTCCTCATGAGCCATGAGGACTCTCCAGCTCTCTCCCGCCATTTTCTGCTTAGAATCTATTGATTTACTTATTTCCGAGGGCTGTCACGTGCGAGTTGATCACGCCTAAGCATGGAGATAGCTGCCTAGGGTAAGGGGTGGGGAACCTGTGGCTCTCCAGATCTCCTATCGCTACAGCCAAGTAACAACCACTTGCCACGATGGCTGGAGCCAACAGAAGTTACCTGCACATTTCTTGAAAGAGTCGAGCATATCCACCGCAAATAGCCTTTCCTGACTGAAGGACATCAGCTGGTTTAAATGACACCTTGTCCAGGTTATAGCAGCCTTCCACATCATATTCTGTAGAAATAAAGACAATGAGCACCCATTCTGATTTGCTTGTGGGGTGGCAACACTTTGCAACACTTTCCATCGTGTTTCTCGATATCTTTCCTGGTTGCCAAAATCTGATTGGGGGGTGGGGTGGCTTGTCTTGCAAGAGCTCCAAATGAACTTTTGATTGCACAACATGAATTTGCCCATATGTGTTTGAATCGCACCTCGAAAGAGAAAGTCTGGAAGCACTCGTAAATCTGCTTTGTGTAGACCCAGGGTCTTGTTGCCAAATAAAAATGCACACTGGTGCAAGGGTTAGGAGTCGGGAGACACCTCCTCTCCTCCCGTGCTGCGACCTTTACTTTATTTTGACAAGGTAATAAGAATAAATAAATAAGAATAAAAATGTGCACCCCACCAGCGAGACCATTCCATTGTAACTATCCAACCTCCCAAAATTTCAACACCTCTAGCGATGGTTTGACCCCTTTCCGTTGTAACAGTACAAATTCTACAGACACCCTCCATATCTCCTCAAAATCATTCCTCCTGCATATTCCCCGTCTTACCTTAATGGCACATGTTCATTTATCATTAATAGCTATATCTCCCACACCTCTTCATACCATTTTTCCATTTTATATTCTGCTTGCCCTTCCACTTGCTAGCTATCATAATTCGTGCAGCTTTCAATAAATTTGTGAGCGAGTCCTTCATAGCCTGCAAACCTTCAACCCCATCGTAAATTGATAATAATGCTACCGCGGCACTTTCAGTGAGCTTTAACCCAGTGATTTCTGTTATCAGTGAGCACCTCCTGATCCCTTCTGAGATTCATGGCTGAACAGAGATCCCAGTCAAGTTCTGTGTGAGCCAAACACCAAATCACTGATCCACACAGGTTACAATCCAGAATCCTTTGTGCAAATGGAGCTGACATGACTGGCTATGAAATGGTGAAAATGCCCGAGACAGCTGCAAAGAAGCCATGCTCGGAGTAGACCCACTAAATTTAATGTCCATGAGTTACTTACATCCTTTGATTTCAGCCGGTCTACTCTGAATATAACTTGCTTTGATATGACCTTACGTATCCATCTTCCTTGGCTGGCAATCACTGGACTGGGTGTCTGCTAAAGAACTCTGCTACAGAGCTGGATTCATGGGCGCAGGGCAGTGACAAAGGCTGATCTTTTAATACCGGAAGTTGTCAGAGGCAAGGGGACTCAAGTATGCAGAAAGGTGGTACCCCCACCTACCTATATGGTGGCAGATCCACATCCAAATGGCTCACACTTTCTCCAGGTCACTGTGGGCTTTTTGGAGCAAGACACTCACCAGGTTTTTCACGCTATTCCTGACATTCACCTGTTTCACAGACGGTAAATAGACTTGGAAGCAGTTAATATGGACGAGGGGGTACCAGTTCCTTTCTTCTACCTAAGTCCACTTGTTTAAAGAAATTTTAGGGTGCAATCCTGCGTGCACTTACAAGAGTGTCCCTTGCTGAATTCACTGCGATTGCACAGTTAGTCGATTAAGTGTATGTGTTTTACTTGATTGATCAAAGAATTTATTATACTTGTCAAAAATGTACCCTTGGGGGGGAAGTTGTTCTGAAGGGAGACGCATGATTAACCTTTCCTTTTTCCAGGGTTCACAGGCATGTTATTTCTACAATCTTCAGCTGAAACCCAAATCCTCTTTGCTACTGTCTCCCCACAAGTGCAGAGTTCCCCCATTGCTACTGGCAGAGGAACGGGGGGGGGAGCGCACTGCCCCCGGCACCATCGGGGAGGGGGTACCATTGCGGCTGCACCCGCGGCTGCACCCGCGCCCCCCGACCGTGCCGCACGCCACGCCCTCAGGGTGCATGTCACGCTCCCACAGGCGATGTGCCACGCCCCCAGGACACACGCCAGCCACGCCAGAGCTTCGCCACTGCCCATTGCACCTTTGGGTGGGTGGAAGTACAACTGGGGGGGCATTATGGGGGCAGGGAGGGACCAAGGCAACCCTGGATCCTGAGCCGGCCCTACTGTTGTCACTTGACAGCACTGGGGGAAACCCAGGGCTGATTACTGCACCAGTATATTAATTTTATGCCAGTTTAATTCTGGCGAGGCCCCCCAGAGATTCCTGGGAGTTGTGGTTTGGCAAGGGCACTGAGAATTTTCTGTTAATGACTGCTAGCCTTGTTCACAGAAGTACAGTACTCGGAGTTCCCTGAGGAGAGGAAATAACTACCAAATCAATTTCAGTCTGTAGTATAAATACGATCGAAAGTGAATTGTGAAAGAGAGAGGAGTCGTTCAAACCCTTTCATATTGCCTATGATTGCTAGCTCTCCTCCGAACTGACTTTGGAGCTGTCTCCTGAATTTTTAAAGCAAAGCAATGCTGCAAAATAACTAAATATGGGTGTATATACATGCATTTAATTCACGCACGCACACAGAGAGAAAGAGAATCCTGTGGTTTGTTAAGGGTTCTAGGTGCTCCACCGTGTTAGTTTTCTGGAAATCAGGAGGAGGGTCTTGTGACTCATGATGTTCCCAGTTCGGACCTTCCATCTGAACAGAAGTAATTGCCTCCTATCAGGAGAGGGCACTTGAAAGCACTCTCAAATTCCAAATGCACCTTAAAAACCTCAGCATCCTAGCAAATTCCTTGCTGCATATATCACAATAAGAGACAGCATACCTTCTGTGCATAGGCATCCAGTTCCTTAAACTTTGCCAAGTCTATTTGTATTGATTTCTGATTGGATTTATCCCATGGATAATCTAGGAACAAAAATGGAAAAGTCATTCTTGAAACAGTGGGGAAAGGGAGGGGGAGCAAAGGATGACCTATGATGTGATTTAAAGGGTTGGAATACAGGGAACCAATAGGGAATAGAGATAGGGAGCCTTTTCTGCTTCTCCCCAAGGGAAATACAGCAGCAGGGAGTAGACCAACGTTGCTCTGCTTAAAAGGACACAGACAGAAGGAAGGAGAGGGAGAATGCTGAACCAGGTAGGATTTTGATCTGATCTTGCAAGACCATTTTGAGTACAGTACACAAGGCGTATGGCATGGTTTGCACTTCCCACTGGAAGAGCCGGTACCTCCTTAGAGAAGCCCTCTTCGCACCAAACATCTGGCTTTGATAGGAATCCCTTAACCCCGGCTGCAAATTTCACTGCATCCGCCTGCAATATGCATTCAACAGAACGCCAACTGCCAGCTCATTTCAGGAACTATAATGGTAGCATAACAAGAACACAAACAGGGCTGCTTGAGGTGAGGGAGAAAATGTACCCACCCACCCACATGCCACATATTGAAGCTCCAGCCTTAGAGGAAAAAAATATAGTGCAGCTTTTCCCCCCAGCCAGAACTCACTGGAACTGAGTTCTGGCGCCTCTCAGGTTGGTGCCATTGCCATTGTAAAAGAACAAGGGAAGCGTTCGTGGTGAGTTCTGGCACCTCTTTTTCTAGAAAAATAACACTGAGCGCAGTTAATTTTTACCATTCAAGCCTTGTTCCCAGGATATCCCAAGAGGTGGGTGCAGAGATGTAGCTGGGGGGGGAGGGGGGCACTGGGTGCCACACCACAGGGGGCAGCACTTCCCGCGGGGCCAGAAGCGCGCCCGAGCCACGCATCTCTCCTGGGAGTGACGTGGTGGCTTGGGCCCCTGAGCGGCTAGCTACGCCACTGGGTGGTTGAGTGACGGGCTCATAAAATGATTTCCTAAGATACGCAGCACTACTAAGTAGTATTAATATATACAGCAGGTGTAGGGGATCTTTGGCCCTCCAGATGCTGGGGAACTACAGCTCCCATAATCCCTGGCCATGCTTGCTGGGACTAACAGGTGTTGTCACCCAACAACATCTGGAGGGCCAAAGGTTCCCTGCAGCTGACACAGAGGATCCAGATCAATAGCCATACATAAGCTTCTATTTACCATACAGATCTTCTTCCTGAGGCAGCATTGATGCTTGTACTCCTCCCATCTTGAAAGCCTACTTGAAAGGCGCTCCTTGGAGGAACAGTTAAGTGCTTCGAGCCAGGAATGAAATGCCCAACTGGATGGATGAGGGAAGAGCATGGCTTGATCTGGGTTTATCAAACCCTTGCTTGGAGACCTTGGCATTAGGAGACGAGTAGCAGGAAGAGCATCCATGAAGTCAAAACAAAGGGGGAAAGCATAAGCTGTTTGAGCAAACCAGCGCTGGAGTGTGTCAAAGTTCCCTGCATGGGGAAGCGCAGATACAGAAGGTGTCCCCATTGCTCATTTCCTCTCCCCTCCTGTGGTTTCCAGCAACTGGTATTCAGAAGCATTTCTGCCTCCAGCTGTGAAGGCAGAGCATAGCCATCAATGCTAGTAGCCATTGATAGCCCTCTCCTCCAAGGACGTGTCTAATGCTCTTTTAAAGCCATCGATGTTTCGAGGCCTTCACTGTCTCTTGTGGGAACAAGTTCCATAGTTTAACTATGTGCTCCATGAAAAAGAATATATATTTAGTAATTAGATGCTTTTTTTAGGTTAGCTATCAGGCGCATCAGCCTTGTTAGAATTTCTCTTTCGCTGCCAGGCCCCCACCCTATTTCTTGAAGCATCTAGATAGAAGCTTGTGCCAGCTTCCTCAGGTTGGCTCTCTCCAGCTAGGCTGAATAGGTGGGAAACTTTTGGACTCCGTGTGCCAGATCCTTATTGGGATCTGTATCTTGGGTCAAAACCCCTTTCACTACCAACAAAGAGGCATCAGGCCTAAAAGGGAGGAGGGAAAGAGCCTAATATCACTACAGTCTTGGAGAGTCTCCCCCTTTTAGGACTGCAGTGAGATCAGGCTTAAAGGAAGGAGGGGAAGCCTTTGGGAGCCCCCACCTCTCTCTTGGAGAGCTCAGCAAGCTTGGGCTTCACAGGGAAGGGAAGAAACCTCTCCCTCCTTTTTTAGTGCTCAGAAGGATCTGAAGGGATGGGCAATTCTACTTAGTACTGAGTATTGGCTCACCAAAGAGCTCTCTGCCAGGAGTGCCATGGCTCAGCCCAACTGAATGGGATGTTCTGCGCTGATATGAAGGGGGAGCCATCCTGCTTAGCAATGGGTCCCTGGTTTCTGCATTTCTTCAGAGGATCCTGACAACTAGTCCCATGCTTTGAGGGCTGTGCAAAGAAAGCAGCTTTGGAAAGCCATGTCCTATCAGTCAAGCCTCACCCCTTACCTGCATGTGAGAATGGCCTCATGGACCAAATGGGGAAGACTTGGGGAGGGGGCAAGATGTGCTCAGAGGTCAGACGTTCCCCACCCCAAAATTTCACCTCAGGAACTGATGGACTCTTACTTTGCCTCACAATCGTTTTGAAATGTGCCGGGTTTTCAACGTTCGGGAGCCGAAACGTTCCAAAACGCAGGCGTTCGGGAGCTGAGGTTTGACTGTAATATATTGGCGTCCGCATGAAATCCGCCCCATCCCATTGTTGTCCTGTGTCTTTAAATGCAGGGTTTCCCCATCCTTTGGAAGTCCAAAAGGGGCATGATCTTTGTACTTAGCACACGACTGAGTGCTAGCAGTAGGAGGAAGTGCAGGGGCTGAGCCCCAGAACAAAATTTCCCCCATCACTGATTCTTGTTTCTTTTCTTATCAAGGCAAAATCCTACGTGTCTTTGCTTTTCGAAAGATCTCCAAGGGTACAAGGGGATCCCTCAGCTCAATTCTAGCAGGCGGGACAGTTCTTGAGTTTTGTGGTTACACATCAATAGTCAGCCAGTCTCCTGAAAATGCCATGGGGCCTGTTATGTATTCAGTGGTCTCGAGTCTGGACTAAGGATTCTGAGCTCCTGTGTTCTGATTCGATACATGATATCCAATCACAGAACATTTCTGGATTTGGGCTCGGCCATTGGCCCTTAAACTCTGAGTCCTGATTCACAGCTTGGAAGTTTAGACAGCCAATCACGTGGGGAGTGGGAGTGGCCCAGGCCTTCAGAAATGTCTATAAGCAGTTGCTTCGACCCTGTTGTCCAGTTCAGTTACCAATCAACTCCTGTTTTTGCTTATCTTTAATCTTTTCCGAGAGACTATCTATCACACAGGATCTTAGAAAGTTGTCCCAAAACAAAGTTTGTCCTCAATACTGTCCTCTTCACATATATGGGGACATTCACCACCTGCACAGGCTCAATGTTTCCACATATTAAAGTGGCAAAAGTCCACATTAGCGGTGAATGTGAATTGCCACAAGCAATCTTGATTGCTTCTTAGCCCTCTCTAAGCAACAGGATGAGAACAGAAATCGCGCGGCGGCAGGAGACCCCATTAGCTAACGTGGTACCTCAGGTTAAGAACAGTTTCAGGGTAAGAACAGACCTCCAGAACAAATTAAGTTCTTAACCCGAGGTACCACTGTAAAAAACGTGGGCTGTCTAGTGACAAAGATGTAGACTGTCTCACCAGAGTGCTGCATGCTCTGGTTATCTCCTGCTTGGACTACTGCAATGTGCTCTATGTGGGGCTACCTTTGAAGGTGACCCGGAAACTACAACTAATCCAGAATGCGGCAGCTAGACTGGTGACTGGGAGTGGCTGCCGGGACCACATAACGCCGGTCCTGAAGGACCTACATTGGTTCCCAGTACGTTTCCGAGCACAATTCAAAGTGTTGCGTGGCTATTCCCTCCCCCCCCACAGGTGGAATAAATAAAGACAACGGACACAGCGATTTAGGTTTAATGGGCGAAATTGGCCACAACTTTATTGATTACAGGAAAGAAGGGTATTGGCTTTAGGCATTGGCCCCTAACCGACTATCCGGTCTAACCGGGAAGGGTTAAACACCAACAGGGGGAGCCACCCGAGATGCGTATCCCTAGGCGCTCCCCGAGGGGTTACCGCTCGGGGGCGCGCTTTAGGCCCTAGCCTCCGTAGGTTTCGGACGAGGCGTCGCCCCTCGGAGTCCTTTAACGAACTACCCTTCAAGCATTGGGGGAGGTGATGGCGTTCCTCCCCCCCAACCTCATCTGCATGACAATACCCCGGCCAATGCCTACCGCCAAAACCAAGGGAGTTGTGACGATTTGCTACGAGGTAGGCGAAAAAACCAAGTGGCTCACAAAACCAGCCAATTAGCCAAATGGAAAAACTCCTACCAGGCCCCTTGCGGCGACCAGCCGAAGCCCATAGCAAGATCGGTGGCAAACCTAAAGGGCGGGTGGGTGGGAAACCGCGTCGTCTCCCGGGCGAAAAGGGGCGAGCCGAGGGCTGCCCCGACCTTAAGTGGCCTTTCTAAGGCCCGCCCCTGCCGCCAGCCGATTGGCTGGCGCCAAGGGGATGTTAGTTGGGGGAATCCCGGCGGCCTCCCGCGAGGCTGGCACCAGCCTCGCGAGGGCGAGTGTGGGTGGTGTCGCGATCCCGCAACCCCCCCTCCTCCTGACGATCGGAAGGGGCATTGCGTGGCTATTCCCTCCCCCCCCACAGGTGGAATAAATAAAGACAACGGACACAGCGTTTTAGGTTAATGGGCGAAAATGGCCACAACTTTATTGATTACAGGAAAGAAGGGTATTGGCTTTAGGCATTGGCCCCTAACCGACTATCCGGTCTAACCGGGAAGGGTTAAACACCAACAGGGGGAGCCACCCGAGATGCGTATCCCTAGGCGCTCCCCGAGGGGTTACCGCTCGGGGGCGCGCTTTAGGCCCTAGCCTCCGTAGGTTTCGGACGAGGCGTCGCCCCTCGGAGTCCTTTAACGAACTACCCTTCAAGCATTGGGGGAGGTGATGGCGTTCCTCCCCCCCAACCTCATCTGCATGGCAATACCCCGGCCAATGCCTACCGCCACCGAGCCGCAAGCCGGCTCGCCGCCAATACCCTTAGACCTGTAACCAATCCCTCACACCTTGAAAAATATCCGCCAACCAAATATCATTTCCCGCATCAGATAGATGCACGCCATCCCAGCGATAAAGCATTTCCTTGTCAAACCGTATACCTGGGTGCTGAATGACCCGACCTCCCAGTGCAACCACTCTGCGCGCCACCGTGCGCTCCACAATCCTTCTAGCCTTATTCACCGCCACAGGCTTCTCTGTGTCCCGCCAGCATCGCCTTTCCAGCAAAGATGACCAAATGATTGTAATGCTTTCATGGGATGCCCTCAACAGTTCCAAGTCATTAATAATGTTCCACATCAAGTTTACCCCTTTCCTATATGCCAAGTCGTTCTCGCCCAGCTGGATGACCAAGGCATCGGGAGGGCCCTCGGCAGCGATTCTTTTGGATACCACTGGGAAAAACTCTTCCCAGCGCATACCCCGCCTAGTGATCCAAGATAATTTGACCCTGCTGGGTAGCTGAAGCTCTTTAACCCAGCCCCTTCGTTCAGCGCGCCGCTTTGCCCAATAAACGATGCTGTGGCCGAGGATCCACAGTCGAACCACACCAGTACCTGAAAAGAGAGAATCGGAGAACCGGATCAGGAGGAGTGCCCGGGGGGAAAGCTGAGGGGAATTTAGAAGGTCTACCGTATATAACCCTGGAATGCGTTGGATTTCCAGCGCCCCATGTCCATAATTCTTTCAGCCGGTAAGCCCATATGGGTGGCGGTGGTCACCGCCCCAATGCAAAAGGAGTGCGCGGCGTACTCCTCTTGGGGAAGCCCGATGGCGGCAATTGCTTTGCGCATGACCCTCGTGAACTGCTGCTTTGAGAGGGAGGAACCGTCGGAATGCAAGAAAAAGGGGCCACTAGATTCTGGTCTTACACACAGGTATTTTCTAGCATCCTTTACAGGGCAAGGGCCCGCCTTTTGAGTCGCCTGGAGGCGAACCAAGGCTCCCTTGCCAAGCTGATCAGTCTTTGAACTACGGATTCTTAACATTACATGCGCACTGCCCACAGTTACGTCCTCAAGTAGTAGCCCCCTGGACGCTGCGCGGTCCTCACAAACCACTTTGCCTATGCGTAGGGCGCCAAAAAATGCGAAAGAAAACGCTGCTGAAAATAATCTGGCTTCATATCTTGACCAACACAGGGCCCTCAGCTTCCTACGGATTTGGGTGAGTATATCTAAAGTTATTGGCCTTCTCCTGTCCCGGCCGTGAGGCCTGGACCTGCGCCAGCCCTCAAGCATCTTACACACAACGAAATGCGAACAGGGATCCACAGAAAATAAAGTTTTAGAAAAGAAGGATATAGCTGCTGAATGAATATTGAGGGTTTTGGGGGCCCGGCCAAGATCTCTAAGGTGGACCAAGTACTCTATGACTTCAGACTTGGACGGTGGCCTGCCTGGCTTGGACCGTCCCTTTTTGATGCGGAAGGATGTGAAGTCTAGCCACGCCTTATTATACGATCTCAGGGTAGAAGGCGCTAGCGCAGACAATACTCCTTTATTGCTTCTTGTTGCCAATATTCCAGAGGTGCTCCGGGAATGGTTGAGGCTGCTGCTACGCATCCAGCGCCAATGAGCGAAAGCGTTCCATCTGGAAACGAGATAGAGCATCCGCGATGTTATTATCAATACCAGGGACGAACTGGGCTGAAGCGTGAAGGTTCAACCGCAGGCAGGAGAGGACAAAGTACCGTAAAAGGGACGCTACTCTGGGTGAGCGTGACGATTGTTTATTCAAAACTGACACGACCGCTAGATTGTCCGTCCAGAAACAGACCCTATGGTTCTTGAACTGGTCTTCCCATAAGTGAATTGCAACCACGATGGGAAAGAATTCTAAGAATGTCAAGTCACGTAGTATTGGTTTACCTTGCCAGGAGGGAGGCCAGTGCTGGGCACACCACTGGCCCCTGAAGTAGACCCCAAAACCTAAGGACCCGGCCGCATCCGAATGTACTTGGAAATCAGACTGCAGCACCAAACTATCCTGCCAAAGCGATATGCCGTTGAAACCATCCAGGAATTGCAACCAAACAAGGAGGTCCGCCTTTACTGCCTTGGATAAGCGTACCCTATGATGGGGTGACCGTAAGCCCGTGGACAGCTTTGCTAGGCGGCCACAGAACGGACGACCGGGGGAAATTACACGGCAGGCGAAGTTGAGGTGCCCCAGGAGGGATTGAATTTGCCTCAAGGTGACCTTCTTTAGGGGCAGTATTTGGCCGATAAGCTCTCTTAAGGCAACCAATTTTTTAGCCGGTAATCGCGAGGTTTGGGCAACGGTGTCAAGTTCAATGCCCAGGTAGGTCATGGTAGTGACCGGGCCCTCGGTCTTCTCGCTTGCCAGAGGGACACCCAGTTCCCTAGCTAAGGACTCGAAGGCCAGGAGGAGGGACCTGCACTCCCCAGCGTCACTTGCCACCAAAATAAAATCATCGAGATAATGACCCACCCCCAGAGAGCCAGTTCTAAACTTTAGGGCCCATTCCAAGAATGTGCTGAAGGTCTCGAACGCAGCACAGGCAACAGAACAACCCATGGGCATAGCTTTGTCAATGAAGTAAGCTCCCTGGAATTTGAAACCCAACCAGCGGTAGTCTTCCGGATGAACCGGGAGTAGGCGAAATGCTGACTCGATGTCGCATTTTGCCAAAAAGGCGCCCCTGCCAAAGCTCCGCACCAACCGCACAGCTTGATCGAAAGACGAATACTTCACCGTGCACATCTCTTGGGGAATGGCGTCATTAACCGAGGATCCTTTGGGATAGGACAGGTTGTGTATCATTCTAAATTCACCGGGGGCCTTCTTTGGGACAATACCAAGGGGGGAGATATGAAGCCCTTCGATAGGCGGAGTTGCGAATGGACCGGCCACCCTGCCGGCTGTAATCTCCTTCTGTATCTTTTTAAACGCGATGTCGGGCCTTTCTAATACTGATTTCTGGTTAGGGGGGCAACTGGAATTGGGTGTGAAGGCAACCGGAATTCTAAAACCTTCAGAAAACCCTTCATCCAGTAGGTGGGCTGCACGTCTATTTGGATAGAACTTTAACAATGCTCTCAAGGGCTCCAATTTTATCGGAGAGCACGCAAGGCCTAGGGAGATGTTAGTAACGAGCCCCAGTTGGCCCTTGGGAGGGGGCTGCAGGTCCGGCGGGGCCACCCCTGTTTCCCCGGGAGAGGTGACCCCTGCCTCCCCGAAAGGGCTGCTGCCTCCCTTTGAAGCAGTTGACTGCTGGGTGGCTGCCTAGGCACCTATCGCATTCGTGCAAGTACTTTCAAGTAACGCGCTGACAGGTACCCTTGTTGAAGTCCCAGCACTGCCTACGGCGTTGGGTCTCCACCTTACCAGATTTTGGCTGTTGAGCGGCTTTCTTCTCAATATTGGGCCCCACATGTTCAAACCAGCAATTGTTGTCCTTTTGGTCCCAGCGCGTTGAAGACAGCAGCGAGGCATTCCTCCGAAAGTCTTCATCATACGCCAAAGCAGCTTCATCTCCTGCCATCTCCCGTGCCCTCCTGACGTGTGCCAGGTAGGACACGAGGTGCGCGCCCCTCTTGGGATAGCAACTTGACACCACAGCCATAAACACTTGATAGCCATTAAGCCAATTCTCGAACGTTCGCTCTACCCGGGGTACCCTGTACCTCCTTTTCCCATAGTACTTAATTTTTTTCCCTTTTCCCTTGACCTGAGCTGGGGGCAGCAAGGAAAACATATCTACATAATTGCCATTCAATATCTTATTCCTCTTCCTCTTAGAGAGGTGGTTCCCCAGAATAAAGTCAGTGGCAGCGTTGGTTGAGACTTTAACGTCTGGAACCAGAGCCCCATCCTTCCAATCAAGCGTGCCGTTAAATGTCTTCCTGTGTGAGTTTGCCCTCCGCTCATGCACCCACTGGGGTGCTCCAGTGTCCTCCCCCTCCCCCCAATATGCCTCCATTGGGGCGTCACTATCCCCATCTGATGAAGAGGTACCTGTTTCCTCCTCGGAGTCCGAAGTGTCCCTCTTCTTGCTTTTCTTCGACCGGTGTTTCTTCTTCGCCTTCCGCTTTCCGCCCCGTGGAGCGTCGTCACGGGGGGCCGGGTCGCTGGCAGCAGCCACCTGCTGAGGGGGCAGCTCCTCCTCAGAAGATGACTCCTCCGATGTGCTTGGTTGCCTAGGGTTATCCTGGAAAACACTGGGAACATCAATCACCTCCTGGCGCGGGGCTGATGTAGAGGCCACCGCCGGCCTGGCCTTTTGTCCGCTCGCCCTAGGTTTTTTAGCTGGTGCCTTGCTTTTCAGTGGACCTGACTTAGATTTTTGAGTTCTAGCAGCTTGTAGGCGCGTCCGTGGCCTGCTGGGGGCCTGCTCAACCACATTAGCTGCACTAGTGGAGGGACCATCCTGACCCTGCTGACTGGGCGGGGGGGTGTCTGGTATGCAATCTTGTGACACCTCGACAATGTTCGGAGAGGGAGTGATAGGTGCCCTGCACTGCGCGTAGAATGATTGCAGCGCGGAAAAAAGCTGGGCCAAGGCCTGAGGGTTACAAGGGCCTGTTGGCATTAGGGCATTGCCACGCTGAGATTGTTGGGGGTTGCTGCTGCCCTCCATGACCAAGCTGAAAGCAGTGCCTCGGGGGGGTGGGCGCAAGTCAAGTCAAGTTAGTAAGCAAATCGAGTGTCTATTTTATTTATTTATTGTTTACCTATTTGTTTATTTATATGTTTGCTTGTTTTTTAATTTAATTTTATTTATTTTATTATTATTATTATTATTATTATTTATTTATTTATTATTATTTATTTATACTTGTTTTTCTATTTATTTATTTATTTATTTATGTATATATATATGTGATTACTTATTTATAATTATTTATGTAACTGGGGCTATATCACTATCAGTCTAACCTGCTAAATGAATTTCCAGGCAGAGGCGGCCTGGATAAGCAACGAAACACAGCAGGAATTGCGGTCAATGGGGTCAGGTAGCCCTTGTCAACCAAGCAAGATATTCTGTATTAATATATTAGCAACCAGTACAATTGACAACCACTTTGGGAATAGCCTTAGCATTCTAGGATCCTACTTGCCTATTTTTCTAGGATCCAAGGTTAGTACATAACAGATTGCTTCATTTCTAGGTTTTTGGGGGTTTGCACCTTTGAGTATATTAATTTTTATGAGATCTGATAATCCCCCCAAGAAAGGAAAACCACCAGAAATGAAGCAAAACCACCAGAAATGTCTAATGACCATTCCAACAATGAAGTCAACCACTAAAAACACAAGAACCTATTGAAAAGAAGCAGAAGAAACATGTAAAAGCAACATCAATGGAAACTGACAAAGAAGCCAACCAACCCCAAGCAAAGCAGATTCACCAGAAACCCCCAAAGCATTCAAAAGTATTACCACCAGAATGCAAAAACAAGAAAACTTCTCAAAGGAAGCAATAAAGCAAAAGTCCAAAAAACAAGCCAAACCAATGGAAAAGAAATGAAGCCAGCCGCAAATGAAGCACATTCACCAGAAACCCAAGACTAAGTGAAAACTACCGTATTTTTGGCCCTATAGGACGCACTTTTTCCCTTTCAAAAATGAAGGGGAAATGCGTGTGCGTCCTCTGGGGCGAATGCAGGCTTTCGCTGAAGCCTGGAGAGCGAGAGGGACGAACTGGCCGCCACAGGAGACAGGAAAGTGTTTTCTCCTCGTGTATCTTGTCGTGCCAGAAATGGGGTGGCCATGTTACACGGAAACCAAATTCCCTGCTGGGTCTGAGCCCACCCAGGGGCAGCAGCCTGTGCAGCACTAAAATCCAGCACCCTCTGCTTTGAGCATGTCCTGCTTTACAACGTCACAGAATGATAGCATTGTAGAGCTGGATGGCACACCCAGGGTCATCTACCCTGCAGGTGGGTGCTGGGAGTCAAGGAACGGCTCCAGATCCCACCAGCCCTTGTCCTTTCCTAGGAGCTGGCCCCACCAGGTGGGCGTGGCGGGGTGGCACCTTGGAACAAGGTCTGCTTGACGACCACACCCTGGGCACACCGGAGGGTGAGTGGTGCCTTGCGGCAGGTTGGACTGGATGACCCCCAGGGTTTCCAATCCAGAAGAAGATCTAACTGGAACACATCTCTTCCCTTCCCCATGGCACTACATGGTTGCCGACACCAGCACTGGCTCTCTGGTGTCAGGTCAAGCAGCGGCACTGTGGATGGGGATATACCCGCTGCTTGGGGGCACCCAATGCATCGGCTTCTGGTACTACCTGAGCTCAGGGTGGGCTGGACGGCCCACAGAGTTCCCTCTTGCCTCCAAGCTAGAGGACCCCAGTGACTTCCACCGCCCCAAGTCCTTCATCCATTCAGCTGAGAGTCCCAAATGCATTGCTGTGCTGGTGGCCCCAATCCGAAAGGAGTTGGCCGCGAATTCAGCTGGGGGTAAACCACAGGCAGCAATCGCCCTTCGCATAGCGCGCATGAACTGATGCCGTGCAAGGTAGGAGCCATCCAAATGTATGAGGAATGGGCCTGAGACGGTTGGTCTCACGTACATGAAATGTCTAGTACTCTTTACTGGGCATGGCCCATTGTGACTAGTTGCTCGGAGCCGAATAAGGGCCCCCTTTCCCTGCTGATCAGTTTTGGAACATCGGACATGCAGGACTAAATTGGATCTGGACAAGGTCAGGTCTCTCAAACTTCCCCAAGCAGCGGAATCTTGTTGGCCCTCACAAACCACTTCGCCAATGCGCAGAGCGCCAAAGGAGGCAATGGTGTAGCCTTATTAGACTTTACTGATTGGTGGGCTCTGCGTTGCTCCCGGACAGGAGGAAGGAAGTCAAATGACACCAAGGTTGGTTCAAAGAAAGAGTTTATTCTGCTCTCCAGATAGCAGAAGGCACTTGTGTGGTGAGTCCACAGCAAGTCCAAAGAAATGAGAAATTTCATGCAGTATATATATCCTCCAGGCACCCTCTCCCTCCTTCCCCAGGAATCCAACCACATCAGCCTATACACGCAGGTTGACATCACATGTGTTCCTGCTCCGGTATTCTTAACCATAAAAGGATATTCGTTCCTGTACTTCTGACCATAAAAGGGTATTCCTGTTCCTACTCTTATCTTGGAGCAAGAGGTCACCAACTCCAAGAACACACTCTGGCACTGTTCCCGGACTAGGTCTATGCGTCAGGACGTAAGATAAGACCTAGACATTGTTGGGATACTGCCAGGGAGAAAAAGGCCATGATGACCCCACGTCGATTCCGGACGATCCATCGATCTCCTGTAGACATGCAGTATCATTCAATTAGTGACACGAGTTCCAGAAATAGCTTGCCACATTCCAGAGCTGGTGCACGCTCTATCAGCAGAATTTGCACAGCGAAAGATGCACGCAGGAGAGCATTATTTACAACTTTATTCAGTGTTGGTCAGAACAAAGAAAACATGACTGCCTGTGTTGATGTCTCGGGCACATGAGAGAAACGAAAGCAATAGACAAACAGAAACTTCCTGTGAGCAGGAAATACATAGGCTGTGACTCACAACAGCCTGTCCCCTTCTTAAGGTGGAACGGAAATATCCTAACACCCTCCCCCTTTCCGTGTAACCTGTAGTACCTGTGGTTCAACCCAACTGCAACCTCTGTACATAAACCTTAGGTTGTTCTCTGTTAACAACCTTAGACAACAGATCAGCAGGAATTTCATTTCCTGGCATGTAGGACACCTAAAGGAGTCCTTTCTGAATACACTCTCTTGCACGATGTAGCTTAATCTGCAAGTACCATATTTTTTGCTCTATAGGACGCACTTTTTCCCCTTCAAAAATGAAGGGGAAATGTGTGTGCGTCCTATGGAGCGAAGACGCCATAGCCCCGCGACCCTCTCCCGGCTGGAGAGGTGATGCGCGGCTATGGCAGGAACCTCTACAGCCCCGTGTCACCTCTCCAGCCGGGAGAGCACGCGCGGGCGGGGCTAAAGAAGCACCCCGCGACCCGCTCCCGGCTGGAGAGGTGACACGCGGCTATGGCAGGAGCCTCTATAGCCACGCGTCACCTCTCCAGCCGGGAGAGCACGCGCGGGACTAAAGCAGCCCCCCGTGACCCTCTCCCGGCTGGAGAGGTGACGCGCAGCTATGGCAGGAGCCTCTATAGCCGCGCGTCAACTCTGCAGCCGGGAGAGCACTCGCAGGGCTAAAGAAGCCATAGCCCTGCGACCCTCTCCCGGCTGGAGAGGTGACGCGCGGCTATGACAGGAGCCTCTCCCTGCGCCTTTCCGTTGCTCCCTGACCTGCTCTTTGGGACTGGTGGTGGGCTTCCCCGCACCAGCCCCAAAGAGCAGGTCAAAAGGAACCTGAAGCCTGGAGAGCGAGAGGGGTCAGTGCACACCGACCCCTCTCCCTCTCCAGGCTTCCAAGGTAGCCGCCTGAACGCACCTTAAATGGCACCTTGTTTTAGAGCGGGAAAACAAGAGGGGGAAAGTTCTCCCCCTCTCTGTGCAGCGCCTCCTGCCGCTTCACTGAAGGGGCGCTGGGCAGAGAGGGGGAGAATTTTTTTTTCTTGTTCTCCCCCCTCTAAAACAAAGTGCGTCCTATTGTCCGGTGTGTCCTATGGTGAGAAAAATACGGTACTTGGTTCTTTGCTTGCAACTCTGAGTTCACCAAAACCAAACAGGATCTATTGTCTTGATACACTTGTATAGGACATTTCACAGAAACTCTGATGTCCTTAAACAGTTGCATCAACCATTCACAATCCATGAGTGAAAATGACAGAGCATTGAGTTCTGCTTCACAGGAACTTAGGCTCACTGTTGTCTGCTGCTTGCACAGCCAGTCAAACAGACAGTGGTTGTACATGTAGCATACTCCAGAAGTGCTTGTACCATCTGTGGTGTCACTTCCAAAACTAGCATCTGCAAAGATTTCAAGACCTCCAGTCTTCTGACTGGTGAACCTCAGCCTGTAGTGCAAAGTCCCTTTCAAATAGCAGGCTATGCGTTTCAGAGCTTTCCAATCCTGAACAGTAGGATTGTTGGCATGTCTGCTAAGCAGGTTACAGCTTACAGCTATGTCAGGTCTTGAACATCTAGCAATGAAATTCAGCTTGCCTAGAATGCATCTGTACAGCGTAGTGTCAGAAAACGCTTCAGCAGTACTATCTACCTGGTAACCTGTCACCATCGGTGTGCCTGCTGGGTTTGCATCAACCAAATTCAACCTAGTTAATACATCAGCAATTTTCTGTGTTTGGTGTACCAGAAAATTACCTGCTTGGTCCCTCTCCACCTGCAGAGAAAGATAGTTGGATACCTCACCAAGATCCTTCATGTCAAAGTGCTCCTTCAGCTGAGCTAGGGTGCTTTGGTACAAAGCCTGATTCTTCCAAAACATCAGAAGATCATCAACAAAACATAAACAATACAGTTTGTTTTGCCCCTCCTCCTTGACAAACACACATGGATCAGCTTTGCCCTGGTGAAAACCTAGAGAAAGCAATGTCTCAGTGAGTTTTGTGTTCCAACACCTGGCACTCTGCTTGAGACCATATAAGGATTTCCGAAGTTTACAGACCATTCCCTTCTGTATCTGCATCCTGTCAGGTGGAAGCATAAACAGCTCCTCCCCCAAAACCCCGTACAAAAAAGCTGTATTAATGTCGTGATGGGAAACATGCAGTTTCTCCTCTGCAGCAATCTTGAGCATTAGCCGAATGCTCTCATACGTGACGGTGGGTGAGTAGGTCTCGTGGTAATCCTGTCCTGGTACCTGTGAAAAACCTCTGGCGACCAGTCTGGCTTTGTGTCTGACAACCTTGCCATTCTGGTCTGTCTTGGCCTTGAAGACCCATTTGCTGCCAACCAGTCTCATTCCTGGGACTACTGGTACCAGCTCCCAAGTTTGGTTCCTGTTCAAGGAATCAACTTCAGCCTTCATGGCATTAAGCCAAGGCTCAGCATCTTTAGAGGTTAACTCCTGAACCTCTTTGAAGCTTGAAGGTTCCCACACCTTCTCTGAGCTACTAAGAATAGCAGTTGCTATCTTAGCAAACTCATCAGCAAATCTCTTTGGAGCTTTGCCTTTCGTGGCCCTTTCAGATCTGCGTACTAGACGCAAGTCTTCTGCACTCACCTCCTCCTTCTTAGGAGAAAAGTGACCAATGGTGAACAGTGGTTCTTCCAGTTCATTGTCAGACGCATCAGATGGCCTGACTGAGGCCTTTGCGCTCTTGTAGTCTGCTGTGTCATCACTGTCGCTGACATCAGCAGCAGCGCTGCCCACTGAGCTGGAATCCGAACTCTGATCATCATCATCATCCTCAGCTTCCTCTTCTACCTCAACATTATCTGCTTTTTTCACATCACCTTCATCTTCCTCTGGGTAACTCTGGAAAATCCCCACATTCCCCCCCCCACTTAGGATTGTACGCAACACTCTTTGTGAACTTAATGGACTTAGAATCAGTCATCCATACCCTGTATGCACCTTTTTCTTACCCCATGAACAAACCATGTGCCCCACGCTTCCCAAGCTTGTTGCTCTGTGGGGTGTGTACCCACATGTCAGAACCAAAGATTCTCATGTGTTTGACGTAAGGTTTCTTACCAAACATCTTTTCATAGGGAGTACAACCAATAGGTGATGACAGTCTCCTGTTATAGGAATAAACCAACGTTGATAAAGCCTCCCCCCAATACTTCCCAGGGAGATTGGCATCATGCAACAAGGTTTTTAGGCCTTGAAGCAATGTCTGGTTTGCTCGCTCCACAAGTCCATTCATCCATGGCGATCTAAACATTTACAAGTCATGCTGTATTCCCTTCTCAGTCAGGAAAGCTTCAAACTGCTGAGAAGTGAATTCCCCGCCCTGATCAGTAAAGAGACAGCCAATACGTTTACTGTGAACATTCTCCAACCAAGCACAGAATGCCTTGAACCTAGGAAACGCTTCCGATTTCTGCTGCAGCATAAACACATGAATGTACCTGGAAAAAGAATCAATTAGAACCATGAAGTACCTTGCTCCACCCAAAGAGGGCGCAAGTGGACCAACCAGGTCTGCGTGGACTAGCTGGTAGGGTTTGGAAGCCTGCCTGCTAGACTCCTTGCCTTTTGGAGCAACCTTCACCTTGTTCTCTGCACAAGATACACATTTCATGTGATACTTACAGGGCTTGATGTTCAAACCCTGAACCAACTCCGGCATCTTGGCCAGTGCCTGCCAAGACATGTGAGCAAACCTTCTGTGTGCCTTGTGAATGCATCCTGCATGAAGAACTTTGTTAGTTTGTGCAACACAACAAGAATCAACATTTGACACAGCAGCACCATTGTCATCATAAGTTATACAGAATAAGCCATCCATAAACTTTGCATGCAAAATGTCCTATTTGCCTTTCCTGATGACACAGATGCTCCTCTTGAAGGAAATCTCAAAGCCACACCCAGTCAGCTGTGGGACACTGAGCAAATTGTCTGCAGCACCTGGAACATAAAGTACATCTTTGATGGTAGTGTGCAGACTTGCAAGTCTCACAGTCCCTTCTCCTGCGATTCACAACGTCTTTCCATCAGCCTGGTGGATCTCTCCGTCTTGAGGTGTGAAGGAGATAAACAGATGCTTATCTTTTGCCAGATGGTGGGTGCATCCCGAATCAACAATAAATCTGGCTTTGGCCTTTGGAGCAGCTTTTACAGCAAGCAAAACCTTGTTTTCCACCGGCGTGGGCTTTTGCTGCTTGCCCCCCTGCTCCTGGCCATCAAACAGGCATCTGTCTCTGTTTACTTCTGGCCTTCTGGCCTCTGCAAAGACGATGACCTTGGCTCTCATGGGAATCAGAGCTCTCAGCTGCCGACTCCTTGGCTCCCCCTGGAGGCTGGAATGCTGCCTGGGATGACATCACAGTCAGCTCCCCTTGCAGCTTGCAACCGGTGCCCTCAGCATCCCTGCATTCACTCGCATTCTGGGAAACAGCCAGGACCTCCGATGCAGTCAAACTCTGGGCTGGGATGACTGGCAGATGAGCTACTTTCAAAGCATTCCACATCTGACGTGCTGTCGTATTGCCAGCTAGCGTAGCAATTTCCTCCAGAGAGACGGACAAGACAATTACGTCTATGGCCCTTGAATCTTGGGCCCTCCATCTATCTGTCAGAGGAACTAGTGGGGCTTCACACACAGTATGCCACACTCCAAACTGACGAAGTAGACTCTCACAGCAACTTGCCCAAGTCTCATAATTGTGCCTGTAACTTTGGGCACTCAGTGCCTTCAGAGGCTTGGAAAAACTCCATTCCAGGCTTTTACTTGAGCCGTGAGCCTTTATGCCTTCAAAAACTTCTTATCTCGGCAGCTCATAAATCACGAAGCGCGGCTCCCAGGTCAATTAAGCCAGCCGGACATCAAAGTCACTCTGCCTCGGCAATTTTTCCACATAACTCACAGCAGTCTGTCGCAGTCTTACTCTCCTGTAAGTGCTGTGAATCTGGGACCATAACCTGTTGTTGAGATACTGCCAGGGAGACAAAGGCCATCATGACCCAACGTCGATTCCGGACGATCCATCGATCTCCCGTAGACACGCAGTATCATTCAATTAGCAACACGAGCTCCAGAAATAGCTTGCCACATTCCAGAGCTGGTGCACGCTCTATCAGCAGAATTTGCACAGCGAAAGATGCACGCAGGAGAGCATTATTTACAACTTTATTCAGCATTGGTCAGAACAAAGAAAACATGACTGCCTGCGTTGATGTCTCGGGCACATAGAGAGAAACGAAAGCAATAGACAAACAGAAACTTCCTGTGAGCAGGAAATACGTAGGTTGTGAATCACAACAGCCTGTCCCCTTTTTAAGGTGGAACGGAAATATCCTAACAGACATCGTCAGGCAATACCAATGAGACGGAAACATGGAAGGTGCCTAAAGAAGCCAGGGTGGCTATCTAAAGAACTTTTAACTGAATTAAGATTAAAAAAGGATGTGTACAAAAAATGGAAAAGGGGGGAAACCACCAAAGAGGAATTCAAACAAATAGCCAGCACGTGTAGACACAAAGTCAGAAAAGCTAAAGCACAGAATGAACTCAGGCTTGCTAGAGAGGTTAAAAGCAACAAAAAAGGCTTTTATGGGTATGTTCGTAGCAAAAGGAAGAACAAAGAAACAGTGGGGTCACTCAGAGGAGAAGATGGTGAAATGCAAACAGGGGACACAGAAAGGGCTGAACTCCTCAATGCCTTCTTTGCCTCAGTCTTCTCCGATAAAGAAAACAATGCCCGACCTGAAGAATTTGGAGCAAATGATTCAGCAAAGGAAACACAGCCCAGAATAACTAAGGAGACAGTACAAGAATATTTGGCTAGTTTAGATGTATTCAAGTCTCCAGGGCCAGATGAACTGCATCCAAGAGTATTAAAAGAACTGGCAGATGTGATCTCAGAACCACTGGCAGTCATCTTCGAGAAATCCTGGAGAACAGGCGAAGTCCCGGCAGACTGGAGGAGGGCAAATGTTGTCCCTATTTTCAAAAAGGGGAAAAGAGAGGACCCAAATAATTACCGCCCAGTCAGTCTGACATCAATAGCAGGGAAGATTCTGGAGCAGATCATTAAGCAAACAGTCTGTGAGCACCTAGAAAGGAATGCTGTGATCACCAATAGTCAGCATGGATTTCTGAAAAATAAGTCATGTCAGACTAACCTGATCTCATTTTTTGACAGAATTACAAGCCTGGTAGATGAAGGGAACTCAGTGGATATAGCCTACCTTGATTTCAGTAAGGCATTTGACAAGGTGCCCCATGATATTCTTGTAAAGAAGCTGGTAAAATGCGGTCTTGACTCTGCTACCACTCAGTGGATTTGTAACTGGCTGACTGACCGAACCCAAAGGGTGCTCATCAATGGTTCCTCTTCATCCTGGAGAAGAGTGACTAGTGGGGTGCCACAGGGTTCTGTCTTGGGCCCGGTCTTATTTAACATCTTTATCAACGACTTGGATGATGGACTCAAGGGCATCCTGATCAAATTTGCAGATGACACCAAACTGGGAGGGGTGGCTAACACCCCAGAGGACAGGATCACACTTCAAAACGACCTTGACAGATTAGAGAACTGGGCAAAAACAAACAAAATGAATTTTAACAGGGAGAAATGTAAAGTATTGCACTTGGGCAAAAAAAATGAGAGGCACAAATACAAGATGGGGGACACCTGGCTTGAGAGCAGTACATGTGAAAAGGATCTAGGAGTCTTGGTTGACCACAAACTTGACATGAGCCAACAGTGTGACGCGGCAGCTAAAAAAGCCAATGCAATTCTGGGCTGCATCAATAGGAGTATAGCATCTAGATCAAGGGAAGTAATAGTGCCACTGTATTCTGCTCTGGTCAGACCACACCTGGAGTACTGTGTCCAGTTCTGGGCACCACAATTCAAGAAGGACACTGACAAACTGGAACGTGTCCAGAGGAGGGCAACCAAAATGGTCAAAGGCCTGGAAACGATGCCTTATGAGGAACGGCTAAGGGAGCTGGGCATGTTTAGCCTGGAGAAGAGGAGGTTAAGGGGTGATATGATAGCCATGTTCAAATATATAAAAGGATGTCACATAGAGGAGGGAGAAAGGTTGTTTTCTGCTGCTCCAGAGAAGCGGACACGGAGCAATGGATCCAAACTACAAGAAAGAAGATTCCACCTAAACATTAGGAAGAACTTCCTGACAGTAAGAGCTGTTCGACAGTGGAATTTGCTGCCAAGGAGTGTGGTGGAGTCTCCTACTTTGGAGGTCTTTAAACAGAGGCTTGACAACCATATGTCAGGAGTGCTCTGATGGTGTTTCCTGCTTGGCAGGGGGTTGGACTCGATGGCCCTGGTGGTCTCTTCCAACTCTATGATTCTATGATTCTATGACATGTCATCCCTACTCCACTAGAACAGCCATGGTCATCCTTGCCGTCACAAACTGATAAAGGAGAGGGCTCTGAGCACTTGTTTATACAGCTGGGTTTTGGCTCAAGAGCTCAAGTTAAAGCATTCTAGAAATGCTCCCTTGGAAACAGAAAAAAGTGGATTTTGGGTCCCTGCACAGAAACCCATTCCTTCAATGGCGTATGCAGCCGAAAAATAACCGGGCCTTGTACTTGGACCAACAGATACTTCTTAACTTTTATTTTTGTTGTTGTTGTTGTTTGGATTTGGCATAGAATGTCATATGTTATGGGCCTTCTACCATCACTGCTGGGAGGCAGCAGCCTGCGCCAGCCCCCCAGTGCCCTTCACACTAAGAAATCTGCACAAGGGTCTATGGAGTAAATAGCCTTACAGAAGGAGGAGATTGCAGCTGACTGGATGTTATAGAGTCTTTGCTGCGCGACCCAGCTCCCTAAAATGTACCAAGTATTGCAGAACCTCAGCCTTGGTAGGGGGTGTGTCAAGCCTAGCATTTTTTAATTTGCCTTGAAACTCCATAAAGTCCAACCAAGCCTTTTTATGATGTCTAAGCGTGGATGGGACTACTAAAGCCAATACTCACTTCAGGACATCATGTTCCAAAGGTGCTCCAGGAATGGCTGTGGCAATTGCTGCGCCTCTGGTGCTAATGAGCGGAAACAGTCCATCTGAAAACGAGACAGAGCATGCGCGATGTCATTGTTAACCCTAGGTGTAAATTTGGCAGAGAAATAGGTGATTAATTCTAAGCACAAAAGGACAAAGCACCGGAGCACGTTTGCCACCCTAGGAGAGTGTGATGATTGTTTAGACAGGACACTGACAACCGCTTGATTGTCAGTCCAGAAGCATACCTGGTGATTCCTGAACTCATCAGCCCACAAGTGCACCAGAACTACGATAGGAAAATTCTAAGAAGGTGAGGTCACGCGTGATAGGTTTTCCTTGCCAGCTGGTAGGCCAACGCTGAGCACACCAGCATCCCCTAAAGTAGACACCAAACCCCAGGGAACCAACTGCATCAGACTGTACCTGAAAGTCTGAACGCAGCATCAAATTGTCCTGCCACAAAGAATTCCCCTGTACTTATCCAGGAACTTTAACCAAACCTCCAGGCCTTACTTGATCACTTTAGAGAGGCGCACTCTGTGTTGAGGAGCATGCAGTCCCGCTGACAGCTAGCCAATTTCCTACAAAAGGGGCAGCCAGGGGGCACTACCCGGCATGCAAAGTTGAGGTGACCCAAGAGTGATCGACTCTGCCTAAGGGTGACCTTCTTGAGAGGAAGAAGTTACAGAATTAATTCCTTAAGTGCTGCTAGCTTCTCCCTTGGTAGGCTGATGTCTGTGCGATTGTGTCCAATTCAATACCCAAAATAGGTTATGGTCGAAACTGGACCCTCTGTTTTGTCTGCCACCAAAGGTACCCCAAGCTCCTCAGCCAGGGAGGTGAAAGCCTCTAAAGAGAAGCGCAATCAGGGCTATTACTAGTGATGAGAGAAAAGTTATCGAGGTAATGGGTCACCCTTTCAGAACCAGTTCTAAAGCAAAGGGCCCAGTCTAAAATTGTACTAAATGACTCAAAAGCTGCACAAGCTACTGAGCACCCTATTGGCATAAATTTGTCTATGAATAAGCCCTAAACCTAAAACCTAGGCACAGAAAGTCCTCTGGGTGAATTGGCAGGAGGCAAAAGGCTGACTCAATGACACACTTAGCCAAGAGTGCTCCCCTGCTGAACCTGCGAATAAGCTTTTATAGCCTGATCAAAGGAGGCATATTTCACAGAACAAGGCTCCTGTGGTATTGCATCATTGACTGAGCCACCTCTAGGGTAGGATGGGTTGTGGCTCATACGATACTCTCCTGGAGACTTTTTAGGGACGATGCCTAAAGGTGAAATGTGTAAAGCCAGTATAGGCGGCTCCCTGAAGGGGCCAGCCACCCTCCCAGCCAGAATTTATTTGTTTATTTTCTTTTTGCAATAGCTAGCATTTCCCTAACTGGTTTGTTTGTTTTTTGTTTGTTTGGTTTAGGGGGTCCCCTGAGTTAGGAGGGATCTAAGAGGTGAGAGCTTAACAGAAGAGAACGCCAAAACCATGGGCCAAATTAATACCGGTTTGCGGCTGAATTAATACCGGTTTGTGGCTGTTCTTTGGGCTGGTCTGTGAGCATTTCAAGACCCCTGGTGGAAATGCCCCCTACCGCCCAGAAAGGGCTGTTTACCTTTAAAACATGAGGACGCCGGGTAGTTACCTAGGCACTTTTCACATTCATGTGCATACTTACAATTTGGCCCCTGGCACACACCCAGCAAACCTCACGGTGAGGGACTCGCTTAGCTTTGGAATTTCCAAACTTAGAGGGATCTGGCTGCTTCTTTTCCACATAGGGACCCACGTGCTCCATCCTGTAATTCTGGTAGCTCAGGTCCCAGCAGGTGGTGGGCAGCAGGGAAGCATTTCTGAATTGTCCTCGGAATCAGAAGGCTTACTTCTCTTGCTCTTCTTGGCCGAATGCTTCTTCTTACTTAGACTTCTTTCTCCCTTGCCCATCATTGGAGACTGGTGCTGTTCTGCAGCCGCTGACACTTCCTGTTGCCCCTGCATCTCTTCCTCCGATGATGTTTCGGAGCCCCCTTCCGTAGTAAGGTTGTGAATCCTGTAGAATACTGGGAAAGTCTGGGGTATAATGAGAGGCAGAAAGGTTATAATTGGTGGGTTTCTGGATGAAAAATCGGCTCTGGATCCATTCCAGTCCGGCTTCCGCGCTGGTCATGGGACCGAGACGCCTCTGGTCGCCCTAACAGATGATCTCCGCAGGCAGCTGGATCGAGGCGGCTCGGGGCTGCTGATTCTTCTAGACCTGTCAGCAGCCTTCGACATGGTCGATCACGAACTTCTGGACCACCGCCTTGCCGACGTGGGGGTCCAGGGCACAGTCCTTCAATGGCTGCGCTCATTTCCCTCCGGTCGGGGACAGAGGGTGGCGCTTGGGGGGGAATTGTCATCGCGCCACTCCTTGGTGTGTGGAGTGCCTCAGGGTGCGATTCTCTCCCCGATGCTTTTAAACATCTTTATGCGCCCCCTCGCCCAGCTTGTCCGGAGTTTTGGGCTGGGCTGCCATCAGTATGCTGATGACACCCAACTCTATCTGTTGATGGATGGCCATCCTGACTCGGCCCCAGACACACTGATCAGATGTTTGGAAGCTGTGGCTGGATGGTTACGTGGGAGCCGGTTGAAGTTAAATCCTTCGAAGACAGAGGTCCTCTGGCTGGGACGGAGCGATATGGGATTGAGGGGGCAACTCCCATCTCTTGCGGGGGTGCAATTAGTGCCAGCACCGTCCGTTAAGAGTTTGGGTGTAATCTTTGACACCTCCCTTTCCATGGAGGTCAGATTGCATAACAAAGGCGGCATTTTTTCATCTCCGGCAAGCTAAGCAGTTGGCTCCTTACCTCTCTCGCCCTGACCTAGCCACTGTGATCCACACAACGGTCACCTCCAGACTGGATTATTGTAACTCACTCTACATGGGGCTCTGGTCCATGGGGTCACGAAGAGTCGGACACGACTAAACGACTAAACAACAACAAGCACAACTGGGAAAGGAAACATCTATGCTCCTATCATGTACTAAGGAAGAGGAAAATAAAAGTACCCAACTTTACACAGAACCCTTTTAGCAGATCTTGAGATAGTTTGAGTGAGTTTGCTTCCTTAGACTAAAGAATGCAAGTTCCTAGAGAAATGATCTTTAAAGGAAAATTGAAGTGAACAGTTTTTTCCTAAGATAGGGAGAGGATCTTTTATTAAGCATAGTTAATTCAATTGACATAATCACTCACAAATGATTAAAAGAGCCATAGAATTAATCAATTAAAATAAAATTAAAATTAAAAGGAATACAAAAGTGAACATTTTTTCTGAACTTGCCTAGGAACAGTAAGCCTAATTAAGATTTTTTAAAACAACCACACATAGGAAAGTGAGATTCAAGGTACCTTTAGAAAAGATTGCCCCCCCTCCCCGTAGTTTCCTTTTAAAGGAATCTTACTCAGGAGTAAATTTACCTGGCACAGAAGTAAGAAGGGGGAAAAAACTGAAAGAGACTGATACAAGGGGGGGGGGCATTTTCCAAGAAAAGAGGCCAGGAAGTCTTATAGAGGCTGGTATCAGGGCTCAGATAGACAATTGCTGGCTATGGAAGCTTCTCCCTTTTAATAACAATTTTCTTAGAAGGAACACCATATTTTCATAGGCATATGCTTAATGAAATACGTACACTGCATATTAGCTTGAGAGAGCAGTTGGCTCAACTAGGCTTTTGCAGCAGAAACATTAGTTTCTTCACAGCACATTTCAAAATACTGGAAAAAAAGACTGGAACACGGATGTAGGCTCACAAACTCAAAAGTTGCAACAAAACATCATTTACCGTCAACTTAAAATCATAATCCTCACTTAAGCTACTCGGAGGAAGACTCTTTGGAGCCTCTCTCAAATAACAAACATTTGCACGCTTCATTCTCATTTTTGTCCTGTTTAAGATTGCTAAGGCCCTTATATTTAAAAATTTTGAAGCAAGCTTGCAATTTTAAAACTATGTGCATTTAAGAACAGTCTGTGGATGCCAAAGCCAATGTAAACACAAACCCTTTAAATATTTCTAAATCTTTGAGTACATCTCTTATTCATTTTTTTTAGAGAAACTAAGATCTCTAATGCGTGGGCTCTCAGGCTGGGCTGTTATTATATCTACTGCCTTCTGAGCACCATTAAGTTTACGGTTTCACATTCTAGCTTTAGGTTATAGTTTATAGTTTAACAACACAAATTTGATGTGTTCAGCTCTCCCTAAGGGTTCACACCCTGATTTTGTTGAAGGATCTCTGAGGTGGCCGCTGTGCCCTGGGTTCCAGGTGGTGGGCCTAAGCCACCCACTAAAAGTTACAACGGTCTCGCAATTTGTACTTGGAAAGACCATTTTGCCCCTTTATTTTATTTCATTTTATTTTTCCCAGTTGCAGATGACAAACTGGAGGGGCGTATCAGAATCCTCTCTGGGGCAAAAAGGCTTCATGGAAGCTTTGTTGCCAGGAGGAGTCCAGCTAGGGTGTTTAGAAGAGTGAGCTCCCATTTTCCCTCTAATACTGAGGGGGGGTTGCTCAGTAGATTACACTAGGAGATAGAAAAACAAGCACAAGAAAGGGACAGAGAAGGGGGGGGTAGAGAGAAGAATATTCTATCAGTACTTGATTTTTTTTTCTTCAACTAAAAGGCAATCCCTGCCTACCAGAAAACCACAGGCACTAGCCTGGAAACCACGGGTCTCTCTAACCCGGTAAAAACCACGGATTCGGAATTTATTCAGCGCTGCTTACAAGACTAATACTCCGAGGGAAGACGTGGGGGAAAGAGGAAAGGAGACTTTCCACGGTTTCCCCGGTCAGGCTCCGAGAGGGAAATCGGGAAAGAGAAAAGGAGAGAAAGAGTTTAGGACGTTTCTGGGCGACTCCGAGGAAAAACGTCAGAAAAACAGTAAAAGTTCCGCGGTTTCCCCGGTCCGAGAGGGAAATCGGGGGAGGGAAGGATAGAGTTTAGGACGCTTCCAGGCGACTCCGAGGGAAGACGTCAGAGATGGAAAGAAGAAAAGCCCAGCTGTCGTGGAGACGTTACTTTCCCACCCCCTCCCAATGTATTAACTTCAAACCATACTCACATTCGTAGATGTCCCTCGTGGATCCCGGGATCCTTTCTCTTTAGCCAGCTTGACCTTGCCTTTGCTCCCCCTGGCTGGGCTTTTGGTGACGATTGATTACCGCCCGCAAAGAGGAGGTAGGGAGAGGAAAAAGGGATCCCTGGGCTAAGGTTGCCCAGTGGCACCCGATCCCCTCCATCTCCCCCCTCACCTTCACAGGAGGACCAAGTGTCCCTGAGCATGGTCGCCAAACTGTTACCGGAAAAATCTGAGGGCTCCCTTGGACAAAACAAAGACACCAACCAGGATAACTTGGAGCAAAACAGCAGCCTGTAGGGTTGGCCTTTATTGAACTGTTGCAACAGGGTGTTCCCCTCACTTGCAAGAGAGAGAAAAGACACAGAAAAATGGTGTGCAAGGCCTTATAAAAACTTTTGAAATTCTCATCCTGTAGGTCAAGCCCACCCCCAGAAACATCATGCATACATCACAGAAAGGAGGGGTTGAGGGAGGGGTGGTGGTGGTAACCTGAGTGTCCTGTCACCTGGCTGGTTCCCTTCTCCCCCTCCCCATGAGTCATTTTCCAGGTGACAGAGGGGACTTTGCAGTTTCCTGCCCCCAGAGGGAAGAGCTGATTATTGTCCTTTGTTCCAGTCTGTGCCAAATCCACTCCCATATGCAAGTTCTTGTGATCCTGATTGTCTTCTGTCTGGGACCATCAGGTTTATAGAATCATAGAATCATAGAGCTGGAAGAGACCACAAGGGCCATCGAGTCCAACCCCCTGCCAAGCAGGAAACACCATCAGAGCACTCCTGACATATGGTTGTCAAGCCTCTGCTTAAAGACCTCCAAAGAAGGAGACTCCACCACACTCCTTGGAAGCAAATTCCACTGTCGAACAGCTCTTACTGTCAGGAAGTTCTTCCTAATGTTTAGGTGGAATCTTCTTTCTTGTAGTTTGGATCCATTGCTCTGTATCCGCTTCTCTGGAGCAGCAGAAAACAACCTTTCTCCCTCCTCTATGTGACATCCTTTTATATATTTGAATATGGCTATCATATCACCCCTTTACCTCCTCTTCTCCAGGCTAAACATGCCCAGCTCCCTTAGCCGTTCCTCATAAGGCATCGTTTCCAGGCCTTTGACCATTTTGGTTGCCCTCCTCTGGACACGTTCCAGTTTGTCAGTGTCCTTCTTGAATTGTGGTGCCCAGAACTGGACACAGTACTCCAGGTGAGGTCTGACCAGAGCAGAATACAGTGGCACTATTACTTCCCTTGATCTAGATGCTATACTCCTATTGATGCAGCCCAGAATTGCATTGGCTTTTTTAGCTGCCGTGTCACACTGTTGGCTCATGTCAAGTTTATGGTCAACCAAGAATCCTAGATCCTTTTCACATGTACTGCTCTCAAGCCAGGTGTCCCTCATCTTGTATTTGTGCCTCTCATTTTTTTTGCCCAAGTGCAATACTTTACATTTCTCCCTGTTAAAATTCATTTTGTTTGTTTTTGCCCAGTTCTCTAATCTGTCAAGATCGTTTTGAAGTGTGATCCTGTCCTCTGGGGTGTTAGCCACCCCTCCCACTTTGGTGTCATCTGCAAATTTGATCAGGATGCCCTTGAGTCCATCATCCAAGTCGTTGATAAAGATGTTGAATAAGACCAGGCCCAAGACAGAACCCTGTGGCACCCCACTAGTCACTCTTCTCCAGGATGAAGAGGAACCATTGATGAGCACCCTTTGGGTTCGGTCAGTCAGCCAGTTACAAATCCACTGAGTGGTAGCATAGTCAAGACCGCATTTTACCAGCTTCTTTACAAGAATATCATGGGGCACCTTGTCGAATGCCTTGCTGAAATCAAGGTAGGCTACATCCACTGCGTTCCCTTCATCTACCAGGCTTGTAATTCTGTCAAAAAACGAGATCAGGTTAGTCTGACATGACTTATTTTTCAGAAATCCATGCTGACGATTGGTGATCACAGCATTCCTTTCTAGGTGCTCACAGACTGTTTGCTTCATGATCTGCTCCAGAATCTTCCCAGGTATTGATGTCAGACTGACTGGGCGGTAATTATTTGGGTCCTCTCTTTTCCCCTTTTTGAAAATAGGGACAACATTTGCCCTCCTCCAGTCTGCCGGGACTTCGCCTGTTCTCCAGGAATTCTCAAAGATGACTGCCAGTGGTTCTGAGATCACATCTGCCAGTTCTTTTAATACTCTTGGATGCAGTTCATCTGGCCCTGGAGACTTGAATACATCTAAACTAGCCAAGTATTCTTGTACTATCTCCTTAGTTATTCTGGGCTGTGTTTCCTTTGCTGAATCATTTGCTCCAAATTCTTCAGGTTGGGCATTGTTTTCTTTATCGGAGAAGACTGAGGCAAAGAAGGCATTGAGGAGTTCAGCCCTTTCTGTGTCCCCTGTTTGCATTTCACCATCTTCTCCTCTGAGTGGCCCCACTGTTTCTTTGTTCTTCCTTTTGCTACGAACATACCCATAAAAGCCTTTTTTGTTGCTTTTAACCTCTCTAGCCAGCCTGAGTTCATTCTGTGCTTTAGCTTTTCTGACTTTGTGTCTACACGTGCTGGCTATTTGTTTGAATTCCTCTTTGGTGGTTTCCCCCCTTTTCCATTTTTTGTACACATCCTTTTTTAATCTTAACTCAGTTAAAAGTTCTTTAGATAGCCACCCTGGCTTCTTTAGGCACCTTCCATGTTTCCGTCTCATTGGTATTGCCTGACGTTGTGCTTTTACTATCTCCCTCTTAACAAACTCCCAGCCATCATGAACTCCCTTTCCTTTTAGTATTGTTGTCCATGGGATCTCACCCAGCACTTCCCTAAGTTTTATGAAGTCGGCTTTCTTAAAGTCAAGAAATTGAGTCCTAGTATGCTTGGCTGCTCCTTTCCGCTGTATAGTAAACTTCAGAAGAGCATGATCACTCGCGCCTAATGATCCTTCCACTTCTACCCCACTAACCAGGTCATCAACATTGGTTAGGACCAGATCTAAAATGGTTGTTCCTCTTGTTGCTTCTCCCACTTTCTGGACAATGAAGTTGTCTGCAAGGCCAGTGAGGAATCTGTTGACCTTATGCTCTTGGCTGAGTTTGACATCCAACAAATATCCGGGTAATTGAAGTCCCCCATTACTACTATCTCCCTTCCTTTTGCATGCTTGGCCATCTGTTCCAGGAAGGCATCATCTATGTCCTCCGTTTGGCTTGGGGATCTATAGTAAACTCCCACAATGAGATCTCTGTTATTCTTCTCTCCCTTAATTTTGACCCAAATGCTCTCACTTTGGCTTTGAGGTTCTAAATCTTGGATCTCTTCACAGGTATACACATCCCTGACATATAACGCCACTCCTCCTCCTTTCTTGTCTGGTCTGTTTCTCTGAAATAGATTGTATCCCCCCATTATTACATTCCAATCGTGGGACTTATCCCACCAGGTTTCAGTGATGCCTATTATGTCATATTTAGTTTGCTGTACCAAGAGCTCAAGCTCATCTTGTTTATTTCCCATGCTTTGCGCATTAGTGTACAGACATTGAAGTCCATTAATCATTCCCCCGTGTCTCTTATTTAAGGATTTTTTCCTCCCACCACTAGGTCTGCATGCTGTTTGCTCCATTTGGTCTATGACATTTGGATGATCATCTTCATCAATTGATAGACTCCTACCTTCAGGAGCACTGTCTCCCTCCCCCACATTAGTCAGTTTAAAGCCCTCCTGATGAGGTTTCTGAGATTTTTGGCAAAAACATTTCTCCCAACCGTTGTGAGGTGCAGCCCATCGCTTGCCAGAAGTCCATCTTCAAGAAACTGCAGTCCGTGATCTAAGAATCCAAACCGTTCCTGTTTTCACCATTTGCGAAGCCAGCTGTTCACTTCCACGATTTTTCCCTCTCTCCCTGGGCCACGTCGTTCAACTGGGAGGACAGATGAGATGACAATTTGTGCATTTAGTTGCTTCAATTTCCTGCCGAGAGCCTCGTAGTCTCTTTTGATCTTCTGGAGGCTATTGCTTGCAGTGTCATTGGTTCCCACATGAACCAAGAGGAAGGGGTATTCGTCAGTGGGTTTTATAATTCCTTGCAGTCGTTCAGTTACATCTTGGATCTTAGCCCCGGGGAGACAGCACACTTCCCGAGACATCTTGTCAGGCCCACAGATCACTGCTTCTGTTCCCCTCAGTAGGGAATCCCCTATCACCACTACACGCCTCCTCTTAGGTTTGGTCGTGGTTCTTCCGTGAGCTGTCCGTTCCAAGGTCGCCTGCACATTCCCTGAGGACTGACTTTGCTGCTCGTCTTCATATACCTGATCGACTGTAATGAGGGAGAGATCCTCAAATGGAGTCTGCTCTTCGTCTTCCATGCTAGGGGAGAGGACTAGGGGAGAAATATGCCTCGATGCCGGAATTGGAGGCTTCCATTATTCTAAGCCCAATACGCAATCAAGATCCACAGCTTTTGTCAAATTTTGACCCGCTAGCAGTACCGACGCAAGATGCAGCTGTTGACCTGCTACCTGTACAGCCTATACGGGTCTGCAAAACCCTTGCTCTGCAAAAACCAGCTGAACATCATGATACATCAGCTGAACAACATGATATTTGTAACAGTGTCATCAAAGATCCTCTGGGCCAAATCAACCTATTGGCCCCTTAGTTAAAGCTATCACACCTACCTAGGGACCAGCGACCTCAAACCTGGAACCACCAAGCAGGGCAGAAAGAGGAGGAGCCCAGCTCAGGAGCCTCAAACCACCGGAAAAGAGATTGACTGCCACTATTTCCACCATCACCCTATTTCCACATCCTTTCTTGGAATGTGGCGGGATGGCTATCTAAGCAGGGTGATGTCGACCTTCTGGATTTCCTTACAAAATTTCAGATTATATGTCTACAGGAGACATGGTGTCTAGATCTCCATGTCCCTTCTTTACAGGGATACGAAGCCTTTGCTACCCCTGCGATAAAACCAAATTCCCGAGGCCGACCTAGTGGTGGTTTAGTCACTTTTGTTTCTACCAAGCTAAAGTGCAAGGGCCGGCAACAGCAGTGGGTGAAGAGCAACAATTTACAAATCTTACTTATTTCTAGCAGTGAAGGAGGAGATTTCCTTTGCTTTAATATATATATCCCTCCCATAGGCACCCCTCCCCAGTCGTTACAAATCTGGGAAGATTTAGAGCTATGTTTGGAGAAGGCTGAATTAGAATTCCCTGGTGTCAGGGGTTCAGAGACAGAGGCACAGGTGAGGGGGGAGACGGAGAGCGATGGGAAAGAATCCCAGGACAGTGAGGAAGAGGATGACAATGACTTGAGGTCTTCCATGAGTCTCTCAAGTGAATCGGAGGATTCCCAGAAGGGGGCGCCCCTAGTCAGGCCAAGGGGGGTCACAGGGGGGACCTGCCAGGAGCAGGGAAGCAGCAGGGAAACCCCGAGTGGGAGTGGGAGATCGGGGCCGGCTTCCCAGCAGGAACGAAGTGAAGAGAGTGGAGTTCCCAGTGTGACACACGGAGCGGAGCAGGAAGGAGACAGGGGAAGGAGATCGGGGCAGGACGTCCTGCCGGAAGAGGCGGAGAGTAGTACAGGGAGTAGTGTAAGTGTCAAGAGGAAGGTCAGGGGTAGCGAACGCACGCCAAGTTCAAATGTGGAGGCGCGCGGAAATGGAGAGAGCCCGGAGGAGGAGCCTGGCCCCAAAGCATGAAGGAGGGGGGAACAGGCATCTGAGGAATCCGCTTCAGGAGAGAGCAGGAGGGAAGGAACCCAGGGGGGCAGAAAGACCCTGCGGAAAAGGAAAGACAGGAAGAGGTGGACTAGCACAAGCCTCTTAAGCTGGTGTAGAGGCGGGACCGATTCAGAGGGGACTTCAAACGTCTAGGCTAAGAGACGCGGGGCTGCGCGCCTCGGTTGTGGAACCAATAATGAACTGCAATAAACATCCTTGTATATAAGAAGAACCTGGCGTTGGTCTTTTGTGAGCTGAGACCTGAGGCAGCCCTGACAGTAAGTCCCCTCCCAAAGATACGCAAAATTTTTTTTTGCAAAGCTCACGAAGTTTGGCAGCCATGAGTATGGAGCAGCAGATAGCTGAGCTACGCAACGCAGTCTCCCAGCTTACCACTGAGGTAGCGATCTCCCAGAAGAGGGGGGAAGAGGCGGAAAAGCGGTGCCAAGATCTGCAAGCCAGGTGGGATCATGCATGCCAGGTGGGGTTCCCGGCGGCCAAAGCTGCTGGAGTAGCACTGGGCAGAAGAGGAGGCAACTTGGTAGCCCACTTCGATGGGAACCTGAAGCAGTACCCCAGTTTTAGAGCAGACGTAGAATATGCGTTGCATTTGCTTCGCGACGACTTTAAAGATGAGGAGGAGAAAGTGGGTTTCATTGTGTCCCACTTGCATGGGGAAGCGAGGGCTTGGCTGCGCAATCTGTGGCGCGAGGATTGCCCTGCTCGAAGGGACTCTGATGAATTTATCAAATGCATGGACGCTTGCTTCCAGTCTAGCGTGGATGTGGATGTAGCACGCCAGCAGATGCATGGTTTAAGGCAAGGCAAGGCTTCAGTACGTCAGTACCATGCTCGCTTTTTCGCCTTGCTGAATGTGCTGCGATGGGAGAAAGATTCTCTGGCAGTCAGAGACTTGTTTTGGGAGGGGCTCTCTGGCCCTGTGAAAGACGAACTGGCAAGGGGGGACAGACCTAAAACCCTGGCAGACGTGGTGCAGCGGGCGCTTGCCATTGGAGTACGCCATGAAGAACGCCCTTGGCGCAATGAGGGGGGTAGCCAGCTTCACACACCGTCTAGAGTGCCTCCTTTCTTTCCCAGAGATCCAGGACGTACGCGTCCCTCACCTCAGCTGCAGGCAGGGGAGGAACCGATGGAACTGGGGAGTGCAAAGGCTCAGTCAGCGGCCGGAGACCCAGCGTCCGGAGCAGTCAAGACAAAGCCTCCTAGAGGGAACAGGAAGTGTTACATCTGTGACAGTGGGACGCACATGGCCAAAGAGGCTCCGGCAGCACACTGCAGCCTTAGCAACAGTAACTGCAGCAGCACAACATGAAGAGCAGTTTCAGGGAAACGACAATGCCTGGCTGGAAGCAGAAATGCTGGGGCACAGCCAGGCGAGCCAGTAGGGCAGTCCCCAGCGCTTTTGCAGCCTACAGACCCCCTGCCACCTAAGCCAGTGGTGCAGCTCACTGCAACTCTCCAACTACCTAATGGACGCACCCTAGAAGTCCCCATTACAATTGACAGTGGGAGCAACGCAGACTTCGTGGGGGTGCACTTCGTCAAGCAGCATTGCATAGAGCTCCTACCAGCCACGCTGCCTTTGAACGTCGTCACGGTGGATGGCAGGAAGTTGCTGGGTGGGCAGGTGGTGCAACAGACGCCACCCATGGTGATGCAGATTGGCAATCACCGAGAAATCATCAGTTTCAACGTCACCCGCCTGTCAGACACGCCTATAGTGTTAGGCATGAGTTGGCTGGATAGGCACAGCCCAACCATGGCGTGGTACCAGCGGCAGCTCACCTTCGGCTCGTCCTACTGCGTGCAGCATTGCATCCAGACCTGTCAAGAGGAGGAGGGCCCAGAGGAAGGGCAGCAGCTGAGGCTCAGCATGGCGCAAGCTGTACCCCTCAAGTACAAGGGGTTTTTGGAGGTTTTCTGCGAGAAGGAGGCTGACCAGTTGCCACCCCACCGGCCCTACGACTGCGCAATTGACCTCTTGCCAGGGACAATGCTACCGACTGCGAAGCTGTATTCCATGTCCGAGGACGAGCTGCAGGAGCTCAAGGAGTTCATAGCTCACAACCTGCAGCGGGGATTCATCCGAGAATCGAAGGCTGTAGGGGGCAGTCCTGTGTTTTTCGTGAAGAAGAAGGACACGCCCCAAAAAAGGCTGATCGTGGACTATCGCTTCATAAACTCGAAAACAAATCCTGCAGCCTTCCCCATGCCCAAGATTGACGACCTGCTCGGGACGGTGCGGAAAGGAAAGATCTTCACCAAGTTGGATCTCCGCGGCGCATACAATCTCATACGCGTGCGAGAGGGTGATGAGTGGAAGACGGCCATGTTCACACCGTTGGGCACCTACGAATACAGAGTTATGCCGTTTGGTCTCCAAAATGGCTCCCACTTCTTCCAAGCTTTTATGCATCACGTGCTAGCGGGACTCCTCTACAAGAAGTGCGTATGTTTCCTCGACGACATTCTTATCTTCTCGGAATCGCCGGAGGCTCACGAGAGCGACGTTAAGGAAGTCCTGCAGAGGCTACGGGAGCACAGGCTCTACGCCAAACTGGAGAAGTGCCAATTCGACGTGACGGAGGTGGATTTTCTGGGCTATAGGCTGTCCGACAGGGGACTAGCCATGGACAGCGCCAAGGTCCGCGCGGTGTTGGACTGGAAGAGCCCGCGAACGCGGAAGGAGGTCCAGAGGTTCGTCGGTTTCGCCAACTTTTACCGCAAGTTCATCAGGGGTTTCGCCAGGGAGACGGCAGCTATCACGGACACTCTCAGCTCCAAGAAGAAGAAGTTCACCTGGACGGACCAGGCGGAGCAGTCCTTCAGAAGACTTAAGAGTCTCTTTGCGTCCGAAGAACAGCTGTTACACGTGAATCCCGGCAGGCCCATGAGGGTGGAGACTGACGCATCTGACAGAGCGGTGGGGGCCGTCCTCTTGCAGGAAGACCCGCAGGGGTACTGGAGGCCCTGTGCTTTCTACTCCCGGAAGCTCAGCAAGTCGGAACAGAACTACACCATCTGGGACAGGGAGCTGCTGGCCATCCACGCAGCTTTCAAGGCATGGAGGCACTTTCTCATCGGAGCCAAGCACACCGTGCAGGTCTGCACGGACCACAAGAACCTAGAGTACTGGCGCACGGCGAAGCTACAGAGCCAGAGGCACATACGCTGGGCGGAGTTCTTTGCGGATTTCGATTTCAGGATAGAGTACATCCCAGGCGACAACAATGTCATAGCAGATGCGCTCTCCAGGAAACCGCAGTATCTCGAGGAAGCGGCACCGGCGGCAGCCAGGCACATTTTTGCACCACAGGCGTGGGCGTGCGCTTCAGCCGCCGTGGACCTGGAGGCGGTGCGGCGCGCGTTGCAGGCGGATCCGTTCGCACAGTCCAAAATGGAAGAGGTGCGGAGAGGCACGGCGAAGGACGACGAGTTCCAGATACGCGACGGCCTGCTGACCCGTAAAGGTGCTCTCTACGTTCCGGGAGATGATCTCCGCGCGAAGGTTCTGCAGCAGTTGCACGACGCACCCAGCGCTGGCCACTTCGGCAAGGAAAAGACGACGGAATTAGTGGCCAGAGACTTTTGGTGGCCCCAGATGCGAGGGGAGGTCGCGGAGTACGTCGCCAGGTGTGACACATGCCAAAGGTCCAAGCCAGTGCACCAGAAGCCAGCGGGACTGCTGGAACCGCTGGAGACGCCACTGCAACCGTGGGAGAGGGTGGCGCTGGACTTTGTCACTGATCTGCCCAGTTCGCGAGGCAAGACGGCGGTGCTTGTGGTTGTAGACCTGTTCACCAAGATGGCGCATTTCATTCCTTGCGCGAAGGTGGCGACAGCGGAGCAGACCGCCAAACTGTTCATCGACCACGTGTTCAAGGTGCATGGCTTGCCACGGTCCATTCTGTCCGACAGGGGGCGCCAGTTTGTGTCCAGCTTCTGGCAGAAGCTCCTAGGGATTCTGCACGTCAAAATCAAGCTGTCGTCGGCGAGACATCCGCAGACCAACGGCCAAGCGGAGAGGGTCAACGCGATCATGCAGCAGTACCTGAGATGTTACGCCAATCAGCGACCCGCGGCTTGGGTGGATTACCTGCCGATGGCTGAGTTTGCCTACAACAACACGAAGCACGCGTCGACGGGGGTGACGCCGTTCTTCGCTAACAATGGACGGCATCCCAGAACCTTCCCGGGGCTCGTAACGACGGGGGAGGGGGCACCACAGGAAGCCGACCATTTCGCAGCAGAATTGCAAGAGGTCCACGACGAGCTACGGAGACATTTGGAACTAGCCAAACAGGCCTATAAGGTGCAGGCAGACAAACACAGGAGGGAGGGGGAAGACATCCAGGTGGGAGACTGGGTATGGTTAGCGGCCCAAGCAATGCCGGCCAAGTCGTTAGCTAAAAAGAAGCTAGGACACAGGCAACTAGGGCCGTATCAAGTTGAGGCCAGGATCAATCCCGTAGCGTTTCGACTGGCCCTCCCCGAAGGTTCCAGAATGCACCCGGTCTTTCATAGGTCGGTGCTCACCCCTTACAGGGCCCCACACAGATTTCAGGAGTCAGGGACGGCACCAGAACCGAGCAGAGAGTCGCCCAAGAGGGGGAGGTCACCTAGGGACAAACCAATCAACGAGGTCACAGAGATTCTGGACTCGAGATGGGGGGAAGAGGGAGTAGAATATTTTCTCGCCAGGGAGGGCGCCCCGGCCAGCGCCAACAGTTGGGTGCCGGACTACGCTTTGGACGAACCCCTCCTCAAGGACGAGTTCCATGCCCTTTTCCCACACAGGCCCATGCCAGCACAGTTTTTCGACGATTGGCTTTTTACGCCCACACTTTCCGCCAGCACCTTCCGAGGGTTCTCCTCCGCAGAGGAGACGACGCCAGAGTCGAGCCCTCCAAGGGGATCGTGTTCGGGGGTGGACACCGACCCTTCTTACTGGTGGGACGACCAACCAGAAGAAGACTGGCGCACGAGGTGGCGGATGGGTCCTTGGCAAGCAGACCCCACCCAGGCAACAGGGGGAGGGGAGGACGTGAACATGTTGGGAGAGGACCATGGGTTCGAGCACACAAACAATGAACTGGAAGCAGAGGAGATCGACGTCGACGACCTGTGTCCGGCAGCGACCTCCGCAACGACGGAGCCCCCGGAACCTGCGCCCGAGCAGCGGGAGGGGGGAAGGGGGGCTTCGAGGGGGGATGGATGTCAGGGGTTCAGGGACAGAGGCACAGGTGAGGGGGGAGACGGAGAGCGATGGGGAAGAATCCCAGGACAGTGAGGAAGAGGATGACAATGACTTGAGGTCTTCCATGAGTCTCTCAAGTGAATCGGAGGATTCCCAGAAGGGGGCGCCCCTAGTCAGGCCAAGGGGGGTCACAGGGGGGACCTGCCAGGAGCAGGGAAGCAGCAGGGAAACCCCGAGTGGGAGTGGGAGATCGGGGCCGGCTTCCCAGCAGGAACGAAGTGAAGAGAGTGGAGTTCCCAGTGTGACACACGGAGCGGAGCAGGAAGGAGACAGGGGAAGGAGATCGGGGCAGGACGTCCTGCCGGAAGAGGCGGAGAGTAGTACAGGGAGTAGTGTAAGTGTCAAGAGGAAGGTCAGGGGTAGCGAACGCGCGCCAAGTTCAAATGTGGAGGCGCGCGGAAATGGAGAGAGCCCGGAGGAGGAGCCTGGCCCCAAAGCACGAAGGAGGGGGGAACAGGCATCTGAGGAATCCGCTTCAGGAGAGAGCAGGAGGGAAGGAACCCAGGGGGGCAGAAAGACCCTGCGGAAAAGGAAAGACAGGAAGAGGTGGACTAGCACAAGCCTCTTAAGCTGGTGTAGGGGCGGGACCGATTCAGAGGGGACTTCAAACGTCTAGGCTAAGAGACGCGGGGCTGCGCGCCTCGGTTGTGGAACCAATAATGAACTGCAATAAACATCCTTGTATATAAGAAGAACCTGGCGTTGGTCTTTTGTGAGCTGAGACCTGAGGCAGCCCTGACACCTGGCATGGATATCCTGCTGGCAGGTGATTTCAACGCCAGGATAGGAAATGACATTAATACGTACTGCTCTAAATCCCAGTTCCTGCCAGAGGCAGATTGGTTTATTCCCTGGTCCTCTGTCAATAAGGTCTTGAATAAGGCAGGCATTACATTAATGGAGACTGCCTTCAAACATAATTTGTATAATTTGCATGGTACCCATATGGACAGGTCAGGGGGTTTCTTTTCTTTTCTTGGACCTAGAGGTGCGAGCGTTATTGATTATATCCTAGTCTCCCCAAAACTCTTGGAGAGGTCACAGGGCTTCAGGACTTTCAATAGAATTGAGAGTGATCATCTTCCTATATCAGTTTCACTAATTCCCCGTGGTTTGGAGGATCCGCAATACCGCAATCACTGTGCAGACCCACCTCCAACTCTGGCCCTTCGTAGGCGTAAATGGAACAGCGACCTGGAATCTAAAATCAAACTACACCTGCATTCATCAGACTTACTGGCCTTGAGAGACCAGTGTATCTCATCTAATTCTGACCCCTTTTCAACATTTCAGCAGGTCTCAGAGTCGCTCTTCCCACTACTCACGAATTCCAACCCTCCCAAACAACAAAACAACTCGAGGGCCTGGTTCAACAAAGACTGTAGGAATCTAAGATCTTTGCTTAGGAAATTACAAAATAAGGTAAAACAGGAAGGGACCCTGTCCTCAGTGGAAAACCTGCACAGGTGGCGTTCTCATTATAAAAATACTCTAAAATTTAAGAAATCCCTCTACAGAAAGGAACAATGGGAGGCACTTGACAAAGCGATCAAATTGTGGGACGACAAAAAGTTCTGGGAAATAATTGCTCAGGGAGTTTCACCCAAAGGGAAAATTGTAACCAACAGTATTTCATCTAACTTATGGTACCAACATTTTTCCCGGCTATATACAGCTCCAAACATTGCTAAACCGAGCCAGTTTCCTCCTCTTAAAAACGATCTATTAATGGGCTGGGATCCTGTTACCAAATCAGAATGTTTACAGCTAATTAAAGCACTCAAGAATGGCAAAGCTCCCGGTGAAGATATGATTCCTCCTGAGGTGCTTAAATTAAATGCCTAGTGGTGGGCTGCTATTTTGGCCCAACTTTTTACAGCAATAAATGATACATGCAAAATCCCAGAAAACTGGAAACTGAGCCTGGTAGCCCCCATCTATAAGAAGGGAGACCCCCAAGACCCCTCAAACTATCGCCCCATAAGTCTCCCGGACATTGTGTATAAACTTTATACTCGATACCTGCTAAATAAACTGGTTGACTGGGCTGACCACTCTAACTTGCTTAATCCGGAACAGGCAGGGTTTAGAAAGGGCCATAGTACAACAGGCCATTGTTTGGTACTACAGACAATGATAGATAAGTATACAAAGGTACATAAGAGCAAACTTTTTGTGGCTTTTGTAGATCTCACATCCGCTTTAGATTCAATCTGTAGGGACAAATTATGGCAAAAACTATATGAAACAGATATTGATAGACGACTTCTTATCAGAGTTTGCAGGGCAGCGGCGCGCGAAGTTATACGCATCTTTTAGAATTAGGGGAGCTAGTCTCAAACGTTTGTTGGGGGAGACCTAGGGTTTTTTTGTGGGGGAAGTTATTTGTCCTGTCTTCAAGCTTTTTATGATGGAGGACCTCTGTAGCCACCCCCAACGACACGATCTCAAGATGGAAGGGGAGGGAACAGCTGCAGTCACCTGCGATTCCTGCGCAATGTTTGCCATCTTGCCAAAGGTTGCAGAGGACAGGGTCACACTTCAAAACGACCTTGACAGATTAGAGAACTGGGCAAAAACAAACAAAATGAATTTTAACAGGGAGAAATGTAAAGTATTGCACTTGGGCAAAAAAAATGAGAGGCACAAATACAAGATGGGTGACACCTGGCTTGAGAGCAGTACATGTGAAAAGGATCTAGGAGTCTTGGTTGACCACAAACTTGACATGAGCCAACAGTGTGACGCGGCAGCTAAAAAAGCCAATGCAATTCTGGGCTGCATCAATAGGAGTATAGCATCTAGATCAAGGGAAGTAATAGTGCCACTGTATTCTGCTCTGGTCAGACCACACCTGGAGTACTGTGTCCAGTTCTGGGCACCACAATTCAAGAAGGACACTGACAAACTGGAACGTGTCCAGAGGAGGGCAACCAAAATGGTCAAAGGCCTGGAAACGATGCCTTATGAGGAACGGCTAAGGGAGCTGGGCATGTTTAGCCTGGAGAAGAGGAGGTTAAGGGGTGATATGATAGCCATGTTCAAATATATAAAAGGATGTCACATAGAGGAGGGAGAAAGGTTGTTTACTGCTGCTCCGAGAAGCGGACACGGAGCAATGGATCCAAACTACAAGAAAGAAGATTCCACCTAAACATTAGGAAGAACTTCCTGACAGTAAGAGCTGTTCGACAGTGGAATTTGCTGCCAAGGAGTGTGGTGGAGTCTCCTACTTTGGAGGTCTTTAAGCAGAGGCTTGACAACCATATGTCAGGAGTGCTCTGATGGTGTTTCCTGCTTGGCAGGGGGTTGGACTCGATGGCCCTTGTGGTCTCTTCCAACTCTATGATTCTATGATTCTATGATTCTATGATTCTATGATTCTATGATTCTCAAAATACTTAGAGAGTTACATTCAGACACCACAGTTAAAATCAGAACTGGGATGTCAGGCAACTATACTGACCCATGTGGTAGCGGTTTTTGTGATGAAGGCCATGAAAGCCAGGGAAAGATTTATGGATGACAATGTAAAGACCCCTTCATCGTCTGTTTAACTCATTGCTGGTTTTCCCTCTCTTTCTATTTTGTGGGATGAAGGTTTTGTTGGCATAGTATGTAATGAATTTTAATATTTTTAACTATTGTTGTGTTGATGTTTGTGTACAGGCATGGTCCTCACAATAAACGGATTTGTTGTTGTTGTTGTTGGTTTAGGGTTACGGTTAGGATTATGGTTAGGGTTAGGGTTTGGGTTGGGGTTAGCATTAGGGTTAGGGTTAGGGTTGGGGTTGGGGTGAATGACCACCGAAAGAACAATCCAAGCTTATTCGTCCTCTTCCTATTCAGATGGAACCCAAACACCTATGCTTGATTTGGGCTGATAAAAAACATTTCACTCTGCGATTTTTGAGTGAATGTGCATTCTAACCCCCAAAACAGCAATTTGAAATAAGCCCAATCAGGCCTTTCTCATCTTCTTTTTATGCAGATGGAACCCAAAGCACCTTTTTGCTGTGGTTGGGGGTGATTCTGGTCCACACCCCAAAAACACCATGCGAATTGAAATAAGACCAATCAAAGCTTATTCGTCTTCTGTATACACATATGGAAGCCAGGAGACTGTGTTGTTTTATTTTGGTCTCATTACACACACTTTGCGATTTCAGGGTCAATGTGCATTAACACCAAAGAACACGACATGAAATAAGCAAAATCCAAGATTCTTCTTTCTATGTAGCTGGAACCCAAAACAACCTGTTTGGCATTGTTTAGGCTTATTTTACTTCGCTTTGCTATTGTTAGTGTTAGTGTTAGTGTTAGTGTTAGGGTTAGGGTTAGGGTTAGGGTTAGGGTTAGGGTTAGGGTTAGGGTTAGGGTTAGGGTTAGGGTTAGGGTTAGGGTTAGGGTCAGGGTGAATGACCACTGAAAGAACAATCCAAGCTTATTTGTCCTCCTTCAATAGAGATGGAACCAAAACACCTATCCTTGATTTCCGCTGATAAGAAACATGTCATTCTGCGATCTTTGGGTGAATGTGCATTCTAAACCAAAAAAAACCCCAATTTGAAATAACCCAATCACAGCTTTATCATCTTCTTTTTATGTAGATGGAACCCAAAGGACCTTTTTGTTTTGGTTGGGGGTGATTCTGGTGCACACCCAAAAAACACCATGCGAATTGAAATAAGACCAATCAAAGCTTATTCGTCTTCTCTCTACGCATATTGAAGCAAAAAGACGGTGTTGTGTTATTTTGGTTTCATTACACACACTTTGCGATTTCTGGGTCAATGTGCATTAACACCAAAGAAAACGACTTGAAATAAGCGAAATCCAAGATTCTTCTTTCTATGTAGTTGGAACACAAAACAACCTGTTTGGCTTTGTTTAGGCTTATTACACTTCGCTTTGCTAGGGTTAATGTTAGTGTTAGTGTTAGGGTTACGTTTAGGTTTAGGGTTGGGGTTGGGGTTGGGGTTGGGGTTGGGGTTGGGGTTGGGGTTGGGGTTGGGGTTAGGGTTAGGGTTAGGGTTAGGGTTAGGGTTAGGGTTAGGGTTAGGGTTAGGGTTAGGGTTAGGGTTAGGGTTAGGGTTAGGGTTAGGGTTAGGGTTAGGGTGAATGACCACCGAAAGAACAATCCAAGTTTATTCGTCCTCCTTCTATTGAGATAGAACCGAAACACCTATGGTTGATTTCGGCTGATAACAAACATGTCACTCTGCGATTTTTGAGTGAATGTGCATTCTAACCCTAAAAACACCAATTTGAAATAAGCCCAATAAGGACTTTATCATCTTCTTTTTATGTAGGTGGAACCCAAAACACCTTTTTGCTTTGGTTGGGGGTGATTCTGGTGCACACCCAAAAAACACCATGTGAATTGTAATAAGCCCAATCAAAGCTTATTCGTCTTCTCTCTACGCATAGTGAAGCAAAAAGACGGTGTTGTGTTATTTTGGGCTCATTACACGCACTTTGCGATTTCTAGGTAAATGTGCAGTAACACCAAAGAAAACGCCTTGAAATAAGCGAAATCCAAGATTCTTCTTTCTATGTAGGTGTAACACATAACAACCTGTTTCGCTTTGTTTAGGCTTATTACACTTCGCTTTGCTAGGGTTAGTGTTAGTGTTAGTGTTAGGGTTACGTTTAGGTTTAGGGTTGGGGTTGGGGTTGGGGTTGGGGTTGGGGTTGGGGTTGGGGTTGGGGTTGGGGTTGGGGTTGGGGTTGGGGTTGGGGTTAGGGTTAGGGTTAGGGTTAGGGTTAGGGTTAGGGTTAGGGTTAGGGTTAGGGTTAGGGTTAGGGTTAGGTTCGGGGTGAATGACCACCGAAAGAACAATCCAAGCTTATTCGTCCTCTTTCTGTTCAGATGGAACCAAAACACCTATACTTGATTTGGGCTGATAAAAAACATGTCACTCTGCAATTTTTGGGTGAATGTGCATTCCAACCCCAAAAACACCAATTTGAAATAAGCCCAATCAGAGCTATATCATCTTCTTTTTATGTAGATTGAACCCAAAACACCTTTTAGCTTTGGTCGGGGGTGATTCTGGTACACACCCAAAAAACACCATGCGAATTGAAATAAGCCCAATCAAAGCTTATTCGTCTTCTTAATACGCATATGGAAGCGGAAAGACGGTGTTGTGTTATTTTGGTCTCATTACACACACTTTGCGATTTCTGGGTCAATGTGCATTAACACCAAAGAACACGACTCGAAATAACCGAATTCCAATATTATTCTTTCTATGTAGCTGGAACCCAAAACAACCTGTTTGGCTTTTTTTGCCTTATTGATAAAGCTCTGATTGGGCTAATTTCAAATCCAAGATTCTTCTTTCTATGTAGCTGGAACCCAAAACAACCTGTTTGGCTTTGTTTAGCCTTATTACATTTCTCTTTGCTAGGGTTGGGGTTATGCTTAGGGTTAGGGTTACTGTTAGGGTTAGGGTTAAGGTTAAGGTTAAGGTTAAGGTTAAGGTTAAGGTTAAGGTTAAGGTTAAGGTTAAGGTTAAGGTTAAGGTTCGGGTTCGGGTTCGGGTTCGGGTGAATAACCACCGAAAGAACAATCCAAGTTTATTCGTCCTCCTTCTTTTTTATATATATAAATTTTTTATTGGTTTTACAAAATTTTTCAAACAATACAAACAAATAAAAAGACATACAAACATGTATAATTTCATAGCCCTTTTTTCATATCCCTTACTTCTGGGACTCCCCCATACCTCCCCTTCGTGCATCCCAATGTCCAAATTTCTTTCAGCAACTTCTAAATAATTTTATCAAATATATGTCTTGCTAATCTTTTCTTCAACTTAATCTTATGTCGCTGTAAAGAAAGGAGGAGGTGTGGCGTTATATGTCAGGGATGTGTATACCTGTGAAGAGATCCAAGATTTAGAACCTCAAAGCCAAAGTGAGAGCATTTGGGTCAAAATTAAGGGAGAGAAGAATAACAGAGACCTCATTGTGGGAGTTTACTATAGATCCCCAAGCCAAACGGAGGACATAGATGATGCCTTCCTGGAACAGATGGCCAAGCATGCAAAAGGAAGGGAGATAGTAGTAATGGGGGACTTCAATTACCCGGATATTTGTTGGACGTCAAACTCAGCCAAGAGCATAAGGTCAAACAGATTCCTCACTGGCCTTGCAGACAACTTCATTGTCCAGAAAGTGGGAGAAGCAACAAGAGGAACAGTCATTTTAGATCTGGTCCTAACCAATGTTGATGACCTGGTTAGTGGGGTAGATGTGGATGGATCATTAGGCGCGAGTGATCATGCTCTTCTGAAGTTTACTATACAGCGGAAAGGAGCAGCCAACCATACTAGGACTCAATTTCTTGACTTTAAGAAAGCCGACTTCATAAAACTTAGGGAAGTGCTGAGTGAGATCCCATGGACAGCAATACTAAAAAGAAAGGGAGTTCATGGTGGCTGGGAGTTTGTTAAGAGGGAGATAGTAAAAGCACAACGTCAGGCAATACCAATGAGACGGAAACATGGAAGGTGCCTAAAGAAGCCAGGGTGGCTATCTAAAGAACTTTTAACTGAATTAAGATTAAAAAAGGATGTGTACAAAAAATGGAAAAGGGGGGAAACCACCAAAGAGGAATTCAAACAAATAGCCAGCACGTGTAGACACAAAGTCAGAAAAGCTAAAGCACAGAATGAACTCAGGCTTGCTAGAGAGGTTAAAAGCAACAAAAAAGGCTTTTATGGGTATGTTCGTAGCAAAAGGAAGAACAAAGAAACAGTGGGGTCACTCAGAGGAGAAGATGGTGAAATGCAAACAGGGGACACAGAAAGGGCTGAACTCCTCAATGCCTTCTTTGCCTCAGTCTTCTCCGATAAAGAAAACAATGCCCAACCTGAAGAATTTGAAGCAAATGATTCAGCAAAGGAAACACAGCCCAGAATAACTAAGGAGATAGTACAAGAATACTTGGCTAGTTTAGATGTATTCAAGTCTCCAGGGCCAGATGAACTGCATCCAAGAGTATTAAAAGAACTGGCAGATGTGATCTCAGAACCACTGGCAGTCATCTTTGAGAATTCCTGGAGAACAGGCGAAGTCCCGGCAGACTGGAGGAGGGCAAATGTTGTCCCTATTTTCAAAAAGGGGAAAAGAGAGGACCCAAATAATTACCGCCCAGTCAGTCTGACATCAATAGCAGGGAAGATTCTGGAGCAGATCATTAAGCAAACAGTCTGTGAGCACCTAGAAAGGAATGCTGTGATCACCAATAGTCAGCATGGATTTCTGAAAAATAAGTCATGTCAGACTAACCTGATCTCATTTTTTGACAGAATTACAAGCCTGGTAGATGAAGGGAACGCAGTGGATGTAGCCTACCTTGATTTCAGCAAGGCATTTGACAAGGTGCCCCATGATATTCTTGTAAAGAAGCTGGTAAAATGCGGTCTTGACTATGCTACCACTCAGTGGATTTGTAACTGGCTGACTGACCAAACCCAAAGGGTTCTCATCAATGGTTCCTCTTCATCCTGGAGAAGAGTGACTAGTGGGGTGCCACAGGGTTCTGTCTTGGGCCCGGTCTTATTCAACATCTTTATCAACGACTTGGATGATGGACTCAAGGGCATCCTGATCAAATTTGCAGATGACACCAAACTGGGAGGGGTGGCTAACACCCCAGAGGACAGGATCACACTTCAAAACGACCTTGACAGATTAGAGAACTGGGCCAAAACAAACAAGATGAACTTTAACAGGGAGAAATGTAAAGTATTGCACTTGGGCAAAAAAAATGAGAGGCACAAATACAAGATGGGTGACACCTGGCTTGAGAGCAGTACATGTGAAAAGGATCTAGGAGTCTTGGTTGACCACAAACTTGACAAGAGCCAACAGTGTGACGCGGCAGCTAAAAAAGCCAATGCAATTCTGGGCTGCATCAATAGGAGTATAGCATCTAGATCAAGGGAAGTAATAGTGCCACTGTATTCTGCTCTGGTCAGACCACACCTGGAGTACTGTGTCCAGTTCTGGGCACCACAATTCAAGAAGGACACTGACAAACTGGAACGTGTCCAGAGGAGGGAAACCAAAATGGTCAAAGGCCTGGAAACGATGCCTTATGAGGAACGGCTAAGGGAGCTGGGCATGTTTAGCCTGGAGAAGAGGAGGTTAAGGGGTGATATGATAGCCATGTTCAAATATATAAAAGGATGTCACATAGAGGAGGGAGAAAGGTTGTTTACTGCTGCTCCGAGAAGCGGACACGGAGCAATGGATCCAAACTACAAGAAAGAAGATTCCACCTAAACATTAGGAAGAACTTCCTGACAGTAAGAGCTGTTCGACAGTGGAATTTGCTGCCAAGGAGTGTGGTGGAGTCTCCTACTTTGGAGGTCTTTAAGCAGAGGCTTGACAACCATATGTCAGGAGTGCTCTGATGGTGTTTCCTGCTTGGCAGGGGGTTGGACTCGATGGCCCTTGTGGTCTCTTCCAACTCTATGATTCTATGATTCTATGATTCTATGATTCTATGATTCTATGATTCTATGATTCTATGATTCTATGATTCTCAAAATACTTAGAGAGTTACATTCAGACACCACAGTTAAAATCAGAACTGGGATGTCAGGCAACTATACTGACCCATGTGGTAGCGGTTTTTGTGATGAAGGCCATGAAAGCCAGGGAAAGATTTATGGATGACAATGTAAAGACCCCTTCATCGTCTGTTTAACTCATTGCTGGTTTTCCCTCTCTTTCTATTTTGTGGGATGAAGGTTTTGTTGGCATAGTATGTAATGAATTTTAATATTTTTAACTATTGTTGTGTTGATGTTTGTGTACAGGCATGGTCCTCACAATAAACGGATTTGTTGTTGTTGTTGTTGGTTTAGGGTTACGGTTAGGATTATGGTTAGGGTTAGGGTTTGGGTTGGGGTTAGCATTAGGGTTAGGGTTAGGGTTGGGGTTGGGGTGAATGACCACCGAAAGAACAATCCAAGCTTATTCGTCCTCTTCCTATTCAGATGGAACCCAAACACCTATGCTTGATTTGGGCTGATAAAAAACATTTCACTCTGCGATTTTTGAGTGAATGTGCATTCTAACCCCCAAAACAGCAATTTGAAATAAGCCCAATCAGGCCTTTCTCATCTTCTTTTTATGCAGATGGAACCCAAAGCACCTTTTTGCTGTGGTTGGGGGTGATTCTGGTCCACACCCCAAAAACACCATGCGAATTGAAATAAGACCAATCAAAGCTTATTCGTCTTCTGTATACACATATGGAAGCCAGGAGACTGTGTTGTTTTATTTTGGTCTCATTACACACACTTTGCGATTTCAGGGTCAATGTGCATTAACACCAAAGAACACGACATGAAATAAGCAAAATCCAAGATTCTTCTTTCTATGTAGCTGGAACCCAAAACAACCTGTTTGGCATTGTTTAGGCTTATTTTACTTCGCTTTGCTATTGTTAGTGTTAGTGTTAGTGTTAGTGTTAGGGTTAGGGTTAGGGTTAGGGTTAGGGTTAGGGTTAGGGTTAGGGTTAGGGTTAGGGTTAGGGTTAGGGTCAGGGTGAATGACCACTGAAAGAACAATCCAAGCTTATTTGTCCTCCTTCAATAGAGATGGAACCAAAACACCTATCCTTGATTTCCGCTGATAAGAAACATGTCATTCTGCGATCTTTGGGTGAATGTGCATTCTAAACCAAAAAAAACCCCCAATTTGAAATAACCCAATCACAGCTTTATCATCTTCTTTTTATGTAGATGGAACCCAAAGGACCTTTTTGTTTTGGTTGGGGGTGATTCTGGTGCACACCCAAAAAACACCATGCGAATTGAAATAAGACCAATCAAAGCTTATTCGTCTTCTCTCTACGCATATTGAAGCAAAAAGACGGTGTTGTGTTATTTTGGTTTCATTACACACACTTTGCGATTTCTGGGTCAATGTGCATTAACACCAAAGAAAACGACTTGAAATAAGCGAAATCCAAGATTCTTCTTTCTATGTAGTTGGAACACAAAACAACCTGTTTGGCTTTGTTTAGGCTTATTACACTTCGCTTTGCTAGGGTTAATGTTAGTGTTAGTGTTAGGGTTACGTTTAGGTTTAGGGTTGGGGTTGGGGTTGGGGTTGGGGTTGGGGTTGGGGTTAGGGTTAGGGTTAGGGTTAGGGTTAGGGTTAGGGTTAGGGTTAGGGTTAGGGTTAGGGTTAGGGTGAATGACCACCGAAAGAACAATCCAAGTTTATTCGTCCTCCTTCTATTGAGATAGAACCGAAACACCTATGGTTGATTTCGGCTGATAACAAACATGTCACTCTGCGATTTTTGAGTGAATGTGCATTCTAACCCTAAAAACACCAATTTGAAATAAGCCCAATAAGGACTTTATCATCTTCTTTTTATGTAGGTGGAACCCAAAACACCTTTTTGCTTTGGTTGGGGGTGATTCTGGTGCACACCCAAAAAACACCATGTGAATTGTAATAAGCCCAATCAAAGCTTATTCGTCTTCTCTCTACGCATAGTGAAGCAAAAAGACGGTGTTGTGTTATTTTGGGCTCATTACACGCACTTTGCGATTTCTAGGTAAATGTGCAGTAACACCAAAGAAAACGCCTTGAAATAAGCGAAATCCAAGATTCTTCTTTCTATGTAGGTGTAACACATAACAACCTGTTTCGCTTTGTTTAGGCTTATTACACTTCGCTTTGCTAGGGTTAGTGTTAGTGTTAGTGTTAGGGTTACGTTTAGGTTTAGGGTTGGGGTTGGGGTTGGGGTTGGGGTTGGGGTTGGGGTTGGGGTTGGGGTTGGGGTTGGGGTTGGGGTTGGGGTTGGGGTTAGGGTTAGGGTTAGGGTTAGGGTTAGGGTTAGGGTTAGGGTTAGGGTTAGGGTTAGGGTTAGGGTTAGGTTCGGGGTGAATGACCACCGAAAGAACAATCCAAGCTTATTCGTCCTCTTTCTGTTCAGATGGAACCAAAACACCTATACTTGATTTGGGCTGATAAAAAACATGTCACTCTGCAATTTTTGGGTGAATGTGCATTCCAACCCCAAAAACACCAATTTGAAATAAGCCCAATCAGAGCTATATCATCTTCTTTTTATGTAGATTGAACCCAAAACACCTTTTAGCTTTGGTCGGGGGTGATTCTGGTACACACCCAAAAAACACCATGCGAATTGAAATAAGCCCAATCAAAGCTTATTCGTCTTCTTAATACGCATATGGAAGCGGAAAGACGGTGTTGTGTTATTTTGGTCTCATTACACACACTTTGCGATTTCTGGGTCAATGTGCATTAACACCAAAGAACACGACTCGAAATAACCGAATTCCAATATTATTCTTTCTATGTAGCTGGAACCCAAAACAACCTGTTTGGCTTTTTTTGCCTTATTGATAAAGCTCTGATTGGGCTAATTTCAAATCCAAGATTCTTCTTTCTATGTAGCTGGAACCCAAAACAACCTGTTTGGCTTTGTTTAGCCTTATTACATTTCTCTTTGCTAGGGTTGGGGTTATGCTTAGGGTTAGGGTTACTGTTAGGGTTAGGGTTAAGGTTAAGGTTAAGGTTAAGGTTAAGGTTAAGGTTAAGGTTAAGGTTAAGGTTCGGGTTCGGGTTCGGGTTCGGGTGAATAACCACCGAAAGAACAATCCAAGTTTATTCGTCCTCCTTCTTTTTTATATATATAAATTTTTTATTGGTTTTACAAAATTTTTCAAACAATACAAACAAATAAAAAGACATACAAACATGTATAATTTCATAGCCCTTTTTTCATATCCCTTACTTCTGGGACTCCCCCATACCTCCCCTTCGTGCATCCCAATGTCCAAATTTCTTTCAGCAACTTCTAAATAATTTTATCAAATATATGTCTTGCTAATCTTTTCTTCAACTTAATCTTATGTCGCTGTAAAGAAAGGAGGAGGTGTGGCGTTATATGTCAGGGATGTGTATACCTGTGAAGAGATCCAAGATTTAGAACCTCAAAGCCAAAGTGAGAGCATTTGGGTCAAAATTAAGGGAGAGAAGAATAACAGAGACCTCATTGTGGGAGTTTACTATAGATCCCCAAGCCAAACGGAGGACATAGATGATGCCTTCCTGGAACAGATGGCCAAGCATGCAAAAGGAAGGGAGATAGTAGTAATGGGGGACTTCAATTACCCGGATATTTGTTGGACGTCAAACTCAGCCAAGAGCATAAGGTCAAACAGATTCCTCACTGGCCTTGCAGACAACTTCATTGTCCAGAAAGTGGGAGAAGCAACAAGAGGAACAGTCATTTTAGATCTGGTCCTAACCAATGTTGATGACCTGGTTAGTGGGGTAGATGTGGATGGATCATTAGGCGCGAGTGATCATGCTCTTCTGAAGTTTACTATACAGCGGAAAGGAGCAGCCAACCATACTAGGACTCAATTTCTTGACTTTAAGAAAGCCGACTTCATAAAACTTAGGGAAGTGCTGAGTGAGATCCCATGGACAGCAATACTAAAAAGAAAGGGAGTTCATGGTGGCTGGGAGTTTGTTAAGAGGGAGATAGTAAAAGCACAACGTCAGGCAATACCAATGAGACGGAAACATGGAAGGTGCCTAAAGAAGCCAGGGTGGCTATCTAAAGAACTTTTAACTGAGTTAAGATTAAAAAAGGATGTGTACAAAAAATGGAAAAGGGGGGAAACCACCAAAGAGGAATTCAAACAAATAGCCAGCACGTGTAGACACAAAGTCAGAAAAGCTAAAGCACAGAATGAACTCAGGCTTGCTAGAGAGGTTAAAAGCAACAAAAAAGGCTTTTATGGGTATGTTCGTAGCAAAAGGAAGAACAAAGAAACAGTGGGGTCACTCAGAGGAGAAGATGGTGAAATGCAAACAGGGGACACAGAAAGGGCTGAACTCCTCAATGCCTTCTTTGCCTCAGTCTTCTCCGATAAAGAAAACAATGCCCAACCTGAAGAATTTGAAGCAAATGATTCAGCAAAGGAAACACAGCCCAGAATAACTAAGGAGATAGTACAAGAATACTTGGCTAGTTTAGATGTATTCAAGTCTCCAGGGCCAGATGAACTGCATCCAAGAGTATTAAAAGAACTGGCAGATGTGATCTCAGAACCACTGGCAGTCATCTTTGAGAATTCCTGGAGAACAGGCGAAGTCCCGGCAGACTGGAGGAGGGCAAATGTTGTCCCTATTTTCAAAAAGGGGAAAAGAGAGGACCCAAATAATTACCGCCCAGTCAGTCTGACATCAATAGCAGGGAAGATTCTGGAGCAGATCATTAAGCAAACAGTCTGTGAGCACCTAGAAAGGAATGCTGTGATCACCAATAGTCAGCATGGATTTCTGAAAAATAAGTCATGTCAGACTAACCTGATCTCATTTTTTGACAGAATTACAAGCCTGGTAGATGAAGGGAACGCAGTGGATGTAGCCTACCTTGATTTCAGCAAGGCATTTGACAAGGTGCCCCATGATATTCTTGTAAAGAAGCTGGTAAAATGCGGTCTTGACTATGCTACCACTCAGTGGATTTGTAACTGGCTGACTGACCAAACCCAAAGGGTTCTCATCAATGGTTCCTCTTCATCCTGGAGAAGAGTGACTAGTGGGGTGCCACAGGGTTCTGTCTTGGGCCCGGTCTTATTCAACATCTTTATCAACGACTTGGATGATGGACTCAAGGGCATCCTGATCAAATTTGCAGATGACACCAAACTGGGAGGGGTGGCTAACACCCCAGAGGACAGGATCACACTTCAAAACGACCTTGACAGATTAGAGAACTGGGCCAAAACAAACAAGATGAACTTTAACAGGGAGAAATGTAAAGTATTGCACTTGGGCAAAAAAAATGAGAGGCACAAATACAAGATGGGTGACACCTGGCTTGAGAGCAGTACATGTGAAAAGGATCTAGGAGTCTTGGTTGACCACAAACTTGACATGAGCCAACAGTGTGACGCGGCAGCTAAAAAAGCCAATGCAATTCTGGGCTGCATCAATAGGAGTATAGCATCTAGATCAAGGGAAGTAATAGTGCCACTGTATTCTGCTCTGGTCAGACCACACCTGGAGTACTGTGTCCAGTTCTGGGCACCACAATTCAAGAAGGACACTGACAAACTGGAATGTGTCCAGAGGAGGGCAACCAAAATAGTCAAAGGCCTGGAAACGATGCCTTATGAGGAACGGCTAAGGGAGCTGGGCATGTTTAGCCTGGAGAAGAGGAGGTTAAGGGGTGATATGATAGCCATGTTCAAATATATAAAAGGATGTCACATAGAGGAGGGAGAAAGGTTGTTTTCTGCTGCTCCAGAGAAGTGGACACGGAGCAATGGATCCAAACTACAAGAAAGAAGATTCCACCTAAACATTAGGAAGAACTTCCTGACAGTAAGAGCTGTTCGACAGTGGAATTTGCTGCCAAGGAGTGTGGTGGAGTCTCCTACTTTGGAGGTCTTTAAACAGAGGCTTGACAACCATATGTCAGGAGTGCTCTGATGGTGTTTCCTGCTTGGCAGGGGGTTGGACTCGATGGCCCTTGTGGTCTCTTCCAACTCTATGATTCTATGATTCTTTTTCTTTCTCAAAGCCTCGCCATTTTAGCATTCATCTATTTTATAATAGTTCTTAAGATAGATTTTAAATTTCTTCCAATCCTTTTCCGCAGTCTCTTTCCCCTGGTCACGGATTCTGCCAGCCATCTCAGCCAGTGTCATGTAGTCCATCACTTTCATCTGCCATTCTTCCAGAGTGGGTAGATCTTGTGTCTTCCAATACTTTGCGATGAGTATTCTTGCTGCTGTCGTAGCATACATAAAGAAAGTTCTATCTTTTTTTAACACCAATTGGCCGACAATGCCCAAGAGAAAGGCCTCTGGTTTCTTAGGGAAGGTACATTTAAGTACCTTTTTCATTTCGTTATATATCATCTCCCAAAAGGCCTTAATCTTCGGGCACGTCCACCAAAGGTGATAGAAAGTACCTTCAGTTTCTTTACATTTCCAACACTTATTATCAGGCAAATGGTAAATTTTTGCTAGCTTGACTGGGGTCGTGTACCACCTGTAAATCATTTTCATAATATTTTCCTTTAAGGCATTACATGCCGTGAATTTTATCCCGGTGTTCCACAACCATTCCCAGCCAGCAAACATAATGTTATAACCAATGTCCTGTGGCCACTTAATCATAGCTGATTTTACTGTTTCATCTTGTGTATTCCATTTCAGCAGCAAATTATACATTCTTGACAGATTCTTAGTATTGGGTTCTAACAGTTCAATTTCTAATTTTGATTTCTCCACCTGGAAGCCAATTTTCCTGTCTTGTTTATACACCTCCATTATTTGATAATAATGGAGCCAGTCTCGTACTTTGGGTTTCAATTTCTCGTGACTCTGTAACTTCAACTTATCTCCATCTTGTTCCAAAATTTCCCAATACTTTGGCCATTCCGCTTCCATATTAAGTTTTTTCAACGCCTTAGCCTCCAAGGGTGACAACCATCTAGGGGTTTTGTTTTCCAACAGATCTTTATATCTTATCCAAACATTATATAAAGCTTTTCTGACAATATGATTTTTAAAGGCCTTATGCACCTTAATTTTATCATACCATAGATATGCGTGCCAACCAAATGCATTATTAAAACCTTCCAAATCCAGGGACTTCCGGTCGGTGCCAGCGCTTAATGGCGGTCCTGCCTCCGAGCTCCGGAGAAGGACTGCTTCGCAAGTTCGGGTCTTACCCGCTACGGCGAGCGGGGGACCCCTAAAATCTCAGGCGCTGAAGCCTGAGAACAAGGAGACTCGGTGGGCACCTTTGCGCCCCCCGGTACCGTGAAAGAGCCTTTTTAAAGGCTACGGATCGACATCGGGAGTGAGCGCGGTGCTGAGAGTCGTCACCCAGCCTGCGAAGTGAAGCCGCGTCACCATAAGCGGAGAGCGCCGATTCCTTCCTGAAAAGAAAATTTGGACGGAATTCCCGTGAGTAGGAGCTGAAAAACAATCGGGACCCTTTAAATTTTGAAAATTGAGCTAAAAGCGGGGAGATTAAATCAAGGAAGTCTGCCTCCCCCGACTGCATGAAAGTGAAAGCAACGGTACTTTAAACTTGCATCCGCTGAAACCCGCTCTCTTTAATTAACCAAACCGGGCACTTAGACCTTAGATCTCCCCTCCAGCTAGCAGGGCAGAGGGGAGGTGAATGAGACTTCTATAACTGCATGATTCACCTGAAGTAAAAAAGCCTCTGCTGTCTTATTTATTGAAAGTACAAAACGGTCTGCCTCTTTAGAACAATAGGTCACTGAACTGACTTTTGCCTGCAGAGTGATACTGTGATACAAAGTTTACACAGTGACTGGCTACAGTATATTACAAGAATAAACAGCATAAACTGGGAAACTGTGGCAATTTGTACCTATAAGCTTTTAGCAACATTGACTTTGACTGCGTTAATCTCTCTTTTTTATATCTTTGGACATTCTCCTTTGTTCTCGTACTTGGATACTTTATTTTATGGCCATTTTGATTTGCTCCCCCTAGAGGGTAAAGTAAAGTTCGGCACGGCCTAGGACAGTGGAATTTTCCAACGAGAAACAGCTCCCGTGGGAAGTGACCTTGACATGAGTGGCGCACAAGAAGAGATTGTCACAAGAGCCAAAATTAGGCAACAACAACAACAGCTGCAACAGCAACAGACAAAGAAAAGAGGCTCAATTTCAGCTGCAACTCCAGGACCAGCAGGAACAACAGAACAAGAAAAAGGTGCAGCTGCTTCTATGGAAGCTGTGACAGACGCTCTGCTTAAGATAAATCAAACTCTGGAGTCTTTGACAAAACAGACTTCAGAAAATACACAAAAATTAACAGAAATATCAGTAAGATTAAACCAGAACACAGAATCTATAAATAAATTGGTGGAGGAAAACGCTACTACACGTCAAATTGCCGAAGATGCTAAAGCTGTTGCTGGAGAAACGCAAGAGAAATTAGAGCCGATTGCTAAGAAGGTTTATGAGCATGATGCAACTTTGGCCTTGTGGGAGTTACAGAGAAAAGAGAGAAATTTGAAATTAAGATCGATTCCGGAGAATGAGAGAGACAACCTTGCGGAATATCTGACACGGGAGTTTGTGGACTGTTGGGAGCTGGAAGAAGACGAATTTAAAATTACAACAGCTTTTAGACTGGGCAAAAAGCAGGACAGAAAGACTCCGAGAGATTGCCTGATCACATTTAGATCCAAGGAGGAAAGAGACAAAATATTAGGACTACATTTTGAAAAGGCCCTGCAAATTGGCAACTCAACTGTACAGATCTTTAAAGACATCCCAAAATATATTCTGGATCTAAGAAACTTCTACAAGGACCTGGTTCTTTTGTTAAAGAAAAATTCCATCCGCTTTAGGTGGGAATTTCCACAAGGACTGTCATTCGACTATAAGGCAAAGAAGGTGAAAATAAAGACAATTCAAGACAAAGACAAATTTTTGGCAAGAAATCAGGAGGACCTGCAGAAGGGGACAGTGGACGTACTTGCAGAACAGAGGAGAGCACTAGAGATTCTGAATCTCTCGATTGGACCAAAACTACCGTTATCAGAAGAAGAGCAACAACTTGGAGCTGTTGGAGGAGCTTCAGGAAAATAACAAGATGGCTCTGCAATTCCTCAGTTGGAATTGTAATGGGCTCAATGGGCCTTTGAAGAGAAGACAAGTATTTCATATATTGAATAGAGAACAGCTGGATTTGATATGCCTACAAGAAACTCATATAACTAGAGCCCACAGGAGACTACTTACAAACAAAAGACTAGGACAAGAATTCGTTTCTTCAGACAAAGTCAAGAAAAGAGGAGTTGTAATATATGTGAAAGAGAAATGGGCTCCAAAAATGATATTTAAAGATGAACAAGGGAGATATTTGGCAGTGGAGATACAAGTACAAGGAGAAAAACTTTTAGTTGTTGGAATCTATGCACCAAATGAAGGCAAATCTGACTTCTTTAAGAGACTTCATGAAACCTTGATGGACTATCTGGATTACAATATGATAATTATGGGAGACATGAATGGCGTGGTCTCCACTAATATGGACAAGGCACAAAGACAAACAATTAGTAAGGAAGGGAGACTTCCTAAGACTTTTTTTGAAATGACTGAAAATATGGACTTGATAGATATATGGAGAACAAGGAACCCCCTGGAGAGGGAGGGAACCTTTTTCTCCCAAGCAATGATGACCTGGACCAGAATTGATCAAATCTGGATTACTAGTGGTATGGCTCCAAAGATTAAGAAGGTAGAAATCTGCCCAAAAACTTGCTCCGACCATAATGCAGTGAAGATGGAAATGAAACTTACAACAACTGGTCAATTTAGATGGAGAATGAATGACACCCTCTTTCGAGACAAGGAGATCCTTATGAAGGCCCAAAAAACTTTAAAAGACTATTTTGAAATAAATTTGAGGGCTGACGTCGAGAAAAGAGTGATCTGGGACGCAAGCAAAGCGGTGATGCGAGGCTTCTTGATTCAACAAAACTCAATAAAGAGGAAAAAACAAAATGAGAAAAAAGAAAAGATTTTGGAAAAGATAAAGGAAGGAGAGAAAAAATTAAGAACAAAACCAAAGTCCCAGGAGATTTTAAGAGAGATTAAGTTATATCAAACACAATATATGGAATTGATGAACCTAGAGATTGAATGGAAGATAAAGCAGATGAAGCAAAAGACATTTGAATCAGCAAATAAATGTGGCAAACTTCTGGCATGGCAACTGAAGAAAAGGCAGAAACTAAATACAGTGACAAGCCTAGAAGTGGAAGGAAAGAATATATCTAAACCCAATGAAATTAGAAATTGCTTCCTGAGCTATTTTAAAAAACTTTATACTCAAGGCCCGCAAAATGAAGAAGATATAGACAAATTCCTTGATAAGTATGGATTACAAGAAATCTCTCATCAAAGTAAGATGGATTTGAACCAGAGAATAACAGAACAAGAGATAGAGGCTGCCATTCAGAATATGCAACTGGGCAAATCTCCAGGACCAGATGGATTGACTTCAAGATACTACAAATCGCTGAAGGAATGGCTGATTCAACCACTAAAAGAAGTCTGTAATGAGATCCTTGAGGGAAAGAAGACACCTGAATCGTGGAAAGAAGCATATATCTCACTCATACCAAAGACAGAGACTGAAAAGACTCAACTGAAGAACTACCGCCCAATATCACTACTTAATGTGGATTACAAAATCTTTGCAGACATTTTGGCAAAAAGATTTAAAAAGGTGTTGATGGAGAAGATTCATAGGGATCAAGCAGGCTTTCTCCCTAAAAGACACCTAGCAGACAATGTAAGGAATGTGATAGACATTTTGGAAAAGCTAGAGGTGAACATAAACACTAAAGCAGTGTTGATCTTTGTGGACGCGGAGAAAGCCTTTGATAATATTTCTTGGAGTTTTATGATAAAGAATCTCCATGGGATGGGGGTAGGTCAAGGTTTTGAGAATGGTATGGCTGCAATATACTCTGAACAAAAAGCTAAATTGATTGTAAATAATGTAGTGACGGAGGAACTTAAGATAGAAAAAGGAACACGACAGGGGTGCCCAATTTCCCCATTACTTTTTATTTCAGTTCTGGAGGTGCTGCTGAACATGATAAGGGAAGACCAGCAGGTTAAAGGAGTGCAGGTCGGAGCTAAACATTACAAGTTAAGAGCGTTTGCAGATGACTTAGTATTGACCCTACAAGAGCCAAACACTAGTACGAAAAAGGTTCTAGAAATAATACAACAGTTTGGCCAGGTAGCTGGATTTAAGTTGAATAAACAAAAAACTAAAGTCTTAGGAAAAAATTTAACAGATACAGAAAAGGAGAAGTTTCAAGAGGAGACAGGGTTGACACTGGTTAAGAAGGTGAAATACCTAGGGGTTTATTTGACATCTAAGAATGTGAATTTGTATAAAGACAATTATGAAAAATGTTGGTCAGAAATCAAAAAAGATCTAGAAATATGGTCAAATTCGAAATTGTCAATGTTAGGCCGAATTGCTGTGATTAAAATGAATGCATTGCCTAGAATGTTATTTCTGTTCCAGACCTTGCAGATTCTGGATAAGATGGAATGTTTTAAGAGGTGGCAGAAAGATATTTCGAAATTTGTCTGGCAGGGCAAAAAGCCCAGAATTAAATTCAAAATATTGACAGATGCTAAAGAAAGAGGGGGTTTTGCCCTGCCGGACTTGAAATTGTACTATGAGGCAGCAGCATTTTGCTGGCTGAAAGAATGGATGCTCCTCGAAAATACAGACATCTTAGATCTGGAAGGTTTTAATAATGCTTTTGGTTGGCATGCATATCTATGGTATGATAAAGTCAATAGTGTCTTTAAGAATCACATTGTTAGAAAGGCATTGTTTAATGTTTGGATAAGATACAAAGATCTGTTGGAAAATAAAACCCCTAGATGGGTCTCACCAGTGGAGGCCAAGGCAGTGAAGAAACTCAATATGGAGGTCGGATGGCCGAAGTATTGGGAAATCTTGGAACAAGATGGAGATAAGTTCAAATTGCAAAGTTACGAGAAACTGAAGCACAAGGTACAAAATTGGTTTCAATACCATCAAATAATGGAATTTTTCAAACAGGACAGGAAAATTGGTTTCCAGAGGGAAAAATCAAAATTAGAAACTGAATTGTTAGAACCCAGTATTAAGAATTTATCTAGAATGTATAACTTATTGCTGAAATGGAATACACAGGATGAAACAGTTAAATCAGCTATGATTAAGTGGGCACAGGATGTCGGTCACAACATCATGTCAGATGACTGGGAATGGTTATGGAACACCGGTACCAAATTTACGGCGTGTAATGCCTTAAAGGAAAATATTATGAAAATGGTATACAGGTGGTACATGACCCCAGTCAAGCTGGCAAAAATTTATCATCTGCCCGACAACAAATGTTGGAAATGTAAAGAGACTGAAGGTACCTTCTATCACCTTTGGTGGACATGCCCGAAGATAAAGGCTTTCTGGGAAATGATCTATAATGAAATGAAAAAGGTACTTAAATGTACTTTTCCTAAAAAACCAGAGGCCTTTCTCTTGGGCATTGTCGGCCAATTGGTGCCAAAGAGGGACAGAACTTTTTTTATGTACGCTACAACAGCAGCAAGAATACTCATCGCAAAATACTGGAAGACACAAGATCTACCCACTCTGGAAGAATGGCAGATGAAAATGATGGACTATATGACATTGGCCGAAATGACAGGCAGAATCCGTGATCAGGGGAAAGAGACGGCGGAAGAAGAATGGAGAAAATTTAAAAGTTATTGTCAGAGCTGCTTCAAGATCCTAGCTCACAGAGGATCACGCTAGCCAGCGATCATTAAGTAAAAGTCTTTATTGAGTTACAGTTTCCATTCTCAAGCTGCTACTTGCAACTCTACGTCTAATGGCTAGATCGGCGAAGCTCCGTCTGAGTCTCCGCCCCTTGTGCACCAACTTAATATCCTAGCCCTGCTCCACCTTTTCCGCCTGACTGTCCTCCTCTGGGTCCCTCTACCCCCCGGGGTTTCTTCCTTCCTGGATTCTTCTGACGCTGACCCGGACCCTCCTGCCTCCTTGCGCCGGGCTTTAGGACCTGGTTCCCTTTCCGGGCTGCTTACTGCGCCGCCTTCCTCTGCATTTGAACTTGGCGCGCGCGCCCAGCCTTCCACTTTCCTCTTAACCGTTTCTTCGCTCCCCGATGGAGGTGTGGCCACTCCTGACTCATGCCCTCCCTCCTGTGGTGAGCTGCCAGCGCTTGCCCCCTGGCTCCCTCCTTCTTCCCTGCTCCCTGGCGGTGACGCTGGTCCCGATTTCCAACTGCTCTCCCCTGAGTCCCCTCTGGCTCTATCTTCCTGGGGTGCCCCCCTAGACTCCCCCCTTGCCCTGGCCACTGGTGCTCCTTTCTGTGAATCCTCTGATTCACTGGAAAGACTAGGAGATCTCGGGTCGTCGTCATCACTCATCTTTTCTTCTGCCTCCTCCCCTTCGCTCTCTGTTTCCTCCCTTGGCCTTGCCTCTGCTCCTAAACCCCTGACATCCATCCCCCCCTCGAAGCCCCCCATTCCCCCCTCCCCTCCTTCCGGTGCTGGAGCTGGGTGCTGCTGTTGCAAAGGGACGAACGTCGGATATCGTTCGCTTCCCGTGGCGGGCCTCCATCTGAAGTCTCTCGGGTCTTCCTCCCTGCTCTCGTCGACGACGGTCACCTCCGCTTCCATCTCTGTGCCGCCGTGCTCGAAACCAGGGTCGTCCCCGAAAACGTCCATGTCCGTTTCTCCCTCACTTCCTCCTGGCGGCGTTGCTCGTCCTGGACCTTCCTGCCACTTCCTGCGCCACTGCTCCTCTGGTCTATCGTCCCACCAATACGAGGGTTCTGAGGCAGATCCCGAGGGTGACCCCTCCGGGGAACGGGCGTCTCGTATCGGGTCCTCGTCCGAGTCAAACCCCCGGAACGTGCTGGCAGAAAGCGTTGGCGTGAAAAGCCAGTCGTCGAAAAGGTCTGCTGGCATAGGTCTATGTGGGAAGAGGGCATGAAACTCGTCTTTGAGTAGAGGTTCGTCCAAGGCGTAGCCCGGCACCCAGCTGTTCGCACTGGCCGGGGTGCCCTCCTTGGCGAGAAAGTATTCTACCCCCTCTTCCCCCCATCTGGAGTCCAAAATCTCCGTGACTTCGTTGATGCGCTCCTTCTGTGCCACTCCCGCGTGCCCTGTTCTGTCTCTGACCGGACTCGGCGCCGTTCCTGGTTCCTGGAACCTGTGCGGTGCCTTGTAGGGAGTGAGCACCGATCTGTGGAACACCGGATGCATTCTGGAACCCTCCGGAAGTGCCAGTCTGAAAGCTACCGGGTTGACCTGCTCTTCGACTTGGTAGGGCCCCAGTTGTTTATGCCCTAGTTTCTTCTTGGCCAACGACCTGGCCGGCACTGCGTGGGGTGCTAACCAGACCCAGTCTCCCACGTGGAGCTCTTCGCCAACCCTTCTGTGTCTGTCCGCTTGTACCTTGTATGCGTGTTTGGCCAGCTCCAGGTGGCGCCTCAGCTGATCGTGGACTTCCTGCAGCTCCGACGCGAACGCATCTGCCGTCTGCGGCTCCCCCTCCCCCATTCTTTCCAGTCCCGGGAAGGTTCTGGGGTGCCTCCCGTTGTTGGCGAAGAACGGCGTGACCCCCGTGGACACGTGCTTCGTGTTGTTGTAGGCGAACTCGGCAAGCGGCAGGTAATCCACCCACGTCGCAGGCTGTTGATTCGCATAGCATCTCAGGTACTGCTGCATGATGGCATTGACCCGCTCCGCTTGCCCGTTGGTCTGCGGGTGCCTCGCCGACGCCAGGTTGATCTTGACGTTTAGGAAGCCCATCAGCTTCTGCCAGAAATTCGAGATGAACTGCCGCCCGCGGTCGGACAGAATAGACCGTGGCAGACCGTGAACCTTGAACACGTGGTCTATGAACAGTTTGGCGGTTTGCTCCGCCGTGGCCACCTTAGCACACGGAATGAAATGGGCCATCTTGGAAAACAGGTCCACCACCACCAGCACTGCCGTCTTGCCCCTCGAGCTGGGCAGATCCGTGACAAAGTCCAGAGCCACCCTTTCCCAAGGTTCGACCGGAGTTTGCAGCGGTTCCAACAGTCCGGCCGGCGGTCTGTGCACTGGTTTGGCCCTCTGGCAGGTGTCACACCTCGCCACGTAGTCTGCGACCTCCCCTCTCATTCCAGGCCACCAGAAATCCCTGGCTACTAATTCCACCGTCTTCTCCTTGCCAAAGTGCCCGGCCGTGGGCGCGTCGTGCAGCTGCTGCAGCACCTTGGCGCGAAGGTCGTCTCCCGGCACGTAGATGGCCCCTTTACGGATGAGCAATCCATCTCGTAGCTGGAAACCGTCGGCCACAGCCTTGCCCCTTTGCACCTCTGCCATCTTTGCTTGCGCGAAGGAGTCATCCTGCAATGCTCGTCGCACCGCCTCCAGGTCCACGGTGGCCGCGGCGCACGCCCATACTGTTGGTGCGAAGATGTGCATGGCTGCCGCTGGCGTTGCGTCCTCCAGATACTGTGGCTTACGGGAGAGGGCGTCCGCCATGATGTTAGTGTCCCCCGGGACATACTCTATGCGGAAGTCGAAGTTCGCAAAAAACTCAGCCCAGCGTATCTGCCTCTGGTTTAGGAATTGTGCCGTGCGCCAGTGCTCCAGATTCTTGTGGTCCGTGCAAACCTGCACCGTGTGCTTGGTGCCGATCAGGAAGTGCCTCCACGCTTTGAACGCTGCATGAATGGCCAGCAACTCCCTGTCCCAGATGGTGTAGTTCTGCTCGGACTTGCTGAGCTTCCTGGAGTAAAACGCTCCCGGTCGCCACACCCCCTGCTGGTCCTTTTGCAGCAGGACCGCCCCCACGGCTCTGTCCGAGGCGTCTGTCTCCACCCTCATCGGCCTGCTGGGGTTGACGTGAAGCAGCTGCTCTTCCGACGCGAAGAGACGCTTGAGTGCCTGAAAGGACTGCTCCGCCTCCTCTGTCCAAACGAACTTCTTTTTCTTGGAGCTAAGCGTGTCTGTGATGGCCGCTGTCTGCATAGCGAAGCCCTTGATAAACTTGCGATAGAAGTTCGCAAAGCCGACAAACCTTTGGACCTCTTTCCGGTTGCGTGGGCTCTTCCAGTCCAATACCGCTCGAACCTTGGCGCTGTCCATGGCGAGCCCCTTGTCAGACAACTTGTAGCCCAGAAAATCCACCTCCGTCACGTCGAATTGGCACTTCTCCAGCTTGGCGTAGAGCCTATGTTGCTTTAGTCTGGTCAGCACTTCCTTGACGTGCCTGTCATGCTCCTGCTGCGATTCCGAAAAGATCAGGATGTCATCTAAGAAACAGACGCACGTCTTGTAGAGAAGTCCCGCCAACACGTGATGCATGAAAGCTTGAAAAACGTGGGAGCCATTTTGCAGTCCAAAAGGCATAACTCTGTATTCGTAGGTACCCAGTGGCGTGAACATGGCCGTCTTCCACTCATCTCCCTCCCGCATGCGAATGAGGTTGTACGCCCCTCGCAGGTCTAATTTGGTGAACACTTTTCCCTTCCGCACCTTCGCCAGGAGGTCGTCGATTCGGGGCATGGGGAAGTCCGACGGCTTGGTCACACTGTTTAAAATGCGATAGTCCACGACCAGTCTTTTTTGGGGCGTGTCTCGCTTTTTAACAAAGAATACAGGACTGCCCCCCGCTGCCTTGGACTCTCGGATGAAACCGCGCTCCAAATTATGATCGATGAACTCTTTGAGTTCCTGCAGCTCGTCCTCCGACATGGAATACAGTTTCCCTTTAGGCAGCGCCGCCCCCGGCAGCAGGTCAATTTTGCAGTCATATGGTCTGTGAGGGGGTAGCCTGTCCGCCTCCTTCTCGCAGAAAACTTCCAAAAATTCTGCGTACTTGTGGGGAATCGCTTGCAGCGTGCCTAGCAGCAGCTGTGACTCCTCTTCCTCTCCTTCCTGCCGGTGCACGATGCAGTGTTCAGCACAAAAGGAAGAGCCGAAGACCAGCTGCCTCTGGTACCAAGCCAGCGTTGGGCTGTGCTTGTCCAGCCAACTCATTCCCAATACAATGGGCGTATCCGATAGTTGAGTGACATTGAAGCTGATGATTTCTTTGTGATTCCCAAGTCGCATCGCCATTGGCGGCGTCTGCTTCACCACTTGCCCCCCTAGCAACTCCCTGCCATCCACCGTGACAACCTGCAGGGGCAGTGTGGCCGGCAGCAACTGTATAGCGTGCTTGTCGACAAAGTCCTGCCCTATAAAGTCCGCGTTGCTGCCCGAGTCCACTGTGATGGGCACGTCCATGGTGATTCCATTGGGCAGCTGGAGAGATGCGGTGAGCCTCACCACTGGTTTGGGCGGGAGGGGGTTCACGGGCTGTAAAATCTCTGGGGACTGCGGCACTAACACGTCTGGCTGGGCCCCAGGGCCTCTTCCTCCAGCCAGACTGCTTCGTTTCCCTGCTGTGTTCCTCCTTGCTGCGTTGCTGCAGTCACCATTGCCGAGGCTGCAGTGAGCTTGTGGAGCCTCTGGGGACACTCTTTCGCCATATGCCCTGGCTCCCCACAGACGTAACACTTCCTGTTCCCTCTAGGAGGCTTCGCTTTCACTGCTGCCGGTGCTAGGGCTCTGGTTGCTGACTGAGCCCTTGCACCTCCAACCTCCATAGGTTCGGCTCCTCCTCCTGGCGGAGGCGTGGATTGCGCCCGCGCTGCTTCTCTGGGAAGGAAGGAGGGGCCCCTGGCTGGTTCGCGCCCTCCACGCCCTTCGTCCCTGCTCCACGGGCGTTCTTCCAGCCTCACCCCCACTGCCAGTGCCCTCTGAACGACCTCCTGGGTGGTTCGGGGTCTCTCCCCCCTCGCGATCTCATCTTTAATCGAGCTGTGCAACCCCTCCCAAAAGAGGTCTCTTACAGGGGCCGAATCTCTGTCCCACTCCAGGGCACTGACCAAGGCGAAAAAGCGGGCATGGTACTGCCTGACGCTGGCCCTCCCTTGTCTTAGCCCATGCACCTCCTTCCGGGCAAGATCCACGTCAATGCTTGATAAAAAACACCCATCCATCGCTTTAATAAAGGCATCTGCATTCTGGAGCGCCGGATCCTTATCTCTCCATAAATTGCGTAGCCATGCTTTAGCATCCCCATGCAAATGAGACATGATGAATCCCACTCTCTCTTGCTCATCTCTAAAGTCTTTATGCAGCAGTTGCAGTGCGCACAGTACGTCTGCTCTAAAGTTGGGATACTGTTGCAGGTTCCCATCGAAGTGAGAGACCAGCCCGCCTGTCCGTCTCGCCAACCCAATTCCCTCCTGCCGGGGTGTCTGCTTTGTCAGCACGTCTAACCTGACCTGGAGATCCCTGCAGGCGGCAGCTGCCTCCTCCTCTCTCTTCCTGGATGTGAGAGCCTCGGCAGTCAGTTGTGACACTGCTTTTCTGAGTTCCTCTATCTGCTGCTCAGCCGTCATGTTGTCTGCCGCTTGTGAGCTAGCTAGTAGGCACCTGCTTCTCTCCTCTCCTCGAGGCTGTAGATGCCCACAATTTTTGGGAGACGGAGCTTACTGTCAGAGCTGCTTCAAGATCCTAGCTCACAGAGGATCACGCTAGCCAGCGGTCATTAAGTAAAAGTCTTTATTGAGTTACAGTTTCCATTCTCAAGCTGCTACTTGCAACTCTACGTCTAATGGCTAGATCGGCGAAGCTCCGTCTGAGTCTCCGCCCCTTGTGCACCAACTTAATATCCTAGCCCTGCTCCACCTTTTCCGCCTGACTGTCCTCCTCTGGGTCCCTCTACCCCCCGGGGTTTCTTCCTTCCTGGATTCTTCTGACGCTGACCCGGACCCTCCTGCCTCCTTGCGCCGGGCTTTAGGACCTGGTTCCCTTTCCGGGCTGCTTACTGCGCCGCCTTCCTCTGCATTTGAACTTGGCGCGCGCGCCCAGCCTTCCACTTTCCTCTTAACCGTTTCTTCGCTCCCCGATGGAGGTGTGGCCACTCCTGACTCATGCCCTCCCTCCTGTGGTGAGCTGCCAGCGCTTGCCCCCTGGCTCCCTCCTTCTTCCCTGCTCCCTGGCGGTGACGCTGGTCCCGATTTCCAACTGCTCTCCCCTGAGTCCCCTCTGGCTCTATCTTCCTGGGGTGCCCCCCTAGACTCCCCCCTTGCCCTGGCCACTGGTGCTCCTTTCTGTGAATCCTCTGATTCACTGGAAAGACTAGGAGATCTCGGGTCGTCGTCATCACTCATCTTTTCTTCTGCCTCCTCCCCTTCGCTCTCTGTTTCCTCCCTTGGCCTTGCCTCTGCTCCTAAACCCCTGACAGTTATCTTAAGGACTATTATAAACTTAATGAATGCTAGAGTGTTGCGGTTGTCAGGAACAAAGGGATACAGTGATATAAGGCCAGAATACAGAGATGATTAAGATGACAGAGGTTGGAAAGTAACAATTGGGAGTTGCTATAAAATTATGGACATTGGGATGCAGAAAGGGGGGGGTATGGGGAAGTCCCAGAAAAGAGGTTTATGAAAAAATACTATGAAATTATATGTGTATGTTTGTCTTTTTAAGTGTTTGTTTGTTTCCTAAAATTCTGTAAAACTAATAAAAATTTTATAAAAAAAAAAAATAAAACCTTCCAAATCCAAGATGTCTGTATTCTCGAGGAGCATCCACTCTTTCAGCCAGCAAAACGCAGCTGCTTCGTAGTACAGTTTTAAGTCCGGCAGGGCAAATCCCCCTCTTTCTTTTGCGTCCGTCAGTATTTTAAATTTTATTCTGGGCTTTTTGCCCTGCCAGACAAATTTCGAGATATCCTTCTGCCACCTCTTGAAACAATCCATCTTGTCAAGAATTTGCAATGTTTGAAACAGAAATAACATTCTGGGCAATACATTCATCTTAATAACTGCAATTCGGCCTAACATGGACAATTTCAAATTTGACCATATTTCTAGATCTTTTTTAATTTCTGACCAGCATTTTTCATAGTTATCTTTATACAAGTTCAAATTCTTAGATGTCAAATGAACCCTTAGATATTTCACCTTCTTAACCACTGTCAAACCTGTTTCATTCTGGAACCTCTCCCTCTCCATGACTGTTAAATTTTTTCCCAAAACTTTAGTCTTTTGTTTGTTCAGTTTAAATCCGGCTACTTGACCAAATTCTTGAATTAACTCCAACACCCTTTTTGTACTAGCATCTGGCTCTTGTAAAGTAAGTACTAAATCATCTGCGAAGGCCCTTAACTTATAATGTACACCTTTAACCTGCTGGTCATCTCTAATCATATTTAGCAACACCTCCAGAACAGAAATAAAAAGTAATGGGGAAATTGGGCACCCCTGTCGTGTCCCTTTTTCTATCTTAAATTCTTCAGTTATCACATTATTTACAATCAACTTGGCTTTTTGTTCAGAGTATATCGCACCCATACCATTCTCAAATCCTTGGCCTACCCCCATCCCATGAAGATTCTTTTTCATAAAACTCCAAGAAATATTGTCAAAGGCTTTCTCCGCATCTACAAAGATCAGAACTGCTTTAGTGTTTATATTCACCTCCAATAGTTCCAAAATGTCAGTTATGTTCCTCACGTTATCTGATAAATGCCTTTTTGGGAGAAAGCCTGCTTGGTCCCTATGAATCTTCTCCATCAACACTCTTTTCAGTCTTTTTGCCAAAATGTCTGCAAAAATTTTGTAATCCACATTAAGTAATGATATTGGGCGGTAGTTCTTAAGTTGAGTCTTTTCAGTCTCTGTCTTTGGTATGAGTGTAATATACGCTTCCTTCCACGATTCTGGCGCCCTTTTCCCCTTTAAGATCTCATTGCAGACTTCCTTTAACGGTTGTACCAAGCACTCCTTTAAAGCTTTATAGTATCTGGAAGTCAGTCCATCTGGTCCTGGAGATTTGCCCAGTTGCATGTTCTGAATGGCACCCTCTATCTCTTGTTCTGTTATTCTCTGGTTTAGATCCACCTTACTTTGATGAGAGATTTTTTGTAATCCATATTTTTTAAGGAATTCATCTATATCCTCTTCCTTCTGCGGTCCTTGTGAATATAATTTTTTAAAATAACTCAAAAAACAGTTTCTAATCTCATTGGGTTTAGATATATTCTTTCCATCCACTTCTAGGTTTGTAACTGTATTTAGTTTCTGTCTTTTCTTCAATTGCCAAGCCAGAAGCTTACCACATTTATCTGCAGATTCGAATGTCTTTTGTCTCATTTGCTTTATCTTCCATTCAATCTCTTGGTTCATCAGTTCCATATATTGTGTCTGGTATAACTTGATCTCTCTCAAAATCTCCTGGGACTTTGGTTTTGATCTCAATTTCTTCTCTCCTTCTTTTATCTTTTCCAGGATCTTTTCCTTCTTCTCATTTTGCTTTCTCTTTTTTACTGAATTTTGTTGAATTAAAAATCCTCGCATCACAGCTTTACTTGCGTCCCAGATCACTCTTTTTTCTACATCATTTTTTAAATTTATTTCGAAATAGTCCTTTAAAGTTTTTTGGGCCTTTCTGTGGATCTCCTCATCTCGAAACAGGGTGTCATTCATCCTCCATCTAAATTGACCAGTTGTTGTAGGTTTCATCTCCATCTTCACGGCGTTATGGTCGGAGCAAGTCTTTGGGCAGATTTCCACTTTCTTGATCTTCGGAGCCAGCCCACTAGCAATCCAAATTTGGTCAATTCTGGTCCAAGTCATCATTGCTTGAGAGAAAAAAGTTCCCTCTCTCGAGAGAGGGTTCCTTGTTCTCCAAATATCTATTAAGTCCATATTTTCAGTCATTTCAAAAAAGGTCTTTGGAAGTCTCCCTTCCTTGGAGATTGTCTGTCTTTGTGCCTTGTCCATATTTGTAGAAACCACACCATTCATGTCTCCCATGATTACCACATTGTAGTCCAAATAGTCCATCAGAGTTTCATGCAACTTCTTAAAAAATTCCGCCTTCCCTTCATTTGGTGCATAGATTCCAACTATTAACAGTTTTTCTCCTTGTATTTGTATTTAAATTGCCAGGTATCTTCCTTGTTCATCTTTAAACATCATTTTTGGGGCCAATTTCTCCTTTGCATAAATCACCACTCCTCTTTTCTTAACTTTATCCGATGAGATGAATTCCTGTCCTAATCTTTTGTTTATAAGTAGTTTCCTGTGTACCCTGGTCACATGAGTTTCTTGTAAACAGATCAAATCCAATTGTTCTCTTTTCAAAATATGAAAAACTTGGCGTCTTTTCGTAGGAATGTTCAGCCCATTACAATTCCAACTAAGGAATTGCAGGGCCATCTTGTTATTTGTCTTCTACTCCTCCAACCGCTCCAAGTTGCTGCTCTTCCTCTGACGGTGGTTTAAGTCCAAACGATAAATTCAGAATGTCCACTGCTCCTTTTACCTCTAAAATTGGGTCTACCGTTCCCTTCTGCAAATCCTCGTGGTTTCTCTCCAAAAACTTCTCTTTGTCTTGAACTGTTTTTATTTTCACCTTCTTTCCCTTGTAGTTGAAGGACAGTCCTTGTGGAAACTCCCACCTAAAAGGTATGTTGTTCCTTTTCAGCAGGTAGACCAGATCTTTATAGAAGGCTCTCACCTCCAGGATGTATTTAGGGATGTCCTTAAAGATTTGTATATGAGAATTTTCAATTTCCAAGGCCTTTTGGTAATGTAGGTTTAGTATTTTGTCTCTTTCTTCCTTGGATCTGAAAGTAATCAGACAATCCCTCGGGGTCTTTCTATTCTGTCTCCTGCCCAATCTGAATGCTGTTGTTATCTTGAATTCTTCCTCCAATTCTTCCTGCCAAAAGTCAGAAAACTCTTGTGTAAGCAACTCCACAAGGCTGTCCCCTTCACTTTCAGGAACTAATCTTAATTTCAAATTTCTCTCCTTTCTCTGTAATTCCAGCAAAGACAAGGCCGCATCATGTTCATTCACTTTTTTGGAGATCGGTTCTAATTTTCCCTGTGTCTCTTCAGCAATATTTCTGGCGTCCTCTGCAATCTTGCGTGTTGCAGAATTTTCTTCAATCAACTTATTTATAGATTCTGTGTTAGATGTCACACTTTTCGTATTCAAGTCCAGCCTTGATGTTAATTCTGTTAATTTTTGTGAGTTTTCTGTACTCTGCTTTGTCAAGGCTTCTAAAGATTGGTTTATCTTGAGTAACGCCTGTGTCATTGAATCCATGGAAGCAGCTGTCACTTTTTCTTGCCCGGCTGCTCCTGCTGGTGTTACACTTGATATTGAGCCCCTTTTCTTTTGTGCTTGTTTTGCTTTAGCTCTAGTTGTTATCTCGTCTGCTGGGCCACTCATATCCCAAGGACTTTCTCACAGGAGCAGTTTCCTGATGGAAAATCCCACTGTCCTATTCCGTTGCTCTGCAATTGTTACTCCTCAACCCTCTAGAGGGAGCAATCCAAAATGTCCAACTGAAAAAGACAAAGAATAAGAACAAAGAAACCAGGAATCCTCTGTATAAATGCTGCAACACTTTTTCTATATAGTTTCTCTATCAACACTGTCCAATAAATTGTTGCAGCAAAGCCCCAAAACTTTGTATCAAGTAGCACTCCAACTATGTAACTTTGTAACAAGTTTCTAAATGCAGATCACTGTCCTGGTACTTTACTTTGGCAGTCCGTTTCAGGAGATTAAGGCAGCAGAAAACTTTTTTCTCTCAATAAGTCATGCAGGTTAATAAAGTCACTTTTTCTCCCCTCTGCCCCTGCTTGCTAGAGAGGAAATTCGTATCCAATGCCAAGGTTAGACAGTCTTAAGGTTATTTTCGTTCTGATGCAGCTTTATACTTTCGTTGCTTTATCTATCATGCAGTCGGGGGAAGGCAGGCTTCCTTATTTTTAGCCTTTCCTGTTTCCGGCCGAATTTTAAAATTTTATTTTTAGGGTCCCAGGTAGTGATTCAGTCCTACTCATGGGTTTTTCGATCCAATTTCAATTTACAGGAAGGAATCGGTGCTCTCCGTTCATGGCGACGCGGCTTCGCTCCGTGGGCTGGGTTGCGACTCTCAGCGCCGCGCTCACTCCCGATGCCGTTCCAGAGCCTTTAAAAAGGCTCTTTCGCAGTAAGGGGGGTGCTTCTGATGCCCACCGAGTCTCCTTGTTCACAGGCTTCCGCGCCTGTGATTTTAGGGGTCCCCCGCTTGCCGTAGCGGGTGAGACCCGAACTCGCGGAGCAGTCCTCGTCCGGAGCTCGAAGAGAGGACCGCCACTGAACGCTGGCGCCGACCGGAAGTCTATTCGTCCTCCTTCTATTGAGATAGAACCGAAACACCTATGGTTGATTTCAGCTGATAGCAAACATGTCACTCTGCGATTTTTGAGTGAATGTGCATTCTAACCCCAAAAACAACAATTTGAAATAACCCAATCAGGACTTTATCATCTTCTTTTTATGTAGGTGGAACCCAAAACACCTTTTTGCTTTGGTCGGGGGTGATTCTGGTGCACACCCAAAAAACACCATGCGAATTGTAATAAGCCCAATCAAAGCTTATTTGTCTTCTCTCTACGCATATTGAAGCAAAAAGACGGTGTTGTGTTATTTTGGTTTCATTACACACACTTTGCGATTTCTGGGTCAATGCGCATTAACACCAAATAAAACGATTTGAAATAAGTGAAATCCAAGATTCTTCTTTCTATGTAGTTGTAACACAAAACAACCTGTTTGGCTTTGCTTAGGCTTATTACACTTCGCTTTGCTAGGGTTAGGGTTAGGTTTAGGTTTAGGGTTAGGGTTGGGGTTAGGGTTAGGGTTGGGGTTAGGGTTAGGGTTAGGGTTAGGGTTAGGGTTAGGGTTAAGGTTAGGGTTAGGGTTAGGGTTAGGGTTAGGGTTAGGGTTAGGGTTAGGGTTAGGGTTAGCGTTAGCGTTAGCGTTAGCGTTAGCGTTAGCGTTAGCGTTAGCGTTAGCGTTAGCGTTAGGGTTAGGGTTAGGGTTAGGGTTAGGGTTAGGGTTAGGGTTAGGGTTAGGGTTACGGTTAGGCTCAGGGTCAATGACCACCTATAGAACAATCCAAGCTTATTTGTCCTCCTTCTATTGAGATGGAACCAAAACACCTTTACTTGATTTCGGCTGATAACAAAAATGTCACTCTGCGATTTTTGAGTGAACGTGCATTCTAACCCCAAAAACACCAATTTGAAATAAGCCCAATCAGAGCTTTATCATCTTCTTTTTATGTAGATGGAACCCAAAACACCTTTTTGCTTAGGTCGGGGGTGATTCCGGTGCACACCCAAAAAACACCATGCGAATTGAAATAAGACCAATCAAAGCTTATTCGTCTTCTTTCTACGCATATGGAAGCGAAAAGACGGTGTTGTGTTATTTTGGTCTCATTAGGCGCGAGTGATCATGCTCTTCTGAAGTTTACTATACAGCGGAAAGGAGCAGCCAACCATACTAGGACTCAGTTTCTTGACTTTAAGAAAGCCGACATCATAAAACTTAGGGAAGTGCTGGGTGAGATCCCATGGACAGCAATACTAAAAGGAAAGGGAGTTCATGATGGCTGGGAGTTTGTTAAAAGGGAGATAGTAAAAGCACAACGTCAGGCAATGCCAATGAGACGGAAACATGGAAGGTGCCTAAAGAAGCCAGGGTGGCTATCTAAAGAACTTTTAACTGAGTTAAGATTAAAAAAGGATGTGTACAAAAAATGGAAAAGGGGGGAAACCATCAAAGAGGAATTCAAACAAATAGCCAGCACGTGTAGACACAAAGTCAGAAAAGCTAAAGCACAGAATGAACTCAGGCTTGCTAGAGAGGTTAAAAGCAACAAAAAAGGCTTTTATGGGTATGTTCGTAGCAAAAGGAAGAAGAAAGAAGCAGTGGGGCCACTCAGAGGAGAAGATGGTGAAATGCAAACAGGGGTACATGCAGTACATGTGAAAAGGATCTAGGAGTCTTGGTTGACCATAAACTTGACATGAGCCAACAGTGTGACGCGGCAGCTAAAAAAGCCAATGCAATTCTGGGCTGCATCAATAGGAGTATAGCATCTAGATCAAGGGAAATAATAGTGCCACTGTATTCTGCTCTGGTCAGACCTCACCTGGAGTACTGTGTCCAGTTCTGGGCACCACAATTCAAGAAGGACACTGACAAACTGGAATGTGTCCAGAGGAGGGCAACCAAAATGGTCAAAGGCCTGGAAACAATGCTGTCAGAGGCTGCCTCAGGTCTCAGCTCACAAAAGACCAACGCCAAGCTCTTCTTATATACAAGGATGTTTATTGTGTTGGTTTCTGCTCTCTTCACTGTGCAGCGAAGTGCTTGTCACAAGACAATGTTTACATTCCACAGTCAGAGTACTGTTGGGTTTTCCCACGGGAATGGGAAGCTGGATGTGACGTACACTGGTTTCCTGTTTTTCACTTTTTCTCTCGGTGTTCTTCATTCCGATGAGAAGGACGGTTGCTTCTCTGCTCCAGCAGAGGCAAGATGCATGTTTGTAATTTCTCTACAATGAACTGAAAATAAAGCAACTTTAAGCATGTGGCACGTACTGTTCATCATTCCGTTGTGCAAAGGACTCTGCAATATCAACATTTTGGTTATGGTTCCGGGCCCAGAAAGACGTAAATCAAACTGAGGAACAAAGACTCCAGCAGCCGAGTCGGAATGCCGGCAGAGGTACAGAGGAACGGATCGCGTTATCTGCTCTGCGCGTCAAGTTTGATTGATGAAGGTATGTGCTCATGCTCCGGGAAGCCTGCCAGTTTACAGTTTAAGGCAATGGCTGGGGAAAGCGAAAGTACTTTTTAAAAGTGCTTTTGGAAAAAGCTGCAGTACTGTGACGCAGCTCGATTTAAGCAGCAATGATGGCTGATGCAAAGCTGGTTGATGCTTTTGGGATTCCTAAGCTCATTGAGAAAAATTACACGGAGTGGGTGCAGTATGCAGAGGCAATTCTGCGGAAAGAAAGTCTGTTTAATGTTATTACAGACAACCCCCCAGCTCCAATTACAGCTGAATGGAATGCTAAGGATTCCAAAGCACGGGGAACGCTTACGTTGATAGTATCCCCAGAAGAGCTCTGTCTGTTGCGTGGAAAGACCACAGCCAGAGAAATTTGGAACTCTTTAAGAGAGGCGCACTTGAGGACAGAAGCTGGTTCCTTAATGTACTACTATGCCAAGCTGCATGATATGACTCTTGCTGAAGGTGGAGATGTGCGTAAACACCTGATGGAGATGCAGAATCTGAGACATGAGTTGCAACAGAGAGGACTCAACTTTCCAGAGGCTGTGTATTCCTTCATGATACTACATTCTTTGGGTCCAAGTTGGGAGTCCGTTGCCACACAGATTGCTGTTCAGCCAACTGCTCAGCTCACAGTAGCCTATGTTACTGCCGTGATCCAGAATGAAGCAGATCGCCGGGGTGCTAGCTGCATGGGTAAGGGGGAGTCTTCACAGACGTCATCCCAGAGTGCAGTGGAACCACCAGAGGGCGCCAAAGCTTTGAAGGCAGTGAAATGCTACTCGTGTGGACGTCTAGGCCATATGAAGAGGGAATGCAGATATCCCAGGGCCAAGACAGAGCAGCGCAGCGGAAGTTCATCGCGTGGAAAAGGCCAAAGCAAAGGCAAAGGTCCGGTCTCCAGGACAACGCAGCACAAGGCAATGGTCTCACGCTTCACTCCAAAGGTTGCAAAGGTCCAGAAGACGTCTAGATCTTTCTTCGTTGTTGATTCAGCAGCTACCCACCACATGTGCAACGATAAGAGACTGTTCGTGTCTTTTACACCGCAGGAAGGTGCGATTCACCAGGCGGATGACCACACGATTCCCAGTCAAGGCTACGGAACTGTTGTTCTTCACAGTTTGAACTTATCGATACAGGATGTACTGTATGTTCCAGATGCCACACACAATCTTCTAAGTGTGATGCAGCTGAATGAACGCAACATTGACGTTTCCTTCAAGAACAAGAAATGCACCATCACAAAGAAAGACGATTATGTATTGCATGCTGAATGTGTTGATCGTTTGTTTGTTTTGTATTATGATGATGTGGTGCAGAATGATACTTGTTGCATTGCAGGTTCTAACAAAAGTTTGCATGCAGGATGTATTCATGATTTTCACAGGAAATTTGGTCATTTGCATTTTGAGGCAGTATCTAAAATGCCTACCTTGGTTGAAGGTATGACTATTAAACCCTGCAGGTACCACATGAAGTGCAAAGCATGCGCAGCAAACAAGGTAAAAATGGCTGTGAAAGGTAAGGTGTCTAGTAGGCAAGCTACAGAACCATACCAGATTGTTCACGCTGATTTAGTTGGTCCACTATCGCCCTCTTTGGGTAGCAATAGGTTCTTCATGGTTCTCATTGATGCATTTTCCAGGTATATTTACGTGTACAATCTCAAGCAGAAATCAGAGGCTTTTCCAAGGTTTAAGGAATTCTGTGCTTGGTTGGAAAATGTGCATGGTAAGAAGATAAAAATTCTTTTCACAGATCGCGGGGGAGAATTCACTTCTCAGCAGTTTGAAGCTTTTCTGACTGAGAAAGGAATTCAACACGATTTGTCCAGTCCTCGCTCGCCATGGCAGAATGGGCTTTGCGAAAGGGCAAATCAAACATTGCTTCAAGGGTTAAAAACCTTGCTGCATGATGCCAATCTTCCAGAGAGTTATTGGGCCGAAGCTCTCTCATGTTTTACTTACAGTTATAATCGCAGGTTATCTTCAGCGATTGGTTGTACCCCCTATGAGAAGATGTTTGGCAAGAAACCATACATCAAACACATGAAAATATTTGGTTCTGACATGTGGATTCATTCACCACAAAGCTCCAAATTAGGCAAACGTGGATTGCATGGTATTTTTCTAGGTTATCAGAAAGGTTCTTACAGAATAATGATGACTGACTCTAAGACAATTAAGCTCACAAGAAGTGTTGAATACAATGCCAAATGGGGGGAGAACGTGGGAATTTTCCAATGTTATCCTGATGACAGTGATGAGACTGAGGATAAGCAACAACAACCCACACCCACTGATGAAGGTTCTGGTTCTGAGTCTGAAACTGAATCGGATACTTCGGAGGATTTCAAGAGTGCGAAAGCCTCTATGCGACCCTCTGAAAGCTCTGATCAGGAATTGGAAGAACCATTGTTCACAATAGGTCACTTTTCTCCTAAGAAGGAAGAGTGTTGAAGACCAAAGGCTAATTCGCAGGTCACAAAGAGCCACTAAAGGCAGACCTCCAAAGAGATTTGCTGATGAATTTGCTAAGACAGCAGTAGCAGCTGTTAAAAGCTCCAAGAAGGTATTTGAACCTTCAAGTTTCCAAGAAATCCAGGATTTGGATTCTAAGGAAGCTGAGCCATGGTTAAATGCAATGAAGGCTGAGCTTGATTCCTTAGAAAGGAACAAAACTTGGGAGCTAGTTCCAGTAGTTCCAGGAATGAAACTGCTTGAAAGCAAATGGGTCTTCAAAGCGAAGACTGATCAGAATGGCAAGATAGTCAGACACAAAGCCAGATTGGTAGCCAGAGGTTTTGCACAAGTACCAGGTGAAGACTATCACGAGACCTACTCACCCACTGTGAGATATGAGAGCATTAGGCTTATGCTCAAGCTAGCTGCAGAGGAGAATCTACACATTAGTCACCACGATGTGAATACAGCATTTTTGTACGGATCTCTAGGTGAATCACTTTATATGTTTCCACCTGATGGCGTACAGGTAAAACAGGGATTTGTTTGTGCTCTGAAAAAGTCCCTTTATGGTCTCAAACAAAGTGCACGGTGCTGGCACACAAAACTCACTGAAGCATTGTTTTCTCTAGGTTTTCAACAAGGGAAAGCTGATCCATGTGTATTTGTCAAAGAGGAGGGGCAAAAGAAGCTGTATTGTTTGTTTTATGTTGATGATATTTTATTCTTTTGGAAAGATGTCACAATGTACAATAACGCCCTAGCTCAACTGAAAGAGCACTTTGACATGAAAGATCTTGGTGAGGTAAACAATTACCTATCTCTGGAAATAGAGAAAGATCAAAGTGGTAACATTCTAGTACACCAGTCACGGAAAATTGCTGATGTGTTAAGCAAACTAAACCTGATGGATGCTAACCCTGTAGACACACCGATGACAACAGGTTATCAGGTAGAAGACACTGAAGAAGCATTTTCTGACACTACACTGTACAGAAGTGTGCTAGGTAAGCTAAACTTCATTGCCAGATGTTCAAGACCTGACATTGCTGTTAGCTGTAATTTGCTAAGCAGACAAGTTAACAATCCTACTGTTAAGGATTGGAAAGCACTGAAACGCATAGCACGCTATTTGAAAGGCACTATGCATTACAGACTGAGATTTAACAATCAGAAGTCTGGTGGTCTTGAAATTTTTGCAGATGCAAGTTTTGGAAGTGACACTACAGACAGGAAAAGTACGTCTGGAGTTTGCTACATGTACAATCAGGGTCTATTTGATTGGTCATGCAAGAAGCAAACAACAATTAGCTTAAGTACTTGTGAAGCTGAACTGAATGCACTGTCTTATTCACTTAAGGATTGTGAATGGTTGTTACAATTGTGCAAAGACATGAAAATTCCTGTCAAATGTCCGATCCAGGTTTACCAGGACAACAAAGCATGTTTGGCTTTGCTGAATTCGGAAGGTTGTAAGCAAAGCACAAAGCACTTGCAATTGAAGTTGCAACATGCTAGGGAACATATTCAGAAGGGACTCGTAACGGTGTCCTATATGCCAGGTAATGAAATTCCTGCTGATGTATTGTCCAAGATTGTATCAAGGGATCAACACTGTACCTATGTACAGAAGTTGGGTTTGTACTGATGTTGTACGAACACGCTGCCCAGTGATGTTCACGGAAAGGGGGAGGATGTTGGTTTCTGCTCTCTTCACTGTGCAGCGGAAGTGCTTGTCACAAGACAATGTTTACATTCCACAGTCAGAGTACTGTTGGGTTTTCCCACGGGAATGGGAAACTGGATGTGACGTACACTGGTTTCCTGTTTTTCACTTTTTTCTCTCGGTGTTCGTTATTCCGAGGAGGAGGATGGTTGCCTCTCTGCTCCAGCAGAGGCAAGATGCAAGTTTGTAATTTCTCAACTCTGAACTGAAAATAAAGCAACTTTAAGCATGTGGCACGTACTATTCGTCATTCCGTTGTGCACAGGACTCTGCAATATCAACAGGGCTCTGGCACTTCCGGCGCCGGAGTCGTCACAAGAAGTTATACCCGATACTCCCTTTAACATTCAGGAGCAACAGGGCACATCTGCCGCTGCGTCGGTCAGCGGTCAGATAGAAACTGCTGCTATCGGACGCCCCAACACTCGCGCCCAATCAGCCATTGCTAAGAAAACCACCGCAGGCACTGGTAAAGGTAAGGCACCCGCTAAGGTTGCCAGTAAGGGAAAGGCGCCTTCTAAGGGGACCGGCAGTAATACCATGGCGCAGGCAATAGGCACCCACAGTGTTTTTCAGGAGCAGCAGCCCCAGCACAGTTCAACGGAAGGTAGCTCGGGTTCCGACTCTGATACGGAGCAGATGGAACCCCAAGTCGCCCAGCCGGCTGCCAATGAGAACTCGGCCAGCAGTGAGGTGCAAGGGGGCAAAAGAAAGTCCAAGAAGAAGCATACGTCGGCTAAGAAGAAAAGAAGTAAGCAGTCCGAGAAAGAGGATGAGTAAGGTACGTCATCCTTGGATTCTGATAGCAAGGGCCCTATGGATGGTTACTTGGGTTTCGGGGAACATAATAATGGGATCCCACTTTGGGCACATGAGAGGAGGGCTAATTCACACTGTAAGACGTTCAATGGAACATTGGAATGGAAGGACGGGGCGTTGGTGGAAGATGTAAAGGTTTCCACCAATCAAATTCAAAAAATCCTTTATTAGGCATAACACACCACACATTAACAAACAAACATCATATACAGACTGTATAAAATACGGGCTCAACGAACACAATTTATCCTAGTCCTATTCTTAACTCCAAGAAATGAATCGATGTACAAAGATAATATAATACAACACAGCAACATCACCTACCATTAAAACCAGTAAGTCTCTTTATCATGGCCCATTCTTTCTTCATGGACAGCACTTAAAAATTCAGCCGCTATTAAAGTAATTTGATCATCGCTGTCCGCCAGCAGGTCCTGAACAGTTGGTTGTGTAAAAATCTGTCTATTAAATTTTAGGGCCTCAAATAATTGTTTTCTGGCATAACTGCCGAAATCTCAGGAAAAGAATATATGCTCTAGAGCATCGGGTTCCTGTTTTCTGCATTTGCAGAGACGCTCTAATTCTGGGATAGCTAAGTATCTTCCTCTCACTACCATCGAGGGAAACATGTTGAATCTGGCCAACATAAACAGCCTACACGATTCATGTTTCTTCAAATTTGTCATGTATCCCTTTTGGAAATCTCTACACAAAGGGAGATTTAAGTGGATAGGAGAGCAAGTGCTGTGCTTTGCAACCTCAAACATGGCGAGAACACTTTTTTCTGTGAGAGTCTTTCTGATAATTTCCCATGTATCTTTGGGATCATAGATTTCAAAGTCAGTTAGAGTGAGCCCTATCGAATCCAGTTTTCTCTTACAAATCAATGATAGATTGTAGATTGCACTATCATTCAAAAGATCATAAAGTAGAGAATTAGGGGATAGGGCTCTATAATGGAGGAAAATCCAATATTTCAAGGTCCTCAACCATGCTCTTACTGATAAAGGCAATATTCCCAGCTCACAACATATTGTTTCATATTTTACAGAGTTTGCAAGTCCTAGTAATGACCTCAGAAGGGATGCGTGACATTTATCCAACCTCTTGAGGTCACCTGAAATCCACACTGGTGTGCCATATAGAAGTTGGGCACAAAGTTTCATGTCAATCACTTGCAATACAGCTGGAATAAATCTATTTCCCACTGGAGAAAAAAAGTAGGATTTAATATGGTGGGCTGTCACTTTGGCCTTAACTATTGCAGCACATATATGTGTATTCCAATTCATATTGTTTTTAAATGTGATTCCCAGATAATTGAAGTGCTTAACTTCCTGTATTAAATGTCCATTAATTATACAGCCTTTTGGGTTCCCTCTCTTTCTAAATTGCATAATCTTTGTCTTATCATAATTAATTTTGAGATTATTGAGAGAGCAGTAGTTTGAGAAACTCTTAAATAATTTTTTAAAACCCAAAACAGAGAGTGAGATCATTACAGCATCATCTGCGTAAAGTAATAAAAAAAGTGGGCTATTGTTTAAATAAGGAGTATGAGTGGTTGCATTTTGAAGAAATAATGGTAGGTCAGATAAAAATAGATTAAATAGGGTAGGGGCCAGGATACAGCCTTGCCTAACTCCTCAATTATTCAGAATAGGTCATGCAAGTCTACCATCTTTTGATCTTTCTTGGGGGAGAGCGCAGTAGGAATAAATTAAGTTATTTTCAAAACTTTCGAACCAGTTACCTTGGCTCGCCTCATATAAAGTCTCGGGAGAATCTGGTCTTTGAAGATCATTAGTAAGTAACTCTGGGTGGTGATTAGGCAAGTCCTCAGTGGCTTTTATATCAATTAAAGTGTGGTATTCAGCCTTTTGATGAGGTGCTGCAGTCGAGATTGCAGAACTGGGGACTAGTGGGGTAGGAGAGGCCTCATTTTTAAAGTACCTTGATATTTTTACACCACTTGTCCTTAGGTGTTCTCTATGTTTATATATCAGTTTTGCCAATCTCCGATCATGGAATGTAACCACCGCCCTGGCAAGCAAGCCATCGTAATATAGATATTCCACTTGGTCCAACTCCGAGGGATTACTCAAAATACCTGGCATGTATGCCTTAAGGAAGTTCAGTAGATGGACTTTGCGATCCTCTTGAGATAAAAATCCTGGGGGCTTAGGATAGCTTGAAAAAAAAAGCTTGTTTTGAAGCAACACCAGCTTCCAGTTCTTATTTGTTGGAATGCTCCCCTTATTGGATTTGGTGTTGTCTATGGTTAAAACATAGGCCCATGGATCTTGGGGCAGTAAATCTTGCTTAGAGCTTGGTGGTGGAGCAAGCGCTGAAGGTTTTAGACAATCCAGAGCTTTATCAGCACAGACGTTTGAGGGCAAGTCCTGTTTGACTGACTTCATGGCTAAAGACTTCACCAGGTTCCCTCTAGTCCCAGAGGCTGTTGTGCTCTCGAGTAGGTTAAAAAGCTTTTTAAAAACCATTTTTTAATAATACACTGTCTTAAGATTTTTTATGTTTTTACTTTTTAAACATTTTTTACAGCTGTGAATCTCCTTTTACAAGCATTAGCTCTGCAGACTTTCTTACCCTTCCTTAATGGGCCACTCCTCCATAGGGTGGAGGCGAGTCCCTGATTACTTTCCAGTTCTGCAGGCATTCCGGGTTTTCTCTAGAGAGTTTTACAGGAGTCAGCCATGATGGTAAGGATTTTTGTACAAGAGTCCAAGTAGGACTTTATGGATTCAATGTCCTCAGTAAGGAGCACTAGCCATTTGATGATTGAGAGACCCTCTTCATTTGTCTCGTGGGGATGAGGATAAGAGTCTTTCGAAGGTTTAATATTTCCCAAGGCCAATTCCGAAATTTGTTTTAACATTAGTTCCTCCATTTTTTGATCTAACGATGGTTCGGGGAGAACTTGGGATTTGGCTTTCAGTTTCGGGGATGCTTCGTCGACTGTATCAAGGATATTTTGTGTTGCTTCCATTATATTCAGGCTTTTATCACTGCTTTTAGTACACTCCTTTCTTTGCATAACCAGTCCTTCACTATGGCTGTAAGAGAGGTTGGTAGGAGAGAGTAGAATTTCTCTTCCCTTCTTGTTCTTATTCTCATTGATTTCAATCGTTTCCTCATTTGTCCCACATTTTACTCTGTTCATGTAGAAGCGAGTGATTTTTGTTTGTGCTTTCTTTAGAGTGGCTCTTTTAAAGGTGGGTCTTACAGCCTTCAGAGAAAAGCCTGAGGTTTTGCAGCCACTCCTGGTCGTCACCATTGTTTCTTTAAAGTTGTAAATTATTTCTTTTTGTTGTAATAAATACGCTACAATGCATTGATTGAGATAAATAGACAAGAGGTAATTGCAAAAGTGAAGAAAGACAACGCGGTGGAGAAAGACAACGTGGTGGAGAAGCAAGTGTGACCTTACTTCTTCAGTTGCTGCAAAGTGATTACCGCAGAGGCTCTGGCACTCCCCCGGTAATAATCAAGATGCTTAAAAATGATGTGGTGTGGTGAGCCAGTGTGGTGTAGTGGTTAAGAGCGATAGTCACGTAATCTGGGAAACCGGGTTCGTGTCTCCGCTTCTCCACATGCAGCTGCTGGGTGACCTTGGGCCAGTCACACTTCTGTGAAGTCTCTCAGCCCCACTTACCTCACAGAGTGTTTGTTGTGGGGGAGGAAGGGAAAGGAGAATGTTAGCCGCTTTGAGACTCCTGAAGGGGAGTGAAAGGCGGGATATCAAATCCAAACTCTTCTTCTTCTTCTAATATATATATATATATATATATGCTTTCGTAGATTTTCACGGGTACAGGAATGCAGGTTTTGGTGTTTTCGGGTATCTTCCCGTGTAAGAGTTGGGGTGTCTAGGCGACGTTTCGACGAGGTCTCACTCGTCATCTTCAGGCTGGTGCTTTCGGCTTCTTGTTACTAGAACAGAGCAGGATCTCAGTGTTTGAGTTCCTATAAATACTGTTGAGGGGGTGTGGTGTATAGCCTCCAACGTTCTGGGCAGAGAGGAAGTTCCCAGGTTATTGTGCCTTTTCTTCTTTTGTTCATTAATTACTTGAGGGATATCTTGAGTGATTTCTTGAGTGATATTCTGAGTACCACTTAGGAGGGTCATTAGGTGTGGATTAGTTGCTAAAGCTTTCGTGTCTTGACCTCTTGAGCTTGTGAAGAGTTTTTCTGAGTTTTTCTGAGAAGAGTTTTTCTGAGAAGATGGCTGTACTGCACTTAGTTGTGCTCTTAGTGGAAGGTGGAAGGTGGTGGAAACTCCACCGCAGCCCCCTGAGGAGGATGAGGACGACGATGAAAAGCTGGCACTAGCAGAGGCCCAGCTTGAAAAGGATGAGAAAGCTTTGGCTACGATCATCCTTGGAGTGGATGACAGCCAGCTAGTCTACATAGATGATAAGGTGACGGCAAGTGAGGCGTGGAATGTGCTCAAGGCTGTCCATGTGCGAGAGACAGCTGGCTCACTGATAACACTGACCAGGAGACTGTACCGGTGTCGGAAGAAACCGGGGGACTCCCTGGTAAACCACCTAAAATTCCTAACAGGCTGTTTCCAGGAGCTAGCCTTAAGAGGGAGGCCTGTGGGGGAAGAGGACAAAGTCTTTATAGTCCTGAGTTCCCTTGACGACAGCTATGATATGCTGGTCAACTCCCTCGAGTCTGTAGAGACTGATAAGCTGACTCTGGAATACGTGACCGGACGGTTGTATGCAGAGGAGGACAGGCGTGCAGAGCGAAAGATGACCTCAGCCCAGCTGTTGGAGCATCCCAGAGGGAGCAACAGCCGGGAAGAGCAGAGGTGTCGGGAGCCGGAGAAACAGCCAGGAGGAGCTGCTGCAGACCAGCCGGTGGTCAACAAAGTAAAAAGGTGTTTTTGCTGCAAGTCCAGTGGACATCTGCTTCAGGACTGCCCGAGAAAACAACAAAAACAGCGGAAGCACAAGTGGCAGCAGAGGGAGTCTACCGCTTGGGTGTCTGCAGATGGTCAAGAAAATGAAGAGCTGTGGGTTCTGGACAGTGGAGCTTCTCAAACCTTTTGTAAAAGAAAAGGATTGCTAACTGATGCTAGGGCTTCAAACAAAAAACATGTAAGTCTTGCTACGGGCCAGAAAGCAAATGTGGTTTGTGAGGGGGAGGTTGTGTTTCCACAGCTGGGACACACATTCAGGAATGTGTTGTGTGTGCCTAGTTAGCAAAACAATCTCCTGAGCATTCCTGATTTGGCAAAAGCAGGCTTTGAAGTAAATTTTGTGGGAGATCAGTGCCAGATAAAGCAAAATGGGGCAGTGTTGGCAAATGCTAGCCTTAGAACTAATATGTATGTACTGCAGTGTGAATCTAAGGTTGCGAATGTGCAAAATGTCCTGACCCATGATATGTGTATTCATCTCCTGCACAGGCGTCTAGCTCATGCTAGCTATAAGGTGCTAAACAAAACATTGGAGTTGTGTGGGGGGATGAAAAACATAAAAAGTTGTGATAATTACTTAGACTGCAATATCTGCAAGGAGGTTAAAAGCAGGGCTTGCCCAGTAGCAAGAGCAAGCCAGAGAGAAACCAAAAAACCACTGGAGTTGATTCATGCTGATGTAACTGGTCCTTTTCCGCCAAGTGTCTCCCACAACAAGTACTGTTTGATCCTAGTGGATGATTTTTCTAGATTTGGCTGGATCTATCCATTAAAGCAAAAGTCTGGCATTGCCCAAACTTTGAAGTTCTGGGTAAGAAGGGTAGAAAGGCAACTTGGTGAAAAGGTGTGCTCTATTCAATCAGACAGGGGAGGGGAGTTTATGGCAAGCTCCCTAAGAAACTGGTTGCGTTCCCAAGGGATTAAACATAGGCTTACCAATGTGGCCACGCCTCAAAAGAACGGAGTAGCAGAGCGTAGGGGAGGTGTCTTGCAGACACAAATGAAAGCATTGTTAGCAGATGCAAATATCCCAATTAAGTACTGGGCTGAAAGTATTAAGACTGCGAATTATATTGGGAATCGCTTGTGGTCAAGGGTACTAGATAACATACCCTATAAAATTCTCTATAACAAAAGTCCCAGTTTACAACATTTAAGAATCTTTGGGACAAAGGCATGGGTTGACATACCTGTGAAAAACCGAAGAAAAGGTGGGAAAAGGGCACAGCAGTTGCTATTTCTTGGGTATGAAAGTGGTACGAAAGCCTACAGGTTTGAAGATGATAAAAACCTTTTGAGTTATAGTCGATCAGCCAGCTTTAATGAGCAAAGAAATTGGCCCAAGATACATGCAAACCTGCTGCCAGGAAAAGTTTTACTGCCGAGCATACCTGATAAGGCAGCTGAAACAAAGCTAAGAATTGGCAGCTCTCCCAGAGAAACTGAAAGGGAGGAAGTAAAGGTTGAGCATTTATCTCCAGCTGCTAGCATGGAGCAGGGAAGAGAAGAAAGTGGAACAGGGACAGGAGGAGGTAGTTCTACAGAGTCAATCCACCCCAAAAGCAGTCCTGAAGGTAGCCCAGGGGGTGAGATTAATGAACCAAGGAGGTCTGCAAGAAGTAATAAAGGTCAACCTCCAGACCGTTATGGGTTCCCAGCCACCATAAACCAGGTTGTGTAACTGAGCCAGAAAACTTTGAAGAAGTGCTAGAGTTACCTACTCTAGAGAAAGAGGCGTGGTTAAAGGCAATGCAGGCAGAGTATAACTCTCTGCTAAACAACAATGTGCTTGTACCTTCAGAATTGCCTGAAGGTAAAAAGCCCATAAGCTGTAAGTGGGTTTTTAAAGTGAAAAAGCTGGCTGATGGAAGTTGTCAGAGGAAAGCCAGGTTGGTTGCATGGGGCTTTACACAGAGGAAAATGATACATTATGATGAAGTGTTTGCCCCAACAGCAAAGGCTGAAACAGTAAAATCAGTTTTAGCAATGGCAAGTCTGAGAGGGTTAAAAGTTAATCATTTTGATGTTGCCTCAGCATATTTAAATGCTCCTATTGACGCTGAGGTGTATTTACAGCAAATACCAGGTTATGAGCTGGGAAAAGACAGCATGGTGTTAAAACTGCAAAGGGCACTATACGGTTTACACCAAAGTGCACGTCTATGGCATGACTGCATAGACACAACTTTGAAAAAGATGGGATTCAAACAAAGCCTGGCTGATTCCTGTTTATATTCAGCAATGGTGCAAGGAAGTGTTTGTTATTTACTTTTGTATGTTGATGATATCTGTCTAATAACAACTGCACAAAAGCATAGAATCATAGAATCATAGAGTTGGAAGAGACCACAAGGGCCATCGAGTCCAACCCCCTGCCAAGCAGGAAACACCATCAGAGCACTCCTGACATATGGTTGTCAAGCCTCTGCTTAAAGACCTCCAAAGTATCCAATATTTCCAGGCCTTTGACCATTTTGGTTGCCCTCCTCTGGACACGTTCCAGTTTGTCAGTGTCCTTCTTGAATTGTGGTGCCCAGAACTGGACAGAGTACTCCAGGTGAGGTCTGACCAGAGCAGAATACAATGGCACTATAACTTCCCTTGATCTAGATGCTATACTCCTATTGATGCAGCCCAGAATTGCATTGGCTTTTTTAGCTGCCGCGTCACACTGTTGGCTCATGTCAAGTTTGTGGTCAACCAAGACTCCTAGATCCTTTTCACATGTACTGCTCTCAAGGGACGGGTTCTCCATGGGATTTAGAATCCCAGTAGCATTCCCCCCCAACACCGTGGACCCCCAAAATCAGAAGTCTGTGCGGGAAAGGCCAGAGATAGTTAGGAAAAATATACAGAAGGAGATCACGGCAGGCAGGGTTGCAGGCCCTTTTCCCGAGCCCCCTCTGGAGGGACTTCACCTATCCCCTCTGGGCATAGTACCTAAAAAAGCTCCGGGGGAATTTCGCATGATCCACAACCTCTCTTACCCAAGGGGAGGTTCAGTGAATGATGCAATACCTCAGGAACTGTGCACGGTAAAATACGCCTCTTTTGACCAGGCAGTCAAAATGATTTGTAGATTTGGCCGAGGAGCGCTCCTAGCGAAATGCGACATCGAGTTCGCATTCTGCCTCCTGCCTGTGCATCCAGAAGATTTCCGTTGGTTGGGGTTTAGATTTGAGGGGGCGTATTTCATTGATAAGGCAATGCCTATGGGCTGCTCCGTCGCATGCTCTGCATTCGAGTCCTTTAGTACCTTTCTTGATTGATTTGTCAGAAACAAAAATTCTCATGTGCTTGATGTATGGTTTCTTGCCAAACATCTTTTCATAGGGGGTACAACCAATCGGTGATTATAATCTGTGATTATAGGTGTAAACAAAACAGCCGAGCGCTTCTGCCCAATAACTCTCTGGAAGATTGGCATCATGCAGCAAGGTTTTCAAGCCTTGAAGCAATGTTTGGCTTGCCCTTTCACAAAGTCCATTCATCCAAGGAGACCGTGGACTTGACAGGCCATGTTGAATTCCTTTCTCAGTCAGAAAAGCTTCAAACTGCTGAGAAATGAATTCTCCCCCTCGATCTGTAAATAAACATTTCACCTGTTTATCATGCACATTTTTCAACCAAGCACAGAATTCCTTGAACCTAGGAAATGCTTCTGATTTCTGCTTGAGATTGAACACATGAATATATCTGGGATATGAATCAATGAGAACCATAAGGTACCTGGCTCCACCCAAAGAGTGTGTTAGTGGACCAACGAGATCAGCATGCACTACCTGGTATGGTTCTGTAGCTTGTCTACTAGACACTTTACCTTTTGCAGCCATTTTGACCTTGTTTGCTGCGCATGCCTTGCACTTCATGTGGTACCTGCAGGGTTTAATTGTCATACCTTCAACTAAGGCAGGCATTTTGGAACTGCCTTGAAGTTTAAATGACCAAATTTCCTGTGATAATCATGGATACATCCTGCATGCAACACCTTGTTAGTATCTGCAATACAAGTTTCATCCTGCACAACATCAACAGAATCATCATAATGCAATACAAACAAATGATCAATATAATCAGCATGCAATACAAAGTCATCTTTCTTGGTGATGGTGCACTTCCTCTTCTTGAAGGAAACGTCTATGTCCTGTTCAGTCAGCTGCGAGACGCTCAATAGGTTGTGTACAGTATCTGGAACAAAAAGAATGTTGCGTATTGATGCATCCAAGCTGTGAAGAATAACCGTTCCATAGCCTTGAGTGGAGATCGTGTGGTCATCCGCTTGGTGAATTGCACCTTCCTGTGGAGTAAAGGACACGAACAGGTGTTTGTCTTTGCAGATGTGCCTCCCGAGTCGATGATGAAGAAAGATCTAGACGTCTTCTGGACCTTTGGAGTGAAGCGTGAGACCATTGCCTTGTGTTGCGTCGTCCTGGACTTCTGACCTTTGCCTTTGCCTTTTCCATGTGTTGAGCTTTCGCTGCGCTGCTCTGTTGCCTTGGCCTTGGGATGTTTGCAATCCCTCTTCATGTGGCCTAGACGTCCACACAAGTAGCATTTCACTGCCTTCAAAGCTTTGGTGCCATCTAGTGTCCTTCGGAATCGCCCTCTAACAAATAATTAATGACCTGAGCCTTTGATAAGGCTCCAAGGCACGTTCCCCCATTCAGCAGAGTTTCCAAAGCAGCAGAAGTGATGAGATTTATGGCTACATCACTATGCTTTATTTCTTACTACACAGACAGCAAAGAAATATACATCCTCTCTCTATGAAAGCAGAGAGCAACTGGAACAAAGGAAACAGGAAACCAGTAAACATCACATCCGTCTCCCTTCTCCCGTGAGACTTCCAATAGCCTGGACTGTCTCTGGAATGTAAACAGAGCCTTGTGACTCTAAGCAGCTGCTCAGTGGCAAACAGAAACTAACAGTCACTCCCTGCTGGGATATTCATGGTAACTACTCAATAGTCGTTATATTGACCCTACTCAATAAATATGACTAACTAGGGTATAGGGACGCGGGTAGTGCTGTGGTCTAAACCACTGAGCCTCTTGGGCTTGCCAATCAGAAGGTCGGCGGTTCGAATCCCCGTGATGGGGTGAGCTCCCGTTGCTCGGTCCCAGCTCCTGCCAACCTAGTACTTCAAAAGCACACCAAAAAGTGCAAGTAGGTATTGCTCCAGCGGGAAGGTAAACAGTGTTTCCGTGCACTGCTCTGGTTTCGGTGTTCCATTGCGCCAGAAGCGGCTTAGTCATGCTGGCCACATGACCCAGAAAAACTGTCTGCAGACAGTTTTTTTTGCTCCCTCAGCCTGTAAAGCGAGATGAGCGCCACAACCCCAGAGTTGTCTGCGACTGAACTGTCAGGGGTCCTTTACCTTTACCTTTTTAACTAGGGTATATGAATTTCAGTGTGTCTGCTGTCAAGAAAACTTAGTTGAATGAAAGCTAATGTTTTTAATTGTTTTTAGAAGTCTTAAAAAAGTCTTGAAAATTATTAATGACCTGGTTGCCACCTGGGGCTCCTTCAGAAGGAGCAGGATATAAATTGAATAAATAATAATAAATACATAATGTGTGCTTGGGACCTGAGATCTTTGTACCCATTTTTCATACCTGGCTGCAGTGCCTGATAAATCACTGAAATTGATATACCCTAGTTAAAAAGGTAAAGGTAAAAGACCCCTGACAGTTAGGTCCAGTCAAGGGCAACTATGGGGTTGCGGCGCTCATCTCGCTTTCAGGCCGAGGGAGCCGGTGCTTGTCCACAGACAGCTTTCCGGGTCATGTGGCCAGCAAGGCTAAACTGCTTCTGGCGCACGGAAACACCATTTACCTCCTGCCACAGCAGTACCTATTTATCTACTTTCACTGGCGTGCTTTCGAACTGCTAGGTTGGCAGGAGTTGGGACAGAGCAACGGGAGCTCACTCTGTTGCAGGGATTTGAACCGCCGACCTTCTGATTGGCAAGCCCAAGAGGCTCAGTGGTTTAGACCACAGCGCCACCCGCGTCCCTTTTCCCTCCAAGGTAGGCAGTGACTGATAAAGTACTTCTAGCCTTTCAGAAAAGTTGTTGTTTATTAAATTTGTATACCACCCTTCATCCATAGATCTCAAGGCTGTTCAAAACATAAAAATACAATATAAGAACATAAAATACTTAATAAAAACAATACAAACTAATACTCCCTCCCTCAAACACACGCTTACTCAGCCAAAAAGGCCTGGTTGAAGAGGAACATTTTTGCCTGGGAATTTAGAATATGAGATGCAGCTGACCAGAGAGACTTTGAGTGCATAGAGACATGCCTCACGGCTGTGCAGGGTTGGGCGATGTCAACTTTTCAACATTGTGGTGTTGAAAAATGGAGGGAAGAACAAGCTGTGTTGGGACCAGCCCTGCAAGGTGCTGGAGTGAAACTGCTGAGGCCCTTCATCCAGGTAGCATAATTACATCTTACTTGAACATATATAATGTGGTTAGTTTGGGGGATTCAGTGGTTAAAGTAGCCAGGCCAGCTTTTGGGTGAGTCAGTGGGCCTGGGCATGGTATAACAAAGGAAGTGGCTTTGTACCAGAGGACAAATGGGTGGGCCCTGGGCCCCCTCCCTCACCTGGCTGCTAGTGAGAAGGGCAATAGCCAGCGTTGTGTGAGAGAGCTGGGCTAGAAGCAGGCGGCTGGCAGAAGCCAGGGCGTCAGAGCTGTACCCGATTCCTGCTTGGAATCCAAGGCTGTGGTCGTGGGAGAAGCAAGACCCTTTCGGGGTGCTGATGCTGTGAGCACCTCCATTGTAGACTCAGGTTGTATATATGTGTAGATAAACCATCTCTCCTAAAGACATAACAATTGCTGCTGTCCATCATTCCAAGGAAACCGAACATGGGTAAGTGCCTGAAACCCCTGGAGTCCCACACCCTTCGGAGACTGGGGTAGTGAAGCACAAAAGAGGGTGTGTCTACTTGAATTTGCTTCAATTCATGCAAATTAGTATCAAATAAATTGTTGTAATAATTTTAAGGTGCACACGCTTAGTGGGCCACACTCCACAGAAAACCAGTAATAATAATAAGTTATTATTTATACCCCACACATCTCGCCGGGCCTCCCCAGCCCCTCTGGGTGGCTTCCAACAGGGTATTAAAAACACAATAAAACGTGAAACATTCCCTAAACAGGGCTGCCTTCAGGCGTCTTCTAAAAGTCAGAGAGCTGTTTACAGTATTCCCTTGACATCTGATGGGAGGGTGTTCCACAGGGCGGGTGCCATTACCAAGAAAGCCCTCTGCCTGTTTCCCTGTAACCTCACTTTTCGCAGGGAGGAAACCGCCAAAAAGCCCTCGGCACTGGGCCTCAGTGTCCAGGCTGAATGACGGGGGTGGAGACACTCCTTCAGGTCTACTGGACTGAGGCAGTTTAGGTGTGCTGGTCCAGGGGGGAGGTTACTGTTATTGGTTTCAGAACTCACAGGGTTAAGGAGTTCTGGTGACGTCTCTTTCCTGAGGCGTGGTTAGAAACACATACGGGAGTGGTTTGACGCTACGTGTTTCAGTCTGGTTTCGCTTTTGCGGAGGGAGGACGCAAGATGTGTGCGTTGTCACCGGGACAGATTTAAGATCTGGTTTACTTCATGATTAAAGGCTAACAAGATAAGGAACGCTTTGTGTCAGTTCTGAATTATTCACCCACATGCTGCAATTGCTTCACCGCTGTGTTTATCTCTGCTACCGGCAAGAGGGAGAGGCAGGAAGGATCTTTGGATCAGCACGGACAGACAACAGAGCTGCGCAAAGGGAAGCGTGCTGGACTCCATGTTTGTTTTTCTTGGAACTCATGGCAACACTGACCTCTCCGTTGCCATAGGTTATGGGTGCTTGCCAATGCTTTGAAGCATTGCAGGAACGTCTCACATGTGGGGGAAGCCAGCAGGAAAGTTGCTGGGGCCAGCCGGAGCTGTCTTTGAGGCTGGAAGGAGCTCGCTGGGAGGAGAAGCCGATCTGCCAGAGGCCGGAGGAAGCTGATGCTGTCGTGAGTACGCTTACCCCGGGGGAGAAGGAGATGGCTCAGTCCCAGGAACATGGCTTTGAGCTTAAGCTGCCATGTGCGAAGTTAACAACCCAAACGTGGTTGGAGTGGAGTTATTTAGCAGAGTTGTCCTTAGTTGGAGCCAAGCTCTGGGAATTGGTGAAGCCGATGTCTTCGTCAGCTGGGGCAGTTGGAAGCCAACGTGAAGCTGAGCAGCGTGTTCTGGTTTTCTGGCTGAGAATGTAAGTGCTGATTTAAGGCCTATAGTTCTGGATGCAAGGAAGCCGACGGTCGCTTGGCTAGCTCTCCAGGAAGTGTGCAACGCTGGGGGCGGAAGCAAGGGCCGGGAGATGGCTGCATCAGAACAGGAGAGGCAAGATGGAGCTTACCACCTTTGTGGAAGCCAGTGCACAGCTGGGAAAGGCTGTGGGACCCCTGAGGGGGGCAAAGGGACTATTACCACTACTGCTGCTGTTGCTGCCAGTTTTGCAGAGTCTAAAAGCTGCGTGGGTGATGCAACGTGTCTGCGTGAGGAGCTTGGAGAGAGGCAAGCTGCTGGGGGCCCTTTACCTACCACTGGGGGTGCAGGAAAGCGTCCTGGGAGCCCTGGGAGCAGTGGGGGGGCAGTGAGCAGTAAAAGAACAGAAAAGCCTCTTTTTCCAAAGGCTGCCAAGAGTTGTTTGCGTCGTGAGTCGAAGCCTGGGAAACAGGACAGAGCTAAATGCTTCAAGGTCAGACATCTGCTGCAGAGGGAGATAAGGCCTGCAGAGTTGTCTGGGAACTCTGAGATAAGTCCAGTCTTCAGAGCAACGCAGGATGTTGCGGTTTCGGACGCTGCCAAGGACAGAGGCGGCAGCGGGACGTTTGTTGCTGCTATGGCAACTTTGAAAAACAATGCCAGCAGGAACACAGATGTGAAGTGGGTGTTGGATTCGGGTGCCAGTCATCACCTCATTGGGATGCCATCTGCTGGGGAGCTGCGGAATTGCAGGGCTGTTTTAACTGGAACTGCTGTCACATTAGCTGACGGGACAAAACGAAAAGTTTCTAATGCTGCAAATGTATATGTTTCTGTTTTGCAGGCGGAGCTGGAGTGTTTCATTGTACCAGGGATGAAGTGTTGCCTGTTATCGATACCTGCTTTGGCGAAGCAGGGGTACAAAATTTGTTTTGAAAATAACACCTGTTCTATTTCCAGAGGGGGGAAGCTGCTTGTCAACGTGGAAGGCAAGGGCAATCTCTTTGTTCTGGAGACACCTCTGGAGGGTGGGGGGAATGCAGGAAAAGCACAGGCGCAGTGTGCTAGTGTTCCCAGTCATGATTCATGTGTTCATGTATGGCACAAGAGAATGTCTCATGCTTGTCTGGAAGATGTTAAGAGGCTGCCAGGCTGCACCAAAGGTTGTAAAATCACACCATGTGAGGGATCCCTAGTGTGCAGGGCATGCAGCAAGGTTCAAAGGTGCGGGTTTCCCGGGGTAAAGAGGGTAACCACAAAACCTTTTGAGTTGGTTCACACAGACCTTACAGGACCCATGAAGTGTGAGAGTCTGGGTGGGGCCAGGTTTCTGCTAACGATGGCAGATGATTTTTCTCAGAATTTATGGTGTTTCTCTCTCAGGTCACAGAGGGAGGCAGCGCAACTGATCCAGGATTGGGTTGCGGAGGTGGAACTAAGGTTCTCCACCAAGGTGCAAGAGTTCAGGAGCGACCGTGGGTCACAATTCACTGGGTCTGCTCTGAAGGAATTCTTCAAGGAAAAGGGAATTCGTCACCAGGTGACGGGTGCAAAGTCTCCTCAAGAGAGAGGCATGGCAGAGCACAGGAGTGAAGCACTGGCTGAAGCTGTCAGGGTTTTACTGTGTGACTCTGGGTTGCCTCAGAGCTTTTGGAGTGAAGCTTGGAAATTTGCCAGCTTTGTTTTTAACAGGTCCTACAATCATGATGTAGGTGACACACCGTATTTTCTGTTGCACAAGAGGAAGTCACAGGTGCATTTCTTCCGTTCGTTTGGGTCTAGGGCTTCAGTGCCGATACCAACAGCGCAACGGAAGGAGGGTGGTCCTAGGTGCCAGGACATGATCTTCTGTGGGTATGATCCTGCAACAAATGGGTGGAAGTTTGCATACCCAGAGGGTGATCAGACCAAGCTGCTGGTCAGCAAGCATGCTGAGTTCTTTGAGCAGGGTGGTTGGTCACAGCCTAGGTATGGTTCTGATTTTCTCTCAGAATGTCTGTCCGATTCTGAGGGGGAGAAAAGGGAGGAAGAAAGGGAGGAAGGAGAGTCAGAGGCGGAGCCTGTTGCTGATGACCAGGTTGCTGATGATGGTCAAGCACAGGGGTGGGTTTCTCCACAGGTTAAGATGGAACCCAAAAGTGAGCCTTCATCTCCTGTTAGCCAAGTGCAGGAGGCCCGAAGACGCAGCAAGTCAGAGGGGGAGTCCTCTGTGCTGGGAGACACACTTGCTGACCCCAGTGGGTCAGGAGGAGCGCCCGAGGTTGTACTCCGGCGGTCAACTCGGACCAAAAAGGGGATTCCACCGGAAAGGTTTCAGGTCACCAATGCGTGGGTTGGTTTCGCACAGTGTGATTCTGGGAGTGTGGAAGGGATTCAACAATTGCCTGGGATAGATGCCAGTGGGAGGCAAAAGGCAATGGGAGGTGAGTTGAACTCAAAGAGGTCTGTAAATAGGGGTTCACAGTTTCCCTCAGGGTTCGAGACGAGAGGGGGTGTTATTGGTTTCAGAACTCACAGGGTTAAGGAGTTCTGGTGACGTCTCTTTCCTGAGGCGTGGTTAGAAACACATACGGGAGTGGTTTGACGCTACGTGTTTCAGTCTGGTTTCGCTTTTGCGGAGAGAGGACGCAAGATGTGTGCGTTGTCACCGGGACAGATTTAAGATCTGGTTTACTTCATGATTAAAGGCTAACAAGATAAGGAACGCTTTGTGTCAGTTCTGAATTATTCACCCACATGCTGCAATTGCTTCACCGCTGTGTTTATCTCTGCTACCGGCAAGAGGGAGAGGCAGGAAGGATTTTTGGATCAGCATGGACAGACAGCAGAGCTGCGCAAAGGGAAGCGTGCTGGACTCCATGTTTGTTTTTCTTGGAACTCATGGCAACTCTGACCTCTCCGTTGCCATAGTTACCGTGGGGCGAGGTCCAGGACCTGAGTCGAGGGTCGGCAGACAGTTCTCCACGAGCGAAGCGGGGTCCACAGCGAGGAGCCGGGCAAGGACAGGAACAGGACTGGGTGCTGGCCGAAACAGCTCTTCAATGACGTTGCTCCCGCAACCTGGGACCGGGCTGACTGGCCTTTATCTTCTCTGAGGCCGGGGGCAGTCCCGGCCCCCAGGTGACCCGCCTCTCCTGGCCTTAAGGCGAGCACTCCTCCTGGGAGAAACCAGTTCCCTCCGCCTCTCTGTCCTGAGCCTCTGCAGCTCAGGAGAGGCCGGTGGGTTACTGGACCCAGGGGGAGACTCATTTTCCCCTGACAGGGCTGGGAGAGGCGCACCTGTAGGCAATGTGTCCTCAATCACCTCCGGAGCCAGAGTGGATTCACCTGGTGCCTGCTCCTGAGGTGCAGGCGCTTCAGAATCAAGGCCCTGCCCCAGCTCAGCCAGCCCTGGAGGCGGGGACTCCTGTGCAGGCTGGGATTCCTCCGGTTCAGCCTCTGAATCGGATTCCCAGGCCATCACATTAGGGCTTTAAAGGTCAGCACCAACACTTTGAATTGTGCTCGGAAACGTACTGGGAGCCAATGCAGATCTCTCAGGACCAGTGTTATATGGTCCTGGCGGCCACTCCCAGTCACCAGCCTAGCTGCCACATTCTGGATTAGTTGTAGTTTCTGGGTCACCTTCAAAGGTAGCCCCACGTAGAGTGCACTGTAGTAGTCCAAGCGGGAGATAACCAGGGCATGCACCACTCTGGCACGACAGTCCGTGGGCAGGTAGGGTCTCAGCCTGCGTACCAAATGAGTCTGGTAGACAGTTGCCCTGGACAGAGATTTGACCTGTGCCTCCATGGACAGCTGTGAGTCCAAAATGAGTCCCAGGCTGAGCACCTGGTCCTTCAGGGGCACGGTTACCCCATTCAGGACCAGGGAGTCCTCCACACCAGCCCGCCCTCTGTCCCCCCAAAACAGTACTTCTGTCTTTTCAGGATTCAACCTCAATCTGTTAGCTGCCATCCACCAACCGCCTCCAGACACACAGGACCTTCACCGCCTTCACTGATTCTGATTTGAAAGAGAGGTGGAGCTGGGTATCATCCGCATACTGATGAACACCAAGCCCAAACCCCCTGATGATCTCTCCCAGCGGCTTCATGTAGATGTTAAAAAGCATGGGGGAAGAGGACAAAACCCTGAGGCACCCCACAAGTGAGGGCCCAGGGGTCTGAACACTCATCCCCCAACACCACTTTCTGGGCACGGCCCTGGAGGAAGGAGCGGAACCACTGCAAAACACTGCCCCCAGCTCCCAACCCCTCCAGATGCTCCAGAAGGATGTCATGGTCGATGGTATCAAAAGCTGCTGAGAGATCCAGCGGAACAAGGAAACAGCTTTTACCCTTGTCCCTAGCCCGCCGGAGATCATCAACCAGTGTGACCAAGGCAGTCTTATGTGGATTAAGCTTCAGTTTGTTGGCTCTCATCCAGTCCATTACCATTTAATTTTTAAGATGGCAAAAATGGCAAATTTAGGATGATCTTGGCATTCATGTGGGAGGAGGCAGTTCTCTGGGGAAACTGATCTCCCAGCTGTTGTCAGACTACAACTCCCAGAATCTTTAGCAATGCTGACTGGGGCTGATGGGAGTTGGAGTTGAGGCTGATTTTCTACCCCTGGTGTTCATCATTTTGACAGAAAAGGAAGCTGTACTATGAATATTTAAAGTCATTTTCAGGCTTATTTAAAGGACAGAATGAATAGCTAGCTGAGCTTTCCTTCTGGTCCACCTGGGGGCAATTATTCAACACCACCTTCTTCATGAAGTTTGTTCACCATGATTTCTGAATCCCACTACAAATCTCAGCATCAGGCAAGCCATTCCCCCTCATGTTCTTGGCCCCAGGTATAATAATAGTGCTGACCTACCTTACAGGGCTGTTTCTAAGAATTAATGTGGAAAAGCCTGTGAAGAACCTTTGAGGACTTTGGTAGGCAGTTGTGCCTACCATAGTGTATAATAGCATGTAGCTACCTCCCAATGATAATCCTTACAAAAGCCCTGTAAGGTAACGTTTATTAAATGTTCAGCCTGTTAACTGATTGCCATGTAAAGCGTCTCCAAGCAACTTACAAAACTTTTAAAAAGCATAAAGCACAGCATAAAAGTATGTGGTTTTTTTCAGGTGGTTCACAATTTAGCGGAACCACCTGCAACATCGGGGCCCAATACGGGCCACATGTTCTCCTGCAATGATTTTGCAAAGTTTTTTGCAGATAAAATCGCTCAGATTCGGGAAGAGGTAGACTCCACCGTGGGAGCAGGGCGGGAGAGTGCTAGAGTTCTGTCTAGTCAAGTTGCGTGGGATCAATTCCAACCTGTTACCTCCGAGGATGTGGACAGGCTGCTTCGACGAGTGGAGCCAACCACCTGTCTCCTGGATCCTTGCCCATCCTGGCTTATAAAAGCTAGCCGGGAAGGACTGGGCGATGGGCTTCGTGGGGTGGTGAATGCTTCCCTCTGTGAGGGAGCCTTCCCAGACCTGCTGAAAGAGGCGGTTATTAAACCGCTTCTTAAAAACCATCTTTAGATGCGGCCACGATGGCCAATTATCGCCCAGTCTCAAATCTTCCATTCTTGGGCAAGGTGATTGAGCGAGTGGTTGCTGAACAACTCCAGGCACGCCTGGAAGAAGCGGACCATTTGGATCCCTTCCAGTCGGGATTCAGGCCTCACCATGGGACTGAAACTGCCTTGGTCGCACTGGTTGATGATCTCCGGCGGACTAGGGACAAAGGTGAGAGCTGTTTAATAGTTCTGCTGGATCTCTCAGCGGCATTTGATACCATCGACCATAACATCCTACTGGACCGTCTTGAGGGGCTGGGAGCTGGGGGCACTGTTTATATATACAGTGGTTCCGCTCCTTCCTCCTGGGCCGTGTTCAGAAAGTGGTGTTGGGGGATGAGTGTTCAGACCCCTGGGCCCTCACTTGTGGGGTGCCTCAGGGTTCTGTCCTCTCCCCCATGCTTTTCAACATTTACATGCAGCCACTGGGAGCGATCATCAGGAGGTTTGGGCTGGGTGTTCATCGGTATGCGGATGATACCCAGCTCTACCTCTCTTTCAAATCAGAACCAGTGAAGGCGGTGAAGGTCCTGTGTGAGTGTCTGGAGGCGGTTGGAGGATGGATGGCGGCTAAAAGATTGAGGTTGAATCCTGACAAGACAGAAGTACTGTTTTGGGGGGACAGGAGGCGGGCAGGTGTGGAGGATTCCCTGGTCCTGAATGGGGTAACTGTGCCCCTGAAGGACCAGGTGCGCAGCCTGGGAGTCATTTTGGACTCACAGCTGTCCATGGAGGCACAGGTCAAATCTGTATCCAGGGCAGCTGTTTACCAGCTCCATCTGGTACGTAGGCTGAGACCCTATCTGCCTGCGGACTGTCTCGCCAGAGTGGTGCATGCTCTGGTTATCTCCCGCTTGGACTACTGCAATGCGCTCTGCGTGGGGCTACCTTTGAAGGTGACCTGGAAACTACAACTAATCCAGAATGCGGCAGCTAGACTGGTGACTGGGAGCGGCCGCCAAGACCATATAACACCAGTCTTGAAAGACCTACATTGGCTCCCAGTACGTTTCCAAGCACAATTCAAAGTGTTGGTGCTGACCTTTAAAGCCCTAAATGGCCTTGGTCCAGTATATCTGAAGGAGCGTCTCCACCCCCATCGTTCTGCCCGGACACTGAGGTCCAGCTCCGAGGGCCTTCTGGCGGTTCCCTCACTGCGAGAGGCCAAGTTACAGGGAACCAGGCAGAGGGTCTTCTCGGTGGTGGCGCCCGCCCTGTGGAACGCCCTCCCATCAGATGTCAAAGCGATAAACAACTACCTGACATTCAGAAGACATCAGGGAAGTTTTTAATATGTGACATTTTAGTGTATTCTTCATCTTTGTTGGAAGCCGCCCAGAGTGGCTGGGGAAACCCAGCCAGATGGGCGGGGTACAAATAATAAATTATTATTATTATTATTATTATTATTATTATTATTATTATTATTATTAGGGGGGGATCCATATATTACAATAAAAAGCATACAAAATCTGCAAATCATGCTCTGTAAAACTGAAGAAAAACTTGGGTAGCAAAACAGCTTGGACCCGTTTACTCATGAGATTTCCTTACCCCACCTGTGCCCACTCGCTTTGTACAGTGGAATTGGTGCTGCTACAGCTGCCAAACAACACCCGTCTTTCAATTGCTTAGTGTGGCAATGCCAACACTGTGGAACTCCTGGCCTATTGAATTCAAGCAGGAGCCTTCACTGTACTCTCTTTCGTGCTTGCCAAGCCTACCCGGATGCTTACAAAGTAGAAGTAATTTTAATCTGTTTTAGTATTTTAACTTCTGTATACTTTTTAAGGATTGGTTGTGGTTTTTTCTTGATTTTACTTTTTTTGTAAATGGCTTTGGGGTTAAAGAAAATGAAAATAAGCCTTGCCCTCTTGTTTAAGCTTCTTCTTCCAACAACAACAACAACTGTAGTTGTTATTATTATATTTGTACCCCACTCATCTGAATGAGTTGCCTTAGCCCCTCTGGGTTGTTCCCGAGAAATAAGAAAAAGCATAATCAAACATCAAACATTAAAAAGCTTCCCTATACAGGACTGCCTTCAAATGTTTTGACATATGACAGGAGGGCGTTCCCAGGGAGGGTGCCGTTACCGAGAAGGCCCTCTGCCTGGTTCCCTGTAACCTCACTTCTTGCAGAGAAGGTTCTCAGAGCCGGATCCTGTGTCCAGGCTAAACGACGGGGGTGGAGATGCTCCTTCAAGTGTACTGGGTTGAGGCCATTTAGGGCTTTACAGGTCAACACCCACACTTTGAATTGTGCTCAGAAACGTACTGGGAGCCAGTGCAGATCCTCCGGAACCCGTGTTATATGGTCGCAGCGGCTGCTCCCAGTCACCAGTGTAGCTGCCACATTCTGGATTAGTTGTGGTTTCCAAGTCACCTTCAAAGTTAGCTCCATGAACATCATGTGGCAGTAGTGCAAGTGGGAGATAACCAGAACATGTACCACTCTGGCAAGACAGTGCATAGGAAGGTAGGGTTGCAGCTGGTGTACCAAATGGAACTAGTAGACAACTGCTCTGGATACAAAATTGACCTGCATCTCCATGGACAGCTGTGCATCTAAAATGACCCTCAGATTGTGACCTGGTCCTTCAGAGGCACAGTTACTCCATTCAGGACCAGGGAATTTCCCACACCGGCCCTCCTCCGTCCCCCAATACTTCTGTCTTGTCGGGATTCCACCTCAATATATTGACTGCCATCCATCGCCCAATTGTCTCCAGACACCCACACAGGACGTTCACCGCCTTCACTGGTTCTGATTTATATGAGAGGTAGAGCTGGGTATCCTCATACTGATGAACACCCAGCTCCAACCCCCAGATTATCTCTGTCCACGGCTTCATATAAATTATTCTGGGCAACCTTCTGAGCTCCACATGCCAGTGGTAGGTGGGGTGAGGCAAAAATGAGTAGGGCAGCTAATGTAAATGTTACCTCTGTGCAGCAGGCCAGTTTCCATATCCACACACGCCCTTCCATATCCTTCATCTAGGCAAGCAAGAAGTATTATCAGAGTGAAAGAACGCATTCCTGCCAGGCAAAAACTCTCAGGGAGGATGTGAAACATGGTTTGTGGAGGGTTGTGGCCAGGGGAGAGTCCTGAGGGCCAGGCAGGGAAGCCTGGAGGGCCACATCTGGCTTAGGGGGCCTGTGGTTTCACCATTCCTGGGCTAATGATCCTTAAGGTCCCTACCAACTTTATGATTCTATGAATGCAGGAGTGATAATAGGAAAGCTGAGCACTGATGGGTGGGGCAGGGGAGGCACCCCATCACCAGAGGCTGTTTGGCTCAAGAAATGTGTCAAAAACGCAACCCACACAGGCGTCACCATTTTCAAGCAGCCACTCTGCTTTAATGTTAGGGTGTCGTTTTTCAAGAAAAGTCTCTGTCCGAGTGAGAAGAAGCTGTGACCCCACTCCAAAATAACAACCAGAACAACCCACCCTACCATCTCTGTTAGCACCCTGGGTATTCCTAAAGGTTGGTAGTGCTGGATCAATGCAAGCCAATTCCACAGGGAAGGGAGAGGAGAGTACACAACTAAAGCAAAATGCAATAGGAAAGGCATTCTCAAACTCAGCTTGGCCTGACCAGAGGGTGTGTGCATGTGTTAGGAGGAGGCAGTATCCCAGAAGTGCATCAAACCATGCCCTGATCTGCAGCGGAGGCCCAGGGAGTCACAGCAGGCTGCCTTCCTTGGCTGCGGGAGCTGGGCAGGGCCAATCCGGCAGAAATGCTCCTTCCGCCTACTCTGCCATCCAAAGCTTGAAAGTCCTGTCATAAGAGCATGTGGCGATCAGCTGCCCGTCCAGGGAGATGTCCAAGCCCATGACTTTGCCCTCGTGTCCTGCCAAGGTTTTCAGCGGGGATGAGCCTGGGTGCGTCCAGACCTTGGCTGTGTTGTCGTAAGATCCAGTAAGCAGGAAGTTGCCATGATTTGCTGGGTGGCGGAAAGAGAAAAATAACAGGAAGTGGGGAGGAGGACTAAGGAGGTAATATAGAGATTTACCACTTACAGCAGGGGTGAGGAACTACAACTCCCATCGTCCATGACCATTAGCTATGCTGGCTGGGGCTGATGGGAGTCCAACAACTTCCAGAGTGCTACCAGTTTCCCCAAAACCTTACCCAAAAGCCAACCATAAGCAGGGAACGGGGGATGCAGGAAGAGGGAGGGTGAGTGACAGAGCATACAGGCTATTCTCAAGAGCCAGTGTATTTGGGGAGGGTGGGGAGCGGTATATATCCAAGTCTTGGGAATCTATGTTGCACATGGAAACCACAGACAAGGTACTTTTCAACCCATTATATATCCTCAGTTTCTGGGAAAAGGCATTAGCAGCTACAGAGACTTACGTTCAAACTTCACTCTGGTCACCAGGTTCTGATGGGCAGGGATGGTGTAGATGCACTTTCTCTGGCGGAGATCCCACACTTTACAGGTGTTGTCGCCGCTTTCAGTGGCAATGTGGTACCTATGAGAAGTACGGAAGAGGAGGAATTCGGGTTTGCGTGCAAGGGGGTTGTTCCCAGTTTCAGCCCTATTCATAATCCTACATGATTATGAAAAAGCTTTAATAAAATATATTGGAGGAGGGGGGAAGGCTATGTACCCATCATACATTTAAAGCACACGGCTTCTGCCAAAGAATCCTGGGAACTGTAGTTTACTAAGGGCATAGGGAATTATAAGCTCTGTGAGGGGGAAACTAAAATTCCCAGGGTGATTTGGGGTGGGAAATGTGCTTTGAATGTATAGTGTGCATGCAGACCAAATTAGTTCCATTAATTTCAATTAATCTACTCCAAGCAGAAGTTAGTTGTCTGTGTGTCAATATTAAGACCTGCACCCCAAGAGGGGAAGGCAAATTGGTTCTTACCCGTTAGGGGAAAAGTTGATCCCATAGATCTCCTTGAGATGACCCTCCAAAAACATGATACAACGCCCTGTGCGCAGATCCCACACGCGGCCAAATGCATCAAGGCCACTGAAAGGAAGAGAAAAACGTCAAACAATCTCTTTCTCACACAACCCCCTTCCCATGCTTCCACTCTGAATAAGAGGCATCACTTAAAGCCATCTTTGGATCTTCTTTCCTCTTTAGTTGTCACCTAGGCTGGATGCCTCTTAACATCACTAAACAGGAGCCAAAGGAGCTTCTGCGAACCACAGTTGTTAAATTGGAGCAAAGCCTTTCTGCAATGCAGCTCGGATTGCCTCCCATGTTACTACCACCTCCTGTCTGCAGTTCCAAGGTTTTGCAAGCAGGACCCAGATCTGACCTACCTGGCAAATCACATGTAGGAAAGTCTAATTAGCACACTTTGTTTGCATAGATTTAGAATATTTATTATGCACTTAAATCAAAAAGTTATCTAAGAGGAGTACAAAAACTGAACGTGAAACATAGCTAAAATCTACAGAACAATTAAAAAGCAAATATACCTAAAAGCCATTGGCATTATAAACACGCATAAAAATAAGTAGAACTTTAAAAACAAAGTAACTAAATTATGCACTTGGGTAGGCTTTTCAAGCCAAAAAAAAAAAAAAAAGGATTCAGCAGGTGCCTACAACTATATAGCTTGCTTAATGTCAATAGGCAGGGAGTTCCAAAGCATAGTTACATGACAATGAAGGATCGACTCAATTACAAACAAGCTAAAGCAAGAGCTGCCCAGATCAGAATTTGCAAATTAAGAACAATGATGGGGCAAATCTTAATATTGCCCTAAAAAGTTGAAACTTTTATTTTAATGAGCAGTATAAACTCAGGAATACAGTCAAGCTATTAGGAACAAAGGAAGTTTCCTAGAAATGAGTCAGAACATTGGTCCATCTAATTCAGTAGTGTCTACACTGACTGGCAGCTGCTCTCCAGGATTATAGATAGGAAGATAACCATTGGGGATTGAAGCTGTGACTTTCTCCACGCAGAGCAGACGCTCTTATCGAAGCTATGGCCCCTCCCTCATTAGAATTTCCACCCTGTGACTTTTTAGCTCCAGGAGTGAAGACTTGAGTGGGATCTTCTGAAGGTAGAATCCCAACCAGTTCTCTCTCTTTTCTGGCATTTTAGAACTAGCAAGAATGAGCATCATTACTGACTGGCTGATACTTGCTCAGTGACACCCCCAGGGAGGGTTAGGACTTGCACATGCATGTAGATTTACCCAGTGGCAGAAAGGGAGCCGTCAACATGGAAGGTGATGTCGTAAACTCCTTTGCTGTGCCCCTCCTGGTGCAAGATTTCCTCCTGAGCCTCCAGGTCCCACAGGCGCCAAGAGTGGTCATAGCTGCAGGGGGGGAGGTGGAGAAGAGACAAAGACTCAAGTGAATATCTCACAAGGCCCCAACAGGTCCCCCCCCCCCCGAAGTTCAAGCAGGTGGCTGGATTGTCTATCCTGATCTCCACTACAAGCTAAGACCATGGAATTAATCTAATCTGCCCCTGGCCCCCACAAACTTAGACGATCAGCCAACTGATACAGGGATATGTGTAGCATTTAGGACACATAATTCAATTCTCTGCTCAGTATTGGGATCTTCAACTGCAGCTTCCTCCCATTCTGACCTCTCACTTTCCAGTCTTGTGTAATGAGTGCTGGGCTGAGTGGAAAGAAGTAACATATCACAAGGGGATGACAACAACTGTTTTTCTATCGAGGGCAGAATTATTTCGAAGGTAACCCATGGTGGTGGCATTGCCAGTGGTGGTGAGACTACTAACAATGGAAGGAACTCTCTTTTCTTCCTTTTCTTTCTGCTGCTCTCTGCTCTTCCTCTTTCTCCATCACATCATTTCCCTATTTATTCACCTCCTTGCTACCCACAAGAAATTAGACCAGGTGCCATGTGTGGCCCTTTGGGCAGCACCCCCTCCTCTGACTTACCAGGTGGTGCCCAGAAACCTGCCAGAGGGATGCCATGCCACCCGGGCTACTCTCGCTGTGTGTCCCTCGATGTCAGCCACTGGTTCATCACTGAAAGAAACACAACATCTCACGGCAAATTCTTGATGATGCTGACTGTCCCATAAGAGAGACTAAAATAAAGAGGGAGCAATACAGAATAGGAGAAAGGGAAAGGTGCGATGGGTGGATCCAGCTGGCTGGCTGGAGGACAGAGGGGGGGGGGGTGTGTACAGAAACTAATCTGCTGTGTGAAGGTAAAATTTACAGTAGTTACTCCACCCACCACTGGTAAGTGACCCCCCTGAAGGGTGCCCAGAAGAGAAAAATGTTTCAGTTGTTATTGAAAGATTCACAGACTAGCTTGGCTTTATCCAATGACTTTATTAACAGCTTAGTCATAGTATACTACTGTATAAGATTTGTACACTGCTTGCTGCCTTTCAAGCCTAAAATATGTTGTGACGGGGCTTTGCAAAACTAGTTCACAAGTAAACAAACAATGCTGTCTCTGACTGGCTGCAAAAATACACAGGCAGCTTGGGATGCTTCATGTAGGCTACTCCCCATTGTTCCCAGGGCTGCAAAGTACAAATATTAAAGTAATCAAAGGGCATTCGAAACAGAAGGGAAAACCCTGCCTGCCCAAGCAGAGCAGTTGTGGCTCAGTGGTAGACACACTCTGCAGGCAAAAGAATCCCAGATTCAATCCCTGGTGTCTCCAAGTACGGCTGGGAAATCCTCCCACCTGAAACTGTGGAGAGCCACTGCCTGTTAGAGCAGACAACAGTGGCCTTGAGAGGCAATTAGTCTGGCTTGCTATAAAGCAGCTTCCTATGGGGTTGTATTCAATTCAGTTCATTTCAGAGTAGACCCAGTGAAATTAATGCATGTCCATGCATTTCAATGGGTCTACAACCCTGTGTTCCAAAAGAAAGCAACTGGATAGTGAACCAGTAACCTCATTGGCAGGAGGAAGTCCTAATACTTCCTCAAGTATAAGAGCTACTAGACCAGCTCCACTTACTGTAGCTGCTCTCTTCAGTTTGATTGAGCCCCCTTGTTGCTGGAATGATCCAGTCCTGTACACGCAACCCTGACTTTCTTAAACAAAAGGTGAAGGAACTCAGGGAACTCCAGAAGGAAGCCTAGCCCAGTGGGGTTTGAATTTGACATCAATATAACAAGCCACAGAATGGCCCCAGAACAACATGTTTTAAAGCTCTTCTACTTGTTCCTTTTGCGGCCGTGTCTTTACCTGCCCCATGTTATACAAGATGTCAGGGGTGGGGCAGGTGTGGCTTGGCAAAAATGGCCCCATGGGCCATATCAGGTTCCCTGCCAGGCCCAGTCAGGCCCATGGGCCACAGGTCCCTTACTGTTGCATAAGAGGGTCTCGAGTTCAACAGGTGGGAAAAAATCTATCACTAAATATGAGTTTGAGCAAAAGATTCCTGCATTGCAGGGGGTTGGATTCAATGACCCTTGTGGTCCCTTCCAACTTGACAATTCTATGATTCTATGATTCTATGACCTCACAGGCACCCAAGACTGAGAGAAGGAGTGCGAATTTACCACCACTGATGCTTCGGCCCACAGCAACAGTATCTGACAGAAATAAACCTCTTCCCTGAGGCCCAATTAAAGAATCTGCTCTCTCTCTGTTTCCTTGGATAACGCACTGACAGAATCAACTGCCTTCCCCAAGAGTCACAGTGCCTTGACTGTTGGAACAAATGCAGCCTATCTGGGGACATAGCAAGACAAGAGGTGTAAAAAGTAAGACAAGTATGACATGGGGGAGAAGTGGGAACCCCCCACCTCACAGTTTGGGCCAGGGGGCACAACCAATAAGCCAAGCAAACTCGTGTCTCTATAAAGGTTTAGAAACAGTAACACAGAAAAGAAGCCTCATTATAAGGAGAGAGGAGCACTGCTGGATCAGGCCCCCAAAAGCACCCACAGCAAAATAACTCTGGGAACTATAGTTCACCCTCACAGGACTATAATTCCCAGCACTTGTAACAAACTACAGCTCCCAGGATTCTTTGGGGGGAGCCATGTGCTTTAAAAGTATGGTGTGGTCATGCCCCTGCCTCAATCACTTGTGTTAGTGTTTTGTTTGTTGCAGAAGGAGGTTAAGCAGGAAGCCATTCTTTAATATTTTTCTCTACCACCCGCAGCAGCCAATAAAATAAGGAAGGGAAGGCAACTGATTTTCCTGGGCCCAGGCGTACCTTTCAAGACTCCAGAGTTTGACAGAGCCATCTGCTGCGCATGAAGCCAGGTTGACGTCCTTCTTGTCCAGGAAGATGGTTGCCTTTGGGTGAAAGACAATGGCTCCAACGTTGGTGTTGTGCCCTTGGGAACAGACGAGACAGACAGACAGTTTGAGAGCCAGCCAATTTTAAGCTTGCTTCCTCTGTCTGAGTCTGGGCCTCTTCCTATTGCTCCGAAGAGACTCTTTGACTGGGAATCACTCCAAATTTAGTTTTTGTGCTAAAGCCGGGGTGGGGAACCTTGGCCCTGTAAGCCAAATGTGGCTCTCAAGGCCTTCCACTTTGGTCCTTGGCACTCTCCCCACACTAATTCACTCTTTCCCCTCAGGCCACACACTTCACTCTCCCTGCTTCACGCCCTTCTTGAGTGTCTTCTGCTGCATGCCAATAGTGGGAGGGGCCAAAAGCAAAAGAAGGTGGAGCAACAAATGCAGCTTTTCCCTTTGTATAGTAGGCTACCTGCCTTCACACTCCCATTTCTAGTCTCCTTCCAGGCCTGATCAGAATTCAAGGCCACATTCCACCCAAGTAAAAACACTAAAGGAGGGTGCCAAGCAGGGTTGGTGCAGTTTGAAGAGAGCCCCAAGGGCCAGAGAGGCTGTGAGGGCCACATGTGGCCCACGGGTCTGACGTTCCCATGCTCTGAATTAGTCAGCAGCTAAGCAGTGGACCTATAGGATATGACTCCCAACACTGATTATTAGAGTCAAGGCTGTCTTCCAGAAAGGAATGCCATCTCACCCAAGCCCAAGGGGGACAAACAAATAAAGGAAGAAGTTTGCACAGCACCACTCTCAAAATTCATAGCCTCCCACCCATGTAGCCTTATGCTCCTAATCAGCCATATACTGTAATTGCTCCAGTCATTTGAGGGAAGATAAGAGAAAAGCAGGCTGCTTTGGCAATGGGTGCGGTGGGAGTCAGATACTATACCTCGCAAAGTGCAGATGAGATTACAATCCGGCACTGACCACAGTTTACAGAGGCCACTCCTGGGAGAGAAAAGGCAGAAGGAAAACTGACTGGCATTTTATTTTATCTTAAAATGTTTTCTATCCCTTGTCTTTCTGTTTTACAAACAAAACCAATCAAACAAAAGCAATCAAGGAAGCTAAGAGAGTAAAAAAAAAACCAAACACATATAAAAACCAAGCAAAATTCAGTTGCAAGATAACAAGTCTAAAAACAAAACAGAAGATAGCAAGTCTAAAAACAACCTTCAACAAAATGATAAAATGCACCCACAGAACTATCACATTCTAAAAACTACTCCCACAATAGCCTTCCAGAACTTGCTAATTACAGGGCGTTGGACAAGATGACTTTCGGGATCCTTTCCAGCTCTACAATTTTATGATTTTATGACTGCTCCCAACAGCTCAGGCAGCCTCTCCTGTGCACTATAGGAGAACTTAGCAGGATTGGGAGGGACATAATGAAAAGCAGAACAAAGTTTACCAGCAAGCTGTAGCCAGGAGCTTGGAGTTGGGGCTGAAGTTGCAATAGGAGATAGGGCGGTCGTCTCCAATTTGGCTGCAGAAATTATTCAAAGACTGAAAGAAAAACAACAAAAAAAGATAATATTTTGCCACCAGAGGAAATGAAGGGCTCAATAAAATGAGATGGCGCTGAGATGGTAAAGAAAAGAGATGACGTTTCCTGCCCAGGCTGCTCCCCCACCTCACCCCCAGTAGTGTTTCCTACTGAGCTGAATTGTGGGACCCATTTAGTGCAATGTTATGTGCTCTGAACTGGCAGCTGAATTCCAAGCAACCAGCAGAGATCTTTCCTTGTCCAGGAGATGGAGATGCCAGGGAGTCAACCTGGGATCATCCACATGCAAAGCATTTGATCTACCATTGAATTATGCTGAGGAGGAGCAGAGGCACAGAAGCCTTCTGCAAGCTCATTTGAACCTCAGCATCTCGGGGGCCTTCTGGGCTGCAGCAGCCCAGTGCCCAGAACTTTTAAGTCATAGCAGAGATGGGTCCCACTTACCCTTAGAGATTTGTGCAGCTCCTGTTTCTGGGAAGTCCGTGTGGCCTCAGGGACCTCCTTGAGCAGCCGGGCTTCCTCCAATCGATTCATTGCCCTGTGAAGGGAACAAAAATTAATGCAACCAGGTCTTGCCCATATTCAACCCTTGCAGAGGCCTACAAGTTGTAATGGTGACAATTCTTCTGCCACGTGCCATCTGTCTTTTGAGGTGGGTTTGAAATCCCCCATTTCTCAACCATCACCACCACTCTAGTTAGGGACAATAGATATACAAGGCCTCATCAATGTTTGCGTTAGCATTTCTCAATCCCAGCCCCTTACCGAGGGAGGGAGTAGTTGGCGATCCACAGTCTGGCCGTCTTCAAGGTATTTGGTCCTTCGTGGTACCAGGTTTGCTGATACTAAGAGAAATGAAACATTAAAGGGGTGGGTATCTCTTGTGAGACTTGGGTACTATAGTGGGCACACATTTATAGCTAAGGGGAAAGGTCGGAGCTCAGTGGGAAAGTGTGAGCTCCCAGGGTTTGTGAAGACTCCCATTTGAAACCCCAGAGCTGCTGTCACTCATAACACACTTTAAAATTTATTACCTCCTCTTTTGATTTCTTGGACTTCTCATCTTCTTTTTGGGTCTTCTTCAATGCGTCTGTGCCAACCACAGACAGAATGTTACGTAGCCTGTTGAGAAATAAAGTGAAGATTAACTTGCCTTTGTTTATATGAGTCACATCAATGAACTGGAAAAGGAAGTGAGAGCAAGTCAATTTCATCCTCTCTCACCTCTCCCTCCTTTCTGCAGGGCCCTCTCCAAAAAGTGTGATGGGCTTCCCGAGGGCTCGTAAGCAGGCCTTGACCTCAGAGTCATCTGTGGAAACATTGATTTGCCTGGCACGCTTCCGGCGCTCAAACTCTGCCAGGACCTCTGCCTGGCGCTCGCTGATGTGCTCTTCCAAGTCAAAAACTTCACCTGATCATAGTAGAAAGCCAAAGGTTATAGGAAATACAACCCCAACAGGACCCTACAAAGCCTCAACACTTGACCCTCACTTCAAAAGTTTGCTTCATTCCAATGAAGCCACATTCAAAGAGCAACAATATGTGGTATATGCTGTGTCACCTCTCTCTGCTCCTTGAGTGTCCAGGTCAAAGCTTATGTTATCAGTGAGGCCTGTGGCTTAAGACTTTGACGGCTGCTGTTGCTGCTTGTGTGAGTGCTGGGAAGACCGCTCCCTCTCCTGCCAACTCCATCTGGCCTAGGGGGCGGGGCCTGCACTACCATTACAGTTTAGAGGACTGAGCAGCTACCGGCAGCAATGGACAAAATAGTTTTAAATGTTTTAATTGCTTTTAATTTGCAGCACCTTAAATGGGGGTTGTTGTTTTTTATAATATTATATTATTTCATTATCTGCAGCAAATGTTAAAGATGTTTATATATATTTTAAGTTGTTTTAAAGGTGTTTTTATTGTTTACTTTGTTGTACCACCGTGAATGGTGGTTTTTATCTATGTATTTTTGTTTGTTCCGTCTTGTTTTGGTTTTGGGGTTGGACATTTGAGTGGGGTGGGGACTGGTTTTGTTTGGGCATAATTGTTTTGGTTGTTTTGTTTTCTATTTTGTAAATGGAGGTTAGTATGAGGCTTGGGATTGCTACCGTGGAGGGGCGAGGGAGGTATGGCGGTGGGGGCAGATGTTATAGGCGAAGGGGATCGAGATACGGATATGCTCGTACCCCTTCCAATCTGCGCCCCATCCCGAGAGACAAGGGTAGGGTGAGCAAGGATTACTCACCTCCTTCACTGGTGTTGTGCAATGCCAGGTCTATAGGCAACAAAACCACTACCCTGCGAGATTTCTTTACCTCGCAGGGAGTCGACCTGGCTTGTGTGACGGAGACCTGGGTGCGCGAAGGGGTAACTGTTACCTTACGAGAGATTGCACCCCCGGGTTTCTCCGTCCTCCACCAGTCACGGACTGTGGGCCGCGGGGGAGGGGTGGCAGTATTAATCCGGGAAGATTGTTCTTTCAGGGCTCTACCACCGCCATCGATCCCCGGCATTGAATGTGTTGGTCTAGTGTGGGGCTCCGAGGAGAGCTTGGCTGTCTGGCTGGTGTACCGGCTACCTAACGCACCAGCAGCCACCCTGTCAGGCCTGCTGGAGGCGGTGGCCGGCTGGGCCTTGGAGTTCCCTAACCTATTGGTATTGGGAGACTTCAACTTCCATGCTGATGCCACTCCCTCCTCACTGGCTCTGGACCTGGTGTCTTCCATGGCGACAGTAGGGCTCTCCCAGTTTGTTTCGGGCCCCACACATCAAGCAGGCCACACGCTGGATTTGATCTTTGGCGCCGGTATAGATGTGATCATGTCTCCTTCGATGAAGGTGCCATGGTCTGATCACTATGCTCTGAAAGCCAGGATTGACTTTCCACCCCCACCCTGCTTAGGTGGCGAGCCGATTTGGGCTCGCCCGCAGAGGCTGATGGACCCGGATAGATTCCGTCAAGCCTTGCGGGACCTTGCTCCCCCGGCGACTCATTGACTGAGCTTGTTGAGGGCTGGAATACCCAGCTCCTGGCAGCCATCAATGAGATCACACCTAAGCGCCCTCTGCGACCCCGCAGAAACCGGGCTCCCTGGTTTACCGAGGAGCTTCGGAAAATGAAGCGGGACCTCAGACGGCTAGAGCGAGTATGGCGGGGTGCCCGTGACAGAGCCTCAAGAACATCTTATAGGGTTTTTATGAAAACCTATGAGATGGCAGTGAAGGCCGCTAAGAAGTCTTACTTCTCGGCCTCCATTGCATCCGCTAGCTCTCGCCCGGCGCAATTATTTAGTATAATTCGGTCTCTTAACGTCCCTTGAAGGACAGCCAAATTTAAATAACAATCTGACACACAGCTGTGAGGCATTTGCGAGCTTTTTTGCGGAGAAGGTCCTGTTGCTCCGCCATGACCTCCCTGCCAATTTGGATACAATAAAGGAACTGGAGGCCCCTCGACTGTGCTCGGGTCCAGTATTGGACCACTTTGACCGGATATCTCCAGCCGATGTGGACAGATTCCTCCAAGCTGGAAAGCCCACCACCTGTCCTCTTGACCCGTGCCCGTCATGGCTGATTAGAGCGTGTCCAGACGAGGTGCGGGGCCCCCTGGGGGATATCATCAATTTGTCCCAGGGGAACAAATTATTCCCAGGGGAACTGAAGGAGGCGGTGGTGCGTCCGCTCTTAAAGAAAACATCATTAGATCCCTCAGATCTATCCAATTACCGCCCAGTCTCGAATCTTCCATTCCTGGGTAAGGTGATTGAGAGAGCGGTTGCTGAACAGCTTGGTAGGTTTCTGGATGAAACATCTGCTCTGGATCCATTCCAGTCCGGCTTCCGGGCTGGTCATGGGACCGAGACGGCTCTGGTCGTCCTAACAGATGATCTCCACAGGCAGCTGGATCGAGGCAGGTCGGGGCTGCTGATTCTTCTAGATCTGTCAGCAGCCTTTGACATGGTCGATCACGAACTCCTGGACCACCGCCTTGCCGACGTGGGGATCCAGGGCACAGTCCTTCAATGGCTGCGCTCGTTTCTCTCTGGTCGGGGACAGAGGGTGGCGCTTGGGGGGGAATTGTCATCACGCCACTCCTTGGTGTGTGGAGTGCCTCAGGGTGCAATTCTCTCCCCGATGCTTTTTAACATCTTTATGCGCCCCCTCGCCCAGCTTGTCCGGAGTTTTGGGCTGGGTTGCCATCAGTATGCTGATGACACCCAACTCTATCTGTTGATGGATGGCCATCCTGACTCGGCCCCAGACACACTGACCAGATGTCTGGAAGCTGTGGCTGGATGGTTACGTGGGAGCCGGTTGAAGTTAAATCCTTCGAAGACAGAGGTCCTCTGGCTGGGGCGGGACGATATGGGATCGAGGGGGCAACTCCCATCTCTTGCGGGGGTGCAATTAGTGCCAGCACCGGCCGTTAAGAGTTTGGGTGTAATCTTCGATACCTCCCTCTCTATGGAGGCGCAGATTACAGCTATAACAAAGGCGGCATTTTTTCATCTCCGCCAAGCTAAGCAGTTGGCACCTTATCTCTCTCGTCCTGACCTAGCCACTGTGATCCATGCGACGGTCACCTCCAGACTGGATTATTGTAACTCGCTCTACGTGGGGCTGCCCTTGAGACTGACCCAGAAACTCCAGCGGGTGCAGAATGCCGCGGCGAGACTCCTTATGGGGTCTTCGCTGCGAGAGCACATTCATCCGGTACTATACCAGCTGCACTGGCTCCCGGTGGAGTACAGGATCAGGTTTAAGGTGCTGGTTTTAACCTTTAAAGCCCTATACGGCCTAGGACCCTCGTACCTACGGGACCGCCTCTCCTGGTATGCCCCACAGAGAAACCTACGGTCTGCAAATAATAACATCCTCAAGGTCCCAGGCCTCAGAGAGGTTAGGCTGGCCTCAACTAGAGCCAGGGCCTTCTCGGCTGCGGCTCCAAACTGGTGGAACGCTCTGTCCCAAGAGACTAGGGCCCTGCGGGACCTGACATCTTTCCGCAGGGCCTGCAAGACAGAGTTGTTCCGCCAGGCCTTTGGTCAGGGCACAGCCTGACTCCCTCCTCTGGCAACCTGCACAGAATTTTGCTTAATTGGTTGCCATCAATTCGATTTAATTAATTTTCATAATGAAATATTTTTAGATTGTGTGACTATTTGACTGATTATTTGATTGTTGTTAGCCGCCCTGAGACCGGCTTCGGCTGGGGAGGGTGGGATATAAATAAAATTTATTATTATTATTATCCCTCTTTTCAGCCAAAACTGGCTCCCCAAATGGCTTAAAATCAACATTCATACAAAGGCAAAATGTAATTAATGTTTTGCTGGGGGGGGGGGGTAAGAGAGCACAATCTCTTATGGCCACTGGAAGTACACATTTTTATATCCAGAGGGAACAAATAGGATCTGCAGATGCGCAGGAGCTAGCCAACAAGCATTTGTTCCCCTGAAACGAAACCTACCCACATTGATCTGCTGCCACCTGTGACACTCCTTCTCATCTAGTGTTTTGCTTTTTGCTACCCCTATCTAGATTTAAATTATAAAGACCTCAGGGCAGGGATTTGTCTCTTGCTTGCTTTCTCCTGTAAAGAACTACAGTGGTACCTCATGTTGCGAACCGTCCCCCTTACAAATTCTTCGGGTTACGCGCTCCACTAACCCGAAAGTAGATGCCCCTCATTGTGAACTTTGTCCCGGGATGCGAGCAGAAACCACGCTCCGGTGGTGCGGCAGCAGCGGGAGGTGCCATTAGCGGAAGCGCACTTCATGTTACGAGCGGTTTCCGGTTACGAACGGACCTCTGGAACGGGTTAGGTTTGTAACTGGAGGTACCACTGTATGTATAACTGATAGCATCCCTGGGATAAAGATAGCCTGGTCACATTTATCCATGGGCTGATTACTATAACGCACTGTACTTGGGGCTGCCTTTGAAGATTGCTTGGAAACTACAGTTAAAGCAAATAAATGGGACTGGTCATATGGAACCTATTTTGCCTGTCCTAAAGAGATACACTGGATTAAAGTTCATTGCCAAGCTCAAGCCAAAGTGCAGATTTTGACCTACAAAGCCCCAAATGGGTTGGGGCCAGGCTAGTTGAAAGATTACCTGTTCCCACATGAACCCACCCAAACATTAAGATATATTCTAGGTCCTACCACCCTTGGAAGTATGGTGGACAATGACACAGGCTTCTTAGTTGTGGCATTCTGTCAGCACCAAGTGAATGTCTTCTTTGTTTGCATGTGGTTTTATGTCAGCATCTCGTTTAATCTCATTATGCTGTGTAATGCTTTAGTGTGATTTGTTTTAAAGGACTTCCTGATTTAATTGTAATTTTAGTATTGAACTGAGAACTTCTCTGAGAGCATTTGCTGAAAATGGCCTGCTTGCAAGCATTCTAAACAAATTATCAGCCCCACTAAGCAGTTCTTCCCTCCATCCTTTTCCTTCCATCTCCCAGTCAGCTCACTACCATCTCTTACCACTGGTGATATTGATGTTGCCAGCCTCAATAGCTGCTTTGACTGCATCCTTGCCCATCAACCCAGACTCCCCTTTGAGGAGACGCTCTTGCTCTTTCTCCTCTAAGCTCCCATAGAAAATTGGGGCTTTCTTGGCTGGAGGAGCATCCCCTTGATCTGAAGCCTTTGTTTTTGAACCCTGCAAGAAGGAAACTCAGCAGTAGCCTACATGGAGAAGGAAGAGAGCAAATTTGGATTTTCCCCCACCTGCTGTCATGGGCTGGCTTGATGCAGAGAACTGGGGAAGAAGGCTCAGAGCCAGGGGGGCAGCGATGCATGGTCAGAGGGAGAAGAGGCAACAGGCTTTAGTGAGCAGGAAGAGACATGGGGCAGAGAGCAGTCCAGACTGAGGCAGAAGAGGAGGCTGGAGAGGAATGGAGCCAAAAGGCAGTAACCAGCTCCCCTCCCCCTATACTCCTGACTCATGACATCTGCGCACATCTGACAGCCCCCACCCCATCAAACAGTACATGAGACAATTTTGTTTTGAATCCCAGCATACTGTTAATCATTAAGGCTAAAACCCTAAGCCCACCTCTGTGGGAGTCAGCACTACTGAACTCAATAGGACTTTCTTGTGAGTTGACATTGTTAAGGATTATACTGTTTGGTAATATATTTATTACAGTGACTAACATAAAATATTCCACAGGAACAGTCCTGTTAGTCCATGAGTATCATGGTACAGTGGTACCTCAGGTTACAGACGCTTCAGGTTACAGACGCTTCAGGTTACAGACTCCGCTAACCCAGACCTAGTACCTCGGGTTAAGAACTTTGCTTCAGGGTGAGAACAGAAATCACACGGCGGGAGCAGGAGGCCCTATTAGCTAAAGTGGTACCTCAGGTTAAGAACAGTTTCAGGTTAAGAACGGACCTCCAGAACGAATTAAGTTCTTAACCCAAGGTACCACTGTACTTTAAAAGCAAAGGAAATCCATGTCTTGCTCTGAGTAGGCCCAATAAAACTAATGGGCTTGAATTGGTTATGTTTATTCATTTCAGTGGGTCTGCTCCGTGTAGAGATAGCACTGGATACAATCCTAACATATATATATATATATTTATTCTGGCATAAACTTTCATGGACTACAAGTCCACTCTAATAGGTGGTTTTGAAACAACAACGTTTGTTAGTCTTTAAGGTGGCAAAGAATGCCTTGTTGTTTTAATGCAGCAGAAATATTAGAACTCTTAAAGCATAACATTTTGCCTTTTGTGGCAGAAGCTGAAGCGTTGAGTTGCACCCAACTCAGCTCAACTGAAAGAGGAGAGCCACTGAAATTAACAGCCGCAAGCGAGTCATATTCATTAATTCAAATGAGTCCAACCTTGAATTGAGCTTTAGTTGGATACAATCCGTTACGCTCTAAAAACTTTTACTACCGACGTGAGGTTACGTTAGTCACTGCAGTAAATAAGTAGACACTGGTGTCTTTCAAACAGATTTTTCATTTTATCATTTCTATGAAAAGATACACGTTTTTTAAACAAAGAAACCACATTCTATCCCAGTTTCAAACCCCCTGCCTTATTCACCGCGGCGATCCGCGACGCAGCCATGGCGCTTTCCCGACCCCTGCTCTCAGACCGGGGCTCTGTAGTGGGGGAATCACACGCAACGGGCTCCCCACAAACACTTCCGGCACAGCGGCTTCCCCCGCCCTTGCAGAGCGCCACAGCCAATGATGCCTTTCCATTCCATCCCGGAGAGTGGGCCGCTCTAGCTTCCCTGGAGCTCCATGGTTATGCGGAGCGAGAGCTTCCGGGTTGCTGGCTGGCGACGTGGGGCGTGGTGGGATCGAGCCTCTGGCGTCGGCGTCTGAACTAGAGGTGCAGGTGAAGAAAAGAGCGGGGAGCTGCTGCGCACGTGCAAGAGAGCCGCAGTGTGGGGAAAGGTCTGCTTGCAAGATGCTGCGGCGGAAACCGACGCGGCTTGAGTTGAAGCTGGACGACATCGAGGAGTTCGACGGCGCCCGCAAGGAACTCGAGGTGGGTGAGTCAGCGGCGTAGCGTGAGTTGTCAGCACCCGGGGCAAGGCACGTAATTTGCGCCCCCCTAACCCCTAACCTGCGAGTTGCTGCTGGCGCTGCTGCCCAAACGACGCCGCTTGCCCGGAGGAGGAGGGGGGCAGAGAGGCGAGGAAAATGCAACGGTCCAGCAGCGGCAGCAGCACCGGCGGAGGCGGGGCTGTGAGGAGGGGCTGCCTGGCGCGTCCTCCGCGGCGAGCACTGAGAGCCGCTGCCTGCCGGGCGCCTTCAGCCCGGGCGCGCGCACAGCTCGTCGGTTCCGCGAGACATGCGGCTCCGCTACAGCCTGCGCCCGAGGCTCTTCGGCGACTCCGGAGGCAGCGAGCGCGCCCCCCCCCCGATGTTGCGCCCGGTGCGGCCTGCCCCCCTTGCACCCCCCACGCTATGCCACTGGGGTGAGTGGTTGGTTGGTTGGTTGGTTGCGGGACGGCAAGGCGCTCCTTGCCCACCTTTCTTCGGTGTTGGTGTTGTTGTTTGCGCACTCTGCACATGCTTAGAGATTCTCTTGGCCTTGCTTTCTCTTTTCTTTTTTAAAAACCTGTTTCTCCTCACAAGGGGAGTAGCCATCCTGTTTGTTATTGAGCTGCAAGGCCCGGTCTTCTCTCTCCCACTCAGGAGGGTACCGAGTATAGTAAACAGGCGGTGAGGTAGAGCCACCCGCTGGAGTTGGGCGCAGTCCCCCCCCCCACTGTTCTTACTTGGGTGGAACATGCACAAACAAGCTTATAAAATTATGCACAGTACGGAGAAAGAACACTGGCTCCTCAGGGCTGCCATTTGCTTGTTTTAATAAAAGGTTGTTGGCTGGGGAAAAGGTCGCAGCTCAGTGTCAAAGGGTTTTCTTTGCATTGAGAAGGTCCCAGGTTCAATTGTGAGTATCCCCAAGTAAGTTTGGAAGAGGCTTCCTGCCTGAAACCGTGGAGAAGTGCTGCCAAACAGGGTGGACAATACTGAGCTAAGTGGATCCAATGGTCTGACTCTGTAAAAGGCAGCTTCCTGTGTTTTGTTCCATGACCATAAGCTCAGCTGTAAAGCATTTCCTTTGCATGCAGAAGCTCCCAAGTTCAGTCTCCCAGGTAGGGCTGGGAGACTCCCTGCCTGAAATCCTGCAATATTGTTGTTAGTTAGAGTAGACAATACTGAACAAGATGAAACAATGGTCCAATTTGGTATAAAATGGCTACTTGTATTCCTGTGCAAGAAGGTGTGTTTGTGCGTACACAGTAGCAGATCTAAATGCCAAATTATGCTTGAGGTTGCCTCCATGTTAGCCCCCTGCACTCACGAGTAAAGGTGTTTGGCCCCTTTCTGTGGCAGAATTTTTTGACAGCTTGCAATGTCTTAAATCTGAAAGCAAAGAATCAGATTCATTACAGCTATATTTGAAAAAGAAAACATGTCATGGCATGGGCGGAGGAGGTACATATGTGATTGTCCTGGAGAAGTTTTCTTTAATTATGCTTTAATTATGTTTCCACAGAGTCGTAGGAAGCGCGAGGAGGTGGACATGGTGGGAGCCAGCGATGCTGAGTGTGCGCTGGGACTCAGCACTGATCATAAGAGCCGGGAGCAGATGATACATGACCGGATTGGCTACAAACCCCAGCCCAAACCAAACAATTGTTAATCTCAGTTTGGGAACTTTGAGTTCTAGAGCCCAAAGGGTGGACAGTGGGAGTGCCTGGTACCTGTGAGCTTTGGAAGAAAGCAGGAATTTGTTTCAAGAGCCCAACAAACTCTGTTTAGAAATAGCAGAAGAGACTGAGCTGCTCTCCTCTAGGTTTTAAATGGAGTTCCTCCTCCAAGCAGAGCAAGTCTTGCTTTCCCTACAAAGATGGGATCTTCCTTACTTGATGGTTTCTTTTGTGCAACCTTGCTAGGCTGCTGTGCTTAATAAAATATTTGTTTTTAACTTTGCATGCTTCATTGTATAAACATAGATGGACATTTTTACTTGTGAAAGAGACCTTGAGCCTTGCTGATGGGTGCAGCAACAGAAGTGAAATTGAGCATTTTTTACTTTTTACTTTGAGGTGGTTGTAGAGTGGGTTTATTTACAACTGAGAGGCCCTAGATTATTAGTGGAAGAGCAGAGACTGGATATGCAGAAGGTCCCAGGCTGAACTGCTGACATCACCAGTTAAAAATGCTTCTGAGTTGCCAGCCTGGGAAATGACCATTTGCTGCCTGTATCCCTGGAGTAGACAAGGAGTGCGGAAGCTGTGGCCCTCCAGACAGTGCTGAATCATAGCTCTCATCCTCCCTGACCACTGAAATAGGGTGGCTGAGGTTGATAGGAATTAGGAGTTCACCATTGTCTGGTGGACAGTGGCAGAATTTCGCCTACTTTAGAGTGGACTGTACTGAGTTAAGTGGACGAAAAGTCTGACTTCGAAGCAAAATGGATTTGGGGGGCAACCACACTATATTCCTCATCTTTCTCACACGAAGATGAGTTGACCACGGTTATGATCAATATGGTTTTATTTTCGGGGTGAAACAAGGTACCAAGATCTACTTGTTACAGAGATGCTCCAAAGGTGCAGGAGATGTTACTTAGTGTTTGAGGATTCCCCCTCCCCTTTTGTCTTGGGAAGAAGGCATTCTGTCTAAAGCTGCTGCATACTGACAAATTAATCTTCCTGCAAAACAGTATGCCACAAGAGGCTGCCTTACAAGTCCATGGGTTGCAATAAAACATCTGCTCCTGCCTTTTGTGCTTGAATTCTGTGTGATCCATTCATAAGCAATGGGCTGTAGCCAATGCTAGTCCTACTCAGAGTAGATACACTGAAATTAATGAACGAGACTAACTTGGGTCCATTACTTTATTTGGGTTTACTGATTAGAACAAGCGTTAGCTGGTAATGGTTTTCTGCAAAGAATTCTGGGAGCTGCCGTTTGTTAAGGGTGCTGAGAGGAGTCGTTTTAGTTAACACAGCTGATTTTTGGTTCTTGCCAATAAACTGAGTAGCATAAAAATTATAGCGGGGATCAAATACTGGAGAGAACTCACAAAAATACAGTGGTGCCTCGCAAGACGAAATTAATTCGTTCCGCGAGTTTTTTCGTCTAGCGAATTTTTCGTCTTGCGAAGCACGAACTCCCATAGGAATGCATTGAAATTCAATTAATGCGTTCCTATGGTCAAAAAAAGTCCAAACAAAGCCAAATTTGGTACAACAAGAGTTTATTAAGTGCTCTTTAAAGTCACACATACTGTAAAGAGCATTTCAAAAATTGAAGGAACAAGTAAGTTTCTAAACATGACAGAAAAACATTTAAAAATCAACAAAGTGTACAGTACATTTTCTAAGACTCTGGGGGACCACTCGAAGAAGGTTCCTCTTCCACTCTTTGCTTCTTGCTGAAGAACCTGCCCATGGTCTGCTGCTTCATCCGCCTTTTCAGCACCTCCCTGAAAGGCGACATGACCCTCGTATCAAAAGTGTTCGCGAGGTCATGTGCCACGTGCTTGTCAGGGTGGTGCCGCTGTGCAAAAGCCTGCACATCCTTCCACTTCAGGCAAATGTCCCTCAGTTCTTTGGAGGACGGCCATTCCTCAGTTGCTTCCTCCTCTTCCAGCGAGGCCTGCTCCTGCGCAGCCTCTGCCTGCAGTTCGACCAGCTCCTGGGTGGTCAGCTCGTGGTCGTGCTCCTCCACCAGCTCGCTGATGTCCTCCTCTGTGACCTCCAGGGCCCATGGTCCTCCCCAAGGCAACAATGTCCTGCACCACTGTTGACTCTGGTGCATCAGAGTCACTTGGTGCCACGCAGTCCGGCCACAGGCTGCGCCAAGCGCAATTCAAATTTCTCTGGCTGATCCCATTCCAGGCCGTGGTGATCATCTTCAAGCAGGTGACGATGTCAAAGTGGTCCTTCCAGAATTCCCGCAGGGTGATGGTGGTGCAATCAGTCACCTCGAAGCATCGCCTGAAAAGCTCCTTGGTGTAGAGTTTTTTGAAATTGGCGATGACCTGCTGATCCATCAGCTGGAGCAGTGGCGTGGTGTTAGGCGGCAGGAACATGATGCTGATGAAGCTGAACTCCTCCAACAAGTCCTCCTCAAGGCCTTTAGGATGAGCAGGAGCATTGTCCATCAGAAGCAAAGCCTTCAGCAGCAGGTCGTTGTCCAGCAGGTACTGTTTGACAGCAGGGCCAAAAGCAAGATTGACCCAGTCCACAAACAGCACACGTGTGACCCAAGCCTTACTGTTGGATCGCCACATGACACTCAGCTGCTCCTTGTCGACCTTGTGTTTCTTGAAGGCCCGTGGGTTCTCCGAGTGGTACACCAGCAGGGGCTTGATCTTCAGGTCGCTGCTTGCGTTGGCACAGAAGAGCAGGGTCAGACGGTCCTTCATGGGCTTGTGGCCAGGCAACGTGGCCTCCTCCTGTGTGATGAAAGTCCTTTTGGGCATCCTCTTCCAAAACAGCCCGGTCTCGTCACAGTTGAAGACCTGCTGTGGAACGTAGCCCTCCGTCGTCACAACCTCCAGGAACTCCGCTGCAAAGTCTTCAGCCGCAGAAACATCAGAACTTGCAGCCTCTCCATGCCTGACCACGCTGTGGATTCCAGATCTTGTCTTGAACCGGTCAAACCAGCCTCTGCTTGCCTTGAAGACTTCTGGCTCGCCTGAGGTTCCTGGCTGTTCCCGGACGAGGTCTGCGTGCAAGGCCTTGGCCTTCTCACAAATGATGGCCTCAGTCACTGTGTCCCCTGCACGCTGCTTCTCTTCTAACCAGATGAGCAGCAACTTCTCCACCTCCTCCAGAACAGCTGGGCGGTTCTTCACGATCCTGGTGACTCCCTTGGCTGCATCAGTCGCAAGGATCTTCTCCCTCACCTTCAGGATGGTCCCGATGGTCGATGGATTCCTCCCGTACTCCCTGGCGAGGTCTGTCACACGCATTCCACCGCCGTGCTTCCGGATGATCTCCTTCTTCATTTCCAGCGTAACCTTCGCCTTCTTCCCCTCGCCGGCCTCTGCAGCAGCAGTCTTCTTGGGTCCCATGGCAGCACAGCTCCTACCTTCGCAAACCCCCAAAAATAAATAAATCAGTGCTTCAATTCCAAAAAATTCAAAAGCACCCAGCCACCCACCACACAGAAATTCAAACCCAGAACCAGGTCCTTGAATTCCAAACACCCCAACCCAAAATCCAACCCCCCCCCCCCAAGTTTTAAAACTTTAACTTACCGATTGGCTGCAAAAGAAGTTTTGGAAAAGCTTCAAAAATCACCAAAGTCTTCAAAAACCTCAACTGTTCCCCCAGCCCCTCCCCAACTGTTGCAACCCCCTCCCCAACTGTTGCAACCCCCTCCCCAACTGTTCCCCCAGGCCCTCCCCAACTGTTGCAAACCCCTCCCCAACTGTTCCTCCAGCCACCCACCACACAGAAATTCAAACCCAGAATTTTTTTAAAAAAAAACACAGCAGAGTGGCCCAATGGTCACAGAAAATCATAAAAATGCAGAAAAAACCACACAAGCTTCCAAATTATTGCAAACCCCTCCTCAACTGTTCCCCCAGCCACCCACCACACAGAAATTCAAACCCAGTTTTTTAAAAAAAAAAAACCAGCAGAGTGGCCCAATGGTCACAAAAAATGCAGGAAAAAAACACACAAGCTTCCAGATTCTTACAAACCCCTCCCCAACACCAAGTCCTTGATTTCCAAACACCCCAACCCAAAATCCAAAACCCCCCAAAAAAGTTTTAAAAGTTTAACTTACCAAATGGCTGCAAAAGAAGTTTTGGGAAAGCTTCAAAAAGCAGCAAAGTCTTCAAAAACTTCAAAAAATACTACCACACCACGTGCTATGAGTTGCTCCTCGAAGTCAAGTCGCAACTGCACCTCTTCAAGCAATGCACCCTGGGTATTAACGGTTTTAAGAAAAAGGAAACAAACTTGCAATACGTTTTCGTCTTGTGAAGCAAGCCCATAGAGAAATTCGTCTTGCGAAGCAGCTCAAAAACCGCAAAACCCTTTCGTCTAGCGAGTTTTTCGTCTTGCGAGGCATTCGTCTTGCGGGGCACCACTGTAATAATCCTAATAACATCTTTTGTCTTCAGAATTGACGGGTAAATCTCAGTCTAACTGGAGCTCAAACAAAGGTAGTAGGGGAACTTCCATTATTGTTAGCAGGCAGGTCTGGTTCTGGAGTTGGGTGGCCTAACAGTGAGGGGGGGGTGTGCTATTAAAGCCACGTAAAAAACAACGACCTACTTGATGTTTAGAACATTTGATGTTTCTCAATCCTCTCCCTGGAGGAAAAAAGATTCAGTTACATTAAAAGGCAGCCGTGGCTTCCCCCCACCCTGCCCCAGTGTTGGGAGCAATAGCCCTCAGCAGCTTGTGTAGATGTTGGAAGGTTTATAAGAAGTAGGTGCTGAGAGAGATGGGGAGAAACAATCTCTATTCAACTACAAAAGCCCTCACAGCATCCACCAGGCTTTGGCCAACAATCACAAGAAAGCATCACACCATTCCTTCAGGCAGCCATAACAGTCTCTGGATTGCTTGGCGTTGGCACCGCATGTGTCCTTCAGCCACTCGCGGAAGAGGTCCTTCAGCACTAAGAACTGTCCCAGAACCACGTACGCCTTGTCAAAGCCTTTGTCTTCCAGCTTCCTGCCAAGTACATCTCCAATGCCAGCTAAAGTACCAAGAGACTTGTCCCCCATGGGCTCAGCCATGAAGTCCTGATGCTTCTGACTGGTGGTCATGTTGCCTGCAGCTCTGCCTGCTCTCTCGCCTCAACCACTGCTCCCATCAAAGGGTGCTGAGAGTTGTTAGAAGACCCACTAGTCTCTTCACAGAGCTACAATTCCCAGAGTTCCCTGTGAAGAGGGATTGATAAACTGCTCTGGGAGCAGAAAAGGGGTTCTCAGCTGTAATGGGTATGGGGTTGCTCATGCGTAAGTTGCTGCCTCTCCTGGTTATGTTGCCTTGTTAAACTTTTCTGTCTGCATAGCCCTTCAATTCGTGGCTGCCTCAGTCGCTAGCAGAATCCGTCAGTGGGCGTTTCTTAAATCTTTTCCAACATAAAAGTTGTTTGACACCCAGTCTCCTCCTACTCTCTCTGCGCGGAAGTCTTCTGTGCAGGGTGGGCGTGGGTAGCGGAGGACCCGTGCTCTCCCCGCTGGTGTCCGGTGAAGAGTCCTGGAGCCCTCTCGCCGATTCCCCCATCAGCCCCTCTATATCCCTGGTGTTGCGCTGATTTGCTTCCCCATCTGCGGAGCTGCATCTCTCCCTGCTGGGCCCTTCTCCAGCATCATTTAAGAGCCTTCCCTCCGCCTCTAGCTCCGATGTCAGTTCCCTGACATCAGCCCTCTTAGCAAATCAGTTCCCAGGATTCTTTGAGGGAAGCCATGACTATTTAAAACAATAGTGTTTTAAGTGTGTTTTGTGAATGTGGCCAGTATACAGGTGAAACTCGGAAAATTAGAATATTGTGGAGAAGTTCATTTATTTCAGGAATTCAGCTTAAAAGGTGAGAGCTGGACCATAAAGAAGGCTGATCGCTGAAGAATGGATGCTTTTGAATTCTGGTGCTGGAGGAGACTCTTGAGAGTCCCATGGACTGCAAGAGGATCCAACCTCTCCATTCTGAAGGAAATCAGCCCTGAGTGCTCACTGGAAGGACAGATCCTGAAGCTGAGGCTCCAATACTTTGGCCACCTCATGAGAAGAGAGGACTCCCTGGAAAAGACCCTGATGTTGGGAAAGATGGAGAGCACAAGGAGAAGGGGACGACAGAGAACGAGATGGTTGGACAGTGTTCTCGAAGCTACCAGCATGAGTTTGACCAAACTGCGGGAGGCAGTGGAGGACAGAAGTGCCTGGCGTGCTCTGGTCCAGGGGGTCACGAAGAGTCGGACACGACTAAACGACTAAACAACAACAATATATGAGATAGACTCATGACATGCAAAGCAAGATATGTCAAGCCTTTATTAGTTATCATTGTGATGATTAGAATATTAAATGAAATCAGCAAAATAAGGACTGCAAATAGAGCAAATCTCTTTTCTGATAAGAACAGCTTTTGCATCTCATTTGGAAACCAAGGACCCAGAGTCTGGAGGAAGAACGGGGAGGGACACAATGCCAGATGCTTGAAGTCCAGTGTGAAGTTTCCACAGTCTGTGTTGATTTGGGGAGCCATGTCATCAGCTGGTGTTGGTCCACTGTGCTTCATTAAGTCCAGGGTCAATGCAGCCGTCTACCAGGAGATTTTGGAGCACTTCATTCTTCATGGGGATGCTGACTTCATTTTCCAGCAGGAATTGGCACCTGCCCACACTGCCAAAAATACCAAAACCTGGTTCAATGCCCATGGGATTACTGTGCTTGATTGGCCAGCTAATTCGCCTGACCTGAACCCCATAGAGAATCTATGGGGCACTGCCAAGAGACAGATGAGAGACATAAGACCGAGCAATGCAGAAGAGCTGAAGGCTGCTATTGAAGCATCCTGGTCTTTCATAACACCTCAGCAGTGCCACAGGCTGATAGGCAGTAATTGATGCAAAAGGGGCCCAAACCAAGTACTAAGTACATATGCATGCTTCTACTTCTCAGAGGTCCAATATGGCTCTATTTGCAGTCCTTGTTTTTCTGATTTTATTTAATATTCTAATTTCCTGAGATTGTTAATTTGGGGTTTTCATCAGCTGTACGCCATGATCATCACAATTATAACAAATAAAGGCTTGACATATCTCGCTTTGCATGTCATGAGTCTATCTCATATATTAGTTTCACCTTTTAAGTTGAATTACTGAAATAAATGAACTTTCCCACGATATTCTAATTTCCGAGTTTCACCTGTATATAAGGAGGCAGCATCAAAATCTGTCTCCTGCATGTGGTTCTGAAAAATGTTTTGACACCGAAATGCATGAAAGATGCTGGCCTAAAAAAAAAAAAGAAGACACTAGCTTCATGGTACTGTTAGGTGCCATGCAGGGTGCTTTGAAACATTTCACACACATCCACAATTTCTATAAAATACATTCTGCTTTATTAGTTACATACACAGACTGTTCATCTGTACTTATATAATGTTATCAGATGCGCAATCTCAAACTGGATTTAATGAACATCTGCCATAGAATACTTTGCTAGAAGAGAGAGACAAGTCTGAAAATATATTGAAAGGCACCATTGTTTATTGGGCACAGTGGGGTATACAGCACCAGCAACACAATTCTTTAGCAAGTAAAATGAGGCCCCAACTGCACCATGTGTTTAAAGCAATATCACATTGCTTTAAGCAGTCATGATTTCCCCAAAGAATTTTGGGAACTTCAATTTGTTATGGGTGCCGCAGTTGTTAGGAAACCCCTAGTCCTCTGATAGCTACAATTCCCTGAGTGGTTTAACAGTCAATCCTTTTACCATGGGAACTTTGGGAATTGTAACTCTGTGAGGGGAAAAGGGAGTTTCCTAGCAATTCTCAGTACTCTTAACTGAGGTTCACAGGATTCTTTGAGAAGCCATGACTGTTCAAAGGGGGCAACTGGCAAGTTGAAGGCTCAGAGGTGGGAGGAAGCTGGAGGCCTCAAGTACACCCAGACCTTTATTGCAACTTCTCATGAGAACATTGTGGATCTTCACTCTCAAGAGGTACCACACTTCCACCAAAGGCACCCCACTCACAGAACATGCCAAGCAGTACTTGCCTGGGCAAACATGGGTTTGTGGGCTGATGGGAGGGAAGCAAGCAGAGAAACAGAAGCAGGCAGAAGAAAAAGGCTGGAATGTGGCTGCCGCCAAGCATGTATTGCTGAAAACACATGTTAAATGCACATAAGATGCAAATTGCCTGTTTTGCTTTGCTTCCGGTTATACATAAGATAATAATAATAATAATAATAATAATAAATTTTATTTATATCCTGCCCTCCCCAGCCGAAGCCGGGCTCAGGGCGGCTAACAACACTAAAATAGTGCAACATTATCAAAAACATCATAAGAATTAATTAAAATCAAAAATGATGGCAACCATAAACTAAAGTATTGTAAAGATTGCCAAAGGAGGGAGTCAGGCTGTGCCCTAACCAAAGGCCTGGTGGAACAGCTCTGTCTTGCAGGCCCTGCGGAAAGATGTCAAGTCCTGCAGGGCCCTTGTCTCTTGTGACAGAGCGTTCCACCAGGTTGGAGCCGCAGCCGAAAAAGCCCTGGCTCTAGTTGAGGCCAGCCTAACCTCTCTGTGGCCTGGGACCTTCAAGATGTTTTTATTTGAGGACCGTAAGTTCCTCTGTGGGGCATACCAGGAGAGGCGGTCCCGTAGATACGAGGGTCCTAGGCCGTGTAGGGCTTTGAAGGTTAAAACCAGCACCTTAAACCTGATCCTGTACTCCACCGGGAGCCAGTGCAGCTGGTATAGCACCGGATGAATGTGATCCCGCAGCGAAGACCCCGTAAGGAGTCTCGCTGCGGCATTCTGCACCCGCTGGAGTTTCTGGGTCAGTCTCAGGGGCAGCCCCACGTAGAGCGAGTTACAATAATCCAGTCTGGAGGTGACCGTCGCGTGGATCACAGTGGCTAGGTCAGGGCGAGAGAGGTAAGGAGCCAACTGCTTAGCTTGGCGGAGATGAAAAAATGCCGCCTTTGTTATAGCTGCAATCTGAGCCTCCATGGAGAGGGAGGTATCGAAGATTACACCCAAACTCTTAACGGACGGTGCTGGCACTAATTGCACCCCCGCAAGAGATGGGAGTTGCCCCCTCAATCCCATATCGTCCCGTCCCAGCCAGAGGACCTCTGTCTTCGAAGGATTTAACTTCAACCGGCTCCCACGTAACCATCCAGCCACAGCTTCCAAGCATCTGATCAGTGTGTCTGGGGCCGAGTCAGGATGGCCATCCATCAACAGATAGAGTTGGGTGTCGTCAGCATACTGACGGCAGCCCAGCCCAAAACTCCGGACAAGCTGGGCGAGGGGGCGCATAAAGATGTTAAAAAGCATCGGGGAGAGAATTGCACCCTGAGGCACTCCACACACCAAGGAGTGGCGGGATGACAGTTCCCCCCCAAGCGCCACCCTCTGTCCCCGACCAGAGAGAAACGAGCGCAGCCATTGAAGGACTGTGCCCTGGATCCCCACATCGGCGAGGCGGTGGTCCAGAAGTTCGTGATCGACCATGTCGAAAGCTGCTGACAGATCTAGAAGAATCAGCAGCCCCGACCCGCCTCGATCCAGCTGTCTACGAAGATCATCTGTTAGGGCGACCAGAGCCGTCTCGGTCCCATGACCAGCGCGGAAGCCGGACTGGAATGGATCCAGAGCCGATGTTTCATCCAGAAACCTACCAAGCTGTTCAGCAACCGCTCTCTCAATCACCTTACCCAGGAATGGAAGATTCGAAACTGGGCGGTAATTGGATAGATCTAAGGGATCTAATGATGTTTTCTTTAAGAGCGGACGCACCACTGCCTCCTTCAGTTCCCCTGGGAATGTCCCGGTGCCAAGGGACAAATTGATGATATCCCCCAGGGGGGCCCGCACCTCGTCTGGACACGCTCTAATCAGCCAAGACGGCCACGGGTCGAGAGGACAAGTGGTGGGCTTTCCAGCTCGGAGGAGTCTGTCCACATCGGCTGGGGATATCCGGTCAAAGTGGTCCAATACTGGACCCGAGGACAGTCGAGGGGCCTCCAGTTCCTTTATTGTATCCAAATTGGCAGGGAGGTCATGGCGGAGCGACAGGACCTTCTCCGCAAAAAAGCTCGCAAATGCCTCACAGCTGTGTGTCGAATTGTTATTTAAATTTGGCTGTCCTTTGAGGGACGTTAAAGACCGAATTATACTAAATAATTGTGCCGGGCGAGAGCTAGCGGATGCAATGGAGGCCGAGAAGTAAGACTTCTTAGCGGCCTTCACTGCCATCTCGTAGGTTTTCATAAAAATCCTATAAGATGTTCTTGAGGCTCCGTCACGGGCACCCCGCCATACTCTAGCCGTCTGAGGTCCCGCTTCATTTTCTGGAGCTCCTCAGTAAACCAGGGAGCCCGGTTTCTGCGGGGTCGCAGAGGGCGCTTAGGTGCGATCTCATTGATGGCTGCCAGGAGCTGGGTATTCCAGCCCTCAACAAGCTCAGTCAATGAGTCGCCAGGGGGAGAAAGGTCCCGCAAGGCTTGATGGAATCTATCCGGGTCCATCAGCCTCCACGGGCGAGCCCAAATCGGCGCACCACCTAAGCAGGGTGGGGGTGGAACGTCAATCCTGGCTTTCAGAGCGTAGTGATCAGACCATGGCACCTTCATCGAAGGAAACATGATCACATCTATACCGACGCCAAAGATCAGATCCAGCGTGTGGCCTGCTTGATGTGTGGGGCCCGAAACAAACTGGGAGAGCCCTAGTGTCGCCATGGAAGACACCAGGTCCAGAGCCTGTGAGGAGGGAGTGGCATCGGCATGGATGTTGAAGTCCCCCAATACCAATAGGTTGGGGAACTCCAAGGTCCAGCCGGCCACCGCCTCCAGCAGGCCTGACAGGGTGGCTGCTGGTGCGCTAGGTGGCCGGTACACCAGCCAGACAGCCAAGCTCACCTTGGAGCCCCACACTAGGCCAACACATTCAATGCCGGGGATCGATGGCGGTGGTAGAGCCCTGAAAGAACAATCTTCCCGGATTAATAGTGCCACCCCTCCCCCGCGGCCCACAGTCCGTGACTGGTGGAGGACGGAGAAACCCGGGGGCGCCATCTCTCGTAAGGTAACAGTATCCCCTTCGCGCACCCAGGTCTCCGTCACACAAGCCAGGTCGACCCCCTGCGAGATGATGAAATCTCGCGGTTTTGTTGCCTATAGACCTGGCATTGCACAACACCAGTGACGGAGGTGAGTAATCCTTGCTCACCCTACCCTCGTCTCTCGGGATGGGGCGCAGATTGGAAGGGGTACGAGCATATCCGTATCTCGATCCCCTTCGCCTATGACATCTGCCCCCACCGCCATACCTCCCTCGCCCCTCCACGGTAGCAATCCCAGGCCTCATACTCTAAGCCAAGATCTAAGCCAAGATTAGCCACACTAGAAGAGACTGGTTTCCTCCCATCTATATAAAATGAAAGTTTAAGTCTCCTAAAGCTGAGAGCACACCGATACTAGTTAGGGCAGAGGTGGGGAAATCTGTGGCCTTGCAGATGTTGGGACTCCAGCTCCCATCAGTCCTAAGCACCACGGCCCCTGGTCAGAAATGATGGGAACTTTTGTGCAGCAGTACCTGGTGGGCCCAAAGGTTCCCCATCCCTGTACTCTAGTATGAGCATCTTGCCTGTAAAGGGATGATTCAGAGGTTGGAAGCTGCTTGCACCTAGCTCAGTTACCTGCCATCTACTATAGACTTTCACCTTTTCAAGTGACTTAGTGTATAGTGAAATGTTAAAAACACATAAAACACAACAACATAGACCTGGGGAAGCCATTTGACTGTGACATTTAAACTATGACACAGTTTGTTTGCTTCATGCTAAAGACAGACTGCATGCGGAAATTCTGTAATAACCTTGCATCTCACTTTATAAAGTTACTAACTTTACTTGCACAGTATTATTCATTTGGGGCATGTAGTGATCTTGGATGAAAAGAATCACCCACACTCAAAGCAATTTACAAAAAAAAGACAACTTGAAGGAAATGGCTATCTAAATTCTACTCTTTTGTTGCCTCCAAAGTCAATTTTTGCAGAAGTCTAAAGCAGAAAAGTGGGTATGATTTTTATATGCAGGGACTGAAAGCCAAGCCTGCTCAAGAAGGGTTGCACATGCCTTTTAAAGAAATTATGCCAAAGAAGTCAATCCAGAATATTTCCATTACTGGTAATGGAGGTATAGACCTTCAGTCTTAAGTGTTTTATTTCAATTAGGACTCAATGAATGCGGTTGCAGGGAAGAGCTTAGGCAAATTATTTTTAAAAAGCCTCTCTTACTATATGCTAAGCAACATAACAACATATTAAATGACCAACAGTTAAATGATACACTGCTTTCATTTTTAGCTTCCAATAAACTTGCCCAAAGGGCTACTGTAGATGGGGGTAGCCAATTGGAGACCCTCTCCGGATGTTGTGAACTCCCAACTCCCATCAGCCCTAGCCAAAATTCACATGAGGCTTGAACAGCAAAACTCTGGGAGGAGTGCCAATAATAATAATTCTCCTGTCCACCCCTTGGCCCAGGTCGTTTGATTCACAAAAGAACTTTTTACACAGTGTTCATAAGAACCAATCAGATTTCCTCTGAGCATTTCAAAACCCCAACGTGGGACAAAGTCAGATCAGAAGAAATTCTTTTAACGACAAAGAAACTATTTCCTACTTGAGCATGCATATGTAGTTCAGAGTAAATAAAATAGGAATAAAAGGAGGAATGCATTCAGCAAAACCCTAGAGGTCGTAAACAGGAGAGGCAGGATGGCAGTATTTACTATCTTCTCGTGAACTCTCTTCCTGGCCCTTAAGATCTATCTAAAAATTAAACTACATCAAAGCTACCTTCTATCTTTATGACCCAGGATGCCTGATGAACAACTGGCCTGTGTATTTAGAATGTTTATACGTGCCTGTCAGGCGTAGAGAAAGCAAATGGCAGAGGTGGAGAGGCTTGTGTGGTGTAGTGGTAAAGAGCGGTAGTCACGTAATCTGGGTAACCGGGTTCACGTCTCCGCTCCTCCACCTGCAGCTGCTGGGTGACCTTGGGCCAGTCACACTTCTCTGAAGTCTCTCAGCCCCACTCACCTCACAGAGTGTTTGTTGTGGGGGAGGAAGGGAAAGGAGAATGTTAGCCGCTTTGAGACTCCTGAAGGGGAGTGAAAGGCGGGATATCAAATCCAAACTCTTCTTCTTCTTCTTCTTCTTTGTGGGATTCGATCAGAAATTATTGTCAATGAATCAACCCCCGTCAACGCGATGCTTTCATCGCAGACACAAATGGCTTGCTCCATATTTCATAATTCCTCATAGCAATCCCACCTGACCCCCACACTCTGGATATTTGCACCCCTACATCTCACCGCTTTTTATTTTTAAATTTTTTTATTTGTTTTTGTTTTTTGTAAGAAGAGCTTAAGATAGTAGAGGTTAAGGTAATAGATGTACTGTGTTCTCTTCATGTTCATGTATGTGTTCTTGTATCACATAACGATGTCTAGCAGACATTCCTAAAGGAGTGCTCGACAACCTCTGCCTATTCTTTTCTAAAATTGAGTGACTAGGCAAGACCAAAGTCAGTCTGCTGCGGCAGCACTGAGCATCAGATAAATTGGCGGGAATGTAGTTATAACTTCTTTGATTACACGTGAAAAACCAATCATCTGGCAAGCTAACATGAGCATAATTAAAAATAATCTGCTGAACATGTGAGCAATTCCAAGTTGGCCATCCTGCGTCCAGACAGCAAGTTGCTTTCTTACTGCAATTCCCAATCTGAACACAAGAGGTGTCTGGTGGTGCTGCAACTCTAGGTGTGTATAATGCTATCGCATCCAGAGGTAACTTTTGTGTCACCTTTTCCCAGTCATGGAGATTGGTATAACCAATGATACCTTCAGGAATCCATTTAGAAAACCACTTTCCCATGTGTGTGGCATGTGCCATATGAAAGGGTTGTGTACAAACAGGGAGTATACAATTTCCTAAGGTAGTGTGCATATCATATGCTTCACTCAGACAAAAATGAGAGACGTTAGCCACTTTAGCGAAACGCATCCACAAATTATAGTTATGACTAGAAGAAGTGCCAGGGGGAAGATAGATACACTGAGTACTTGGTATCAAGAAAACAAATAATACACATGTTAAAATCAGCATAGAGTTCATATTTAGCTGAGTAATCAAGGCTACTAAAAAAGTCCCTGATGCTTCTGGAACATCATGATGCTGAAGTTGTGAAAAGATAAAGTGCGAGACTGGCTTCATTACTATCAGATAATGGAGGCATATAATTTGGATAAGAAAATTGGCTTCCAGGTGGAAAAATCAAAATTAGAAACAGAACTGTTAAAACCCAAAACTAAGATTTTGTCAAAGATGTATAACTTGCTGTTGAAATGGAATACTCAGGATGAAACGGTGAAATCTGCTATGATTAAATGGGCACAAGATGTTGGACATAACATTATGTTTCCTGACTGGGAACAGTTATGGACCACAGGTATGAAGTTTACGGCATGTAATGCTTTAAGAGAGAATATTACGAAAATGATATACAGGTGGTACATGACACCAGTCAAGCTTGCAAAAATCTATCATTTGCCTGACAATAAATGTTGGAAATGTAAAGAAACTGAGGGTACATTCTTTCACCTTTGGTGGACGTGCCCAAGGATTAAGGCTTTCTGGGAGATGATCTATAACGAAATGAAAAAGGTATTTAAATATACCTTCCTGAAGAAACCAGAGGCCTTTCTCCTGGGCATCGTCAGCCAATTGGTGCCAAAGAAGGATAGAACTTTTTTTATGTATGCCACAACAGCAGCAAGAATACTCATTGCAAAGTATTGGAAGACACAAGATCTACCCACCCTGGAAGAATGGCAAATGAAGGTGATGGACTATATGGAACTGGCGGAAATGACTGGCAGAATCCGAGACCAGGGAAAAGAGTCGGTGGAAGAAGATTGGAAGAAATTTAAAGACTATTTACAGAAATATTGTAAAATTAATGAATGTTAGAATGATGTTGGATAGAAATTAAGGGGTTTTCAGCTGTAATATTATAAAGGAATATGAAAAATGGATTATTAATAGGTAAAAATTTAATGTTACAATAGCTTAAGATTAAAGACTAGGATAAACAAAGAGGGTAAGGATTTGCTGAACCAACAAACTGAACTGGAATACAAAAAAGGGAGGTGTGAGAGGTCCGGGAAATAAGCTAATGAAAAATAAGTAATGGAAAGAATGAGTTGTTTTTAACTATTTTTATTTTGTATTTTCTTACTTTTTATTTTTATTTTGTAATACTTTGAAAATCTTAATAAATATCTGTCAGGGGTTCAGAAGCAGAGACGCAGAGAAGGGAGGAGACAGAGAGCGAGGGGGAGGAATACGAAGGAAAGATGAGTGGGGATGACGAACCGAGATCACCGAGCTTATCCAGTGAGTCCGAGGATTCCCAGAAGGGAGCGCCAGCGGTCAGAGCAAGGGGGGAAAGCAGGGGGACACCCCAGGAAGAAGGGTCCAGAGAGGAATCAGAGAGCAGCAGTTGGAGATCGGGACCCACGTACCCAGCCGGGAGCAGCGGGGAGAAAGGGGACCAGATATCGGGTTCCGGAGGCTTTCAGAAGGAGGGAGGGCATGAGTCAGGAGTAGTCACGCCCACCTCGGGGAGCGACGAAACGATCAAGAGGAAGGTTGAGAGTTGGGCGCGCGCGCCAAGTTCAAATGTAGCGGAAGCTGGCGCAGTAAGCAGCCCAGAGAGTGAACCAGGTCCCAAAGCCCGCCGCAAGGAGGCGGAAGGGTCAGGGGGGTCCGCGTCAGAAGAGAGTAGGAAAGAAGAGACCCCGGGGGGCAGAAGGACCCAGAGACGGAAGGAAAGGCGCAGGAGGTGGAGCAAGGCTAGGGTATTAAGCTGGTGTGCTAGAGGCGGAGACTCAGACGGGTCTTCGCCGGTCTGACCTAGAAGAAGTAGGGCTGCACATTGCAGTTTGGAAATGGAACCTGTAATCCAAGAAAGACTCTTTTAACCGGAACGCTGGCTAACGTGGTCCTATGTGAGCTGGGACTGAGTGGCAGCCCTGACAGATAGAGTTGGGTGTCATCAGCATACTGATGGCAGCCCAGCCCAAAACTCCGGACAAGCTGGGCGAGGGGGCGCATAAAGATGTTAAAAAGCATCGGGGAGAGAATCGCACCCTGAGGCACTCCACACACCAAGGAGTGACGCGATGACAATTCCCCCCCAAGCGCCACCCTCTGTCCCCGATCAGAGAGAAACGAGATGTATTCAAGTCTCCAGGGTCAGATGAACTGCATCCAAGAGTATTAAAAGAACTGGCAGATGTGATCTCAGAACCACTGGCAGTCATCTTTGAGAATTCCTGGAGAACAGGCGAAGTCCCGGCAGACTGGAGGAGGGCAAATGTTGTCCCTATTTTCAAAAAGGGGAAAAGAGAGGACCCAAATAATTACCGCCCAGTCAGTCTGACATCAATACCAGGGAAGATTCTGGAGCAGATCATTAAGCAAACAGTCTGTGCGCACCTAGAAAGGAATGCTGTGATCACCAATAGTCAGCATGGATTTCTGAAAAATAAGTCATGTTAGACTAACCTGATCTCGTTTTTTGACAGAATTACAAGCCTGGTAGATGAAGGGAATGCAGTGGATGTAGCCTACCTTGATTTCAGCAAGGCATTTGACAAGGTGCCCCATGATCTTGTAAAGAAGCTGGTAAAATGCGGTCTTGACTATGCTACCACTCAGTGGATTTGTAACTGGCTGACTGACCGAACCCAAAGGGTGCTCATCAATGGTTCCTCTTCATCCTGGAGAAGAGTGACTAGTGGGGTGCCACAGGGTTCTGTCTTGGGCCCGGTCTTATTCAACATCTTTATCGACGACTTGGATGATGGACTCAAGGGCATCCTGATCAAATTTGCAGATGACCCCAAACTGGGAGGGGTGGCTAACACCCCAGAGGACAGGATCACACTTCAAAACGACCTTGACAGATTAGAGAACTGGGCAAAAACAAACAAGATGAATTTTAACAGGGAGAAATGTAAAGTATTGCACTTGGGCAAAAAAAATGAGAGGCACAAATACAAGATGGGGGACACCTGGCTTGAGAGCAGTACATGTGAAAAGGATCTAGGAGTCTTGGTGGACCACAAACTTGACATGAGCCAACAGTGTGACGCGGCAGCTAAAAAAGCCAATGCAATTCTGGGCCGCATCAATAGGAGTATAGCATCTAGATCAAGGGAAGTAATAGTGCCACTGTATTCTGCTCTGGTCAGACCTCACCTGGAGTACTGTGTCCAGTTCTGGGCACCACAATTCAAGAAGGACACTGACAAACTGGAACGTGTCCAGAGGAGGGCAACCAAAATGGTCAAAGGCCTGGAAACGATGCCTTATGAGGAACGGCTAAGGGAGCTGGGCATGTTTAGCCTGGAGAAGAGGAGGTTAAGGGGTGATATGATAGCCATGTTCAAATATATAAAAGGATGTCACATAGAGGAGGGAGAAAGGTTGTTTTCTGCTGCTCCAGAGAAGCGGACACGGAGCAATGGATCCAAACTACAAGAAAGAAGATTCCACCTAAACATTAGGAAGAACTTCCTGACAGTAAGAGCTGTTCGCCAGTGGAATTTGCTGGCAAGGAGTGTGGTGGAGTCTCCTTCTTTGGAGGTCTTTAAGCAGAGGCTTGACAACCATATGTCAGGAGTGCTCTGATGGTGTTTCCTGCTTGGCAGGGGGTTGGACTCGATGGCCCTTGTGGTCTCTTCCAACTCTTCTATGATTCTATGCCCTCCCAAGAGGATGGTACGGGGTCTGTTTTCCAGCCTACTTAATACCCCCCCATGTGGATTCCTGACCAGATTGCCTCTGCACTCCCTAGAAGGAGGCGTTTCGACTGACCTGGCAACAATTGCAGGTGGGAGTTCCCAGAATTGGGGCAAAAATCAGTGGCCTCCAGAAAGGATACTGGCCCATTATTCTCCAGCCTCATGGAATCGGGGAGAGAAAATCTCTGGGGCAAGGGGGCTGATCTAGAACTTGAACCGCGTAATCAGACTCCAGGCAGTGGTAGAGATTGTTGCTAACACAACAGCCACGGCCCTTAGGTTAATTGCCACGCAATTGGATGAGACACGCGTTTCTCTCAGTCCGCTTAGCGTTGGACTTTCTCCTGGCGCAATATGGCGGCTTTTGTGCAGCGTTAAATCTCACGGGTGGGGCCTGTTGCTTTAACATCTCTGATCATGGTGAAGCCATTCGCAATTTGGCAGCAGGACTTGAAACAGTGGCCCATATTCCTACCGAAACCTGGGAGGGATGGGACATGTCATGGCTTGACTGGTTGCCAAACCTAGGATGGGTAAAAGGCCTGTTTTTGCTGCTGCTTGGCCCACTGTTCATCTTGCTAATTTTTTGCTTTTCTGTACCTTGCCTGCTGCAATGCTTGCATACAATGACACGCAATATGATTTCACGCATGCTTCGCCCCCAGATTATAGCTCTGACCCGAGTATATCAGCCTGTGCCTTCCTGGGACGAGCCTTGGAGGCTGCCCAAAATTGAGAGGTGTGGAATGAAGGGGTAGTTAGGGTTACCCCAGAAAGCCCTAAAAACTGTTTGTGAATTCCCCCCCCCCCCAGCCAGGCCTCGGCGTACGCATTTTAAAACTGCATTTTCCTCTAAGACAAAAAGCATGAGCTAAGCAGTCCTCTCTGTAACAAAAACGCTGTAACAAACCTACAGCTGAGAACAGTAAAGCCTTTCGCTTCCCAGATCCAAGATAACCTTGTCCTGGTACATTGACTTGCAACATACTTCCGGGAACAGAGTCAGAGAACGAAAAGCAACATTTCTATGTAAGAATCTGTGAAGGGGGAGAGGGAAGGAGGGGCTTTGGAGAACAGGATAAAAACCTGATGTAAAATACTTTTTGCTGCGGCCTGTCTTTTGTGAACTGAATCACACAGGTGCCTCTGCCCCCCCCCCCATGGCAGAATAAAACACTCTTTCTCTGGATTAACCCCTTGGTGTCGTTTGGCTCCTTTTGTCTCTGCTCGGGTGCAACAATTTTTCCTACCCATGGATTAAAAAGGCTACATACCAAGGAGAGCCTAATCCCATCCCCAAACTTGCCAAGGGGCCAGACATGCAAAGGAAGTTCTGTTTTACTTTGGGTGGTGGGACTTCAGAAGTGTTTGCCTATGCTAATCTAACACCTGGGTCTTGCCCTGACATGTCTGCTTATGCTGATGTTGTACCAAGGACTTGTCTGGACATGTTTGCCAAGGTTAACCCCTCCCCTTTGAACTGTATTCTGGGATATGGTGGGAAAGTTTTAAAAAGTCGCCACCCCATCCTCGGGGTTCCAAATTCCTCTTTGACCCTGTTGCGCAATAAACTTTGGTCTACAGCTATTTGCTCCGGTTGGTGGCTGGACTCCTCCTTTATTCTGGCTCTGCCCGACCGGTTGGGGGACTGAGCAGCCTCCCACCTAGATTCTTCCGTAACAGTATGTTGTTTGTTACTATGGTGTGTATTTTTGCTTGGATGAACCCCCCAACTCACAAACAAGCCCTGACACAACCAGCATGTTTTTCTCCTCTGAAACACAGCTAAACTTTTATCTCTTCGTACATAAGAACATAATAGCCTGTTCAGGAGTCTCTGGCGAGGTGCTGTGGCAGCTTTTTGCAGGAAGGAGTTCAACAGGAGTAGCCCATCTTTCCTGGCGGGCCATTTCTGCATGTTTTGGCCTTGCTAGCAAAGCCACATCATGCAAGAGTTGGTTGCTGAGAGCCCTTGAAGCCTCCTCAGACCACAAGGGTCTTACGGTTACCTACAAGGCTTTCCTGCCTCAGCCACAGTTAAAGTCCTCCCGTTGCCACAGGATCCTTTCCAGAAGGGCCAAACTCAAGCTCAAGCCACCTATTTCCCTTACCCCTGAAGAAGAAGAAGAAGAAGAGGGGGAGGAAGAGGAGGAGTTTGGATTTGATATCCTGCTTTATCACTACCAGAAGGAGTCTCAAAGTGGCTAACAATCTCCTTTCCCTTCCTCCCCCACCAGAAACCCTCTGTGAGGTGAGTGGGGCTGAGAGACTTCAGAGAAGGGTGACTGGCCCAAGGTCACCCAGCAGCTGCATGTGGAGGAGCGGAGACACGAACCCGGTTCCCCAGATTACGAGTCCACTGCTCTTAACCACTACACCACACAGGCCACTGCACTGCTGCCAACGAAAGGGCAGGGAGGCTTGAGAGGGAGGAGACGCCCTGAAGTGGAGCCTGGGCACGCAGCTCACCGGAGGAAGACAGCAGAAAAAGCCAAATTCAGCAGTGGAAGAAGAAAATTTCAGAATATAAATGCAGAAATATAAACATTTATTACAAAAAAAGTATCATGACTTTAGAAGACAAAAGAGTAAGAATGGGAGTCGCTATCCAAGACGCAGAAAGACCAGCCGCCTCCGCCGCCCTCACTTCCTCTTTGTCGCTGTGCCAATGACACAGTCATTCACCTGCAAGGCAAGACCGGGCAGATTTGGGGGGCCAGAAACTGGTCCCCACAGCTGCTGCTGCCGCCACCTCCTCCATCCAGCTGCGGTCAGGATGCCCCTTCCGCAGAGGAGATTCTGCAAGCAGCCCAGAGAAAGGGACACCCCCGCCCCCCCCCCCAGCCGGATGCTGCAGCCACTTACCTTTCTGGCAAAGCGAAGGGAATTGAGGGACTCGGCAAAGTTCTCCTCCGAGGGCGAGATGTTAACAAACATCAGCCTGGGGGGAAAGGCCAGAGGAGAGGGTGAGGAGAAACAGAGGCTGCCTCAAGGGGGGTGCATGGCCCCCCTGTCAGAGACCTCTGGGTTGAAAGGGGTCATCTAGCCCAACCCCCTGCGTTCCTGGCAGGACAGCGCAGACCAGGCCTCAAAGGGGAGGGGGAGCCATCAACTCCCTCCTTGCCGACTCACATCTTGGAATTGCCGCCTAAGGAGTTCTGGAGGAGGTAGGTCAGCTTGCTGTTCCGGTAGGGCACATGGGCCTCCTGCAAGGGGGCAAAGGAAGCGGACAAGGATGGGTGCAGGAGGGGGAAATGTGTGGGGACCCTCCTCCCCACTTAGGGCAGGCCGGTTCCGCCAGCATCCTGAGGCTGTCCCATTCCCGATTGAATTGTAGAGTTGGAAGGAATCACAGCTCTAGAGCCCCCGATAGGTGGGCACCCCACACGTGAGACAGTGCTGGACGCCACATCCTCACCCTCGCAGAAGACCAGCGCACTGCGGGAGGCGGGCTGTGGGGCTGCAAAGGGCTGCCCCATGGCTGGCCAGGACTCCCCCCCCCCCCCGGAGGCACACGCGACCCCCCTCTCCCGCCTACCTTGTTGCTGAGGGCGGTGATGACCAGGCCCAGGTTGGAGAGGCTGCTGTTGATGGCCTGGGTCTCCTTGAGGCGGTCGCCGGTGGAGAGGGACCTGTCCAGGCGCTCGCTGCCAGCCAGGTCCACCAAGCTCAGCACGGCTGCGGGGGGGGGGGGGACGACAAAGGAGGGGTGAGGGTGGAGGGAGAAGGGGGGGGTGCTGGGGACCAGGGACCCACAGAGGGCCTGGCCTAGAAGAGGAGGGAGAGCAAGGGAGCGCCTCTGGGCCAGGGCAGGGACAGAGGCCTCCGGCGAAGGGGGTCGTGGGGCCGGCCACACTCACAGGAGGTGTGCAGCTCCCGGTTGGGGTTGTGGCCCTCGATGCGCAACTGGAAGAGGCTGTGGCTGCGGGACGAGCGCTCGTTGAGATTGGTCTTGGCCACCGAGCGGTTGGCTTTGGCTCTCTGGAGCAGCTTCAGGACCTGAAGGGGCAAGCGGGGGGCAGGAGGCGGAGAATGGCGGTCGGAAGGGACCCCAGAGATCCTCTGGCCCTAGCCAGCCCCAGGCAAACAGCGTGAAGAGGCTAGCCGGGCACATTCCCCCCCCCCCGGCTATTGGCTACTTGCGACCAGACTGAGATGCCCGGGCGCCCGATGGCGTTGGACATCACCGCCTGGAGGGGAAGCCTGGGAATCCTCGGAGCAAGACTCTTTCCACACACGAGGACCTCGTCCTATAGAATTCTATCCGTTACACAATCAGAATGAGTATCAGGAACCAAAACGGTTTCTCTCAGCAGCCTGAGCAGGAGCAGTGAACAATGGCAGCTCCTTGTTCTCACCTGACTTCACTCCCCCGCTGCCCCCACTGCCCCACGCTCAGCTGCAAAGAATATTCTTATATTCTGAATGTACAGTTAAGAAAGAGAAGTTGGAATAGGCCAAGATATGTGGACTGCCCCAATCCCAGCTCAAGGTGGTCATCTGAACTGGCCAGATGTTTAACTGAGAATCAGTCAGTCAGTCAGGCCATCATTTGAAAAATAAGACTTTAGAACGCCTGGCCCCAAAATGGCAACGAGACATCCCATTTGGGTGAGTTTAAGCTTGGTTTAAGGAGCCGCTTGGTGCCTAGCCTCTACACTGGAGTTTCTACCATTGCCTGCAAATAGAAAGGGAAGCATGGGGGGGGGGGAGTTCTTCCTCTGGGAACTCTAGGGCAGGCAGAAGCCCCATAAGGAGCCGAGGGGCCAAGACCCAGGTGATCTGAGCTCTCCAGACAGGCAGGATGGCTCAGGCCTTCATGCAGAAGCCTCTCAGAGAACGGCACAGTCGGAGGGGAGCCCCCAGGGTCATCTAGCCCAACCCCAGATTCCTCCCTCTGCTCCTCCCCTCAGAGGCTTTGGATGCAGACACACTCTGGCTGCCTTGTCCCCAGACCAAGGCCCTAAAACGGGTCACAATGGGGCTGGTTCTCTGGCTTCTGCCTCTCCTCCACCCCTTGCAAGCAGGCTGGTGGCCGGACACAGTGCAGAGAGCGGGAGAAGAGTAGTGTTGGAAGGGGACCCCCAAGGGTCATCTACCCGACCCCCTGCACCGCTGGAACCCCCCAGGAAAATCCCAGACAGACAGCTGCCCCCCCCCACCGCGGTACCTCTTGCTCCGAAGCAACGGGGACGTAGCAGAGGTTGGGAACGTGCAGCTCCTCCGTGCATTGGCTCACTCGCCGGATCTCCAGCTCAGAGCCCCGCTCAGGGCGCAACACCAGCAGGTCCCGCAGAGACTCATTGTAGATCTCCAGGAAGTTGGCAGTGAAATGGTACTGGGAGGAGACAGGCAGAGGGGCAGGATCAGACCAGGGAAGGCGGCTGGGGTGGCGCGTGCCCAGCCAGCACATCGCTCCCAGCTCAGACTCGGGGACCAACTGGCATGGCTATTCCAAGAGGAGGCTTCCAAAGGTGAGGCCCAGGAGTTCAGACAGGCCAGCCCTCGGGTGTTCAGGGGATCTTGTGAGGCTGAACGGAAGGCCCTGCAGAAAAACACTGGCGGTCTCACCATCCTGTGGGGTGGGTGAGGGTGAAGGAGGCAGCCCTCTCTCACCAGCGCCCTCTCTGGGAGCTCCCAAGCCCAGTGCGAAACCCCCCTGGCAATTGCAGCATGGCGAGTGAATGCAGCGGGGGTCTCCACCCCCTTTGGACACCTGCATCCGCTTTCCCTCTCTGCCCCCACCTTCCAGCCTTTGGCCTCCATCTCCCGGGCTTTCCTGAAGATCTGCTGCACTGCGCGGGGGATCATGCCGGCCGTGGAAGGGTCCTGGCAGTCGGGGCCCTCCATGGTGTACGTCTTGCCGCTCCCCGTCTGCCCGTAGGCAAAGATGCAGACGTGGTAGCCGTCCAAGGCCGACTGCGGGGAGGAAGGGAAGCCGTCAGGCTGGCGTCCACCAGACCCCACCTGCCCCCGGAGGGGGAGAGCCGCCCTATGTGGAATTTCCAGACCATCCTTCAGCCACGACTCACAGGACAAACCAGCCAAATCAGCCGGGAAATCATCCTCACGATCATCATCATCATACAGTGGCACCTTGGTTGTCGAACCGAGTCCGTTCAAAAACTAAGGCTGCCAAAGAATGTTGGGGAGTTGGAACACTTACTTCCAGGTTTTCAGCGTTCAGGGGCCAAAGTGTACGAGTACCAAGGTGTTTGAGGGCCAAGATACGACTGTACCATGCTCAACATAATAACAAACTAGAAGAACTGGGCCGCTTCCCCCCTTAATGTATTTATTCTATATATTTATTTGATTGATTTATGTGCTCTTCAGGGTGGTTGACAGAATAATATGCTTTTCCTTACCTGCACAAGCAGAGAGATCTCCTCAAAGACCTCCTCCTGGGAGCTGGACGGAGGGAAGACCTGGTCAAAGTTGAACTCATAGACAATGTCCTCTTTTCGCTCCCGGCCAACGTGGGACTGGCAGAGAATCAAAGAATTGCAGAGTTGGAAGACCCACGAGGCTCATCTAGTCCACCCCCAAGCAAGACTTGAACCCACAACTCTGAGATTATGAGCCTCTACCGACTAAGTGGTGACAGGGGCCGCGTTCCCCCTTGGCCAGCTCTCCCGGGGCCACAATGCTCTCTCTCGCGCACACACACACATATCCTCCAGCTGGCATTGGGTCTGTTGGCCTTGGGCCGGCCATCAACATTTGGGTTTCTCCTGCTCCTGCAAAGGTCATTGCAGGAACAACACTGGCTTATTTGAAGAAGAAGAAGAGTTTGGATTTGATATCCCGCTTTATCATTACCCAAAGGAGTCTCAAAGTGGCTAACGTTCTCCTTTCCCTTCCTCCCCCACAACAAACACTCTATGAGGTGAGTGGGGCTGAGAGACTTCAAGAAGTGCGACTGGCCCAAGGTCACCCAGCAGCTGCATGTGGAGGAGCGGAGATGCGAACCCGGTTCCCCAGATTACGAGGCCACCGCTCTTAAGCACTACCCCACACTGGCTCTCGGCAGGCTTTGCGGCAGGTGGAGACTTCCTGACGTCCCCTGGCAACTGTGACAGCCCAAGATGCCACCAAGACTTCGACAACCGCCTTGTCCCCCCACCCCCAGACTGACCTCCTCCGCCTTGGATAAGACCAGGCTCTTGCTGTTGTCTGGCGGGAAGCGGAGGTGGCTCACCCCCTGTTTCTGGGCCTCCTTCTCGCTGCTCAGCAGGGGGCGCACGCGGCAGAAGACACGGATGTTGCCCTGGAGGGAGCGGGGAGTCGTCAGCACCCAGCCCCACAAAGGGTCCCCCAGTGCCAGCCCCCCACCACCACCGGCCCACCTTCAGCTCCTGGACGGCGTTGTGCAGGGAGCGCCGCTCCATCTCCGACTCGTGCTGCTTCTGCTCCAGCTGGGCCTTGTGTGCTGCCAGCGCCTCATTCTCCTGCGCCCGCCGGGCCAGGCTCTCCTGCGCCAGGCGCAGTTCCGCCTGCGTCAGAGAAACCCCAGGGCCAGTGAGGGACGGGCCACCTCAAACCCAGAGCCGCCCACCCGCCCTCTCAGCCAGGCAACAATTCAGGGAGGAGGCGGCAAATGCAGGCTTCCTCAGCTGGGAAAGGAAAAGCACCAGCAGGAACAGACACAGCAGAGGTTAGCAATTCCCCCAGACAGATATCTAGGGCCCTCTTGCGATGGATAGAAAAGGGACTTGTGTGAGAAACAGGGTGTGAGGCTGAGGAGAAGGGAAGCGCTTCCCGCGAGAGCCGAGAGGGATACACTTCTCTGTATGGGGGGGATTGAAGATTAAGATATAATTATGATAGAGGGCTAGACACATAAAATTTTGTGTTTTATTGCAATTATTACTATTACTGTTGTGATTTTTATTTATTTTCTTTCTTTTTCTCCTTATCTTCCCACCTTTTATTGCTTTTTTCTGTATTTCTTATTATCTTTTATTAAAAAATTCTTGTTTTCCAAAAGTGTTTGCAACATCTTTCTCTCATCTTATTATCTTTTTTAAAACTAGTTTGGTTTGTATTATATGTTGAAAATATTTAATAATTTTTTTAAAAAAACATTTTTTAAGGTATCTAGCTCTCTTTTCTGGGGCTGAGGACCCTTAACTGTGATCTTGAGTCTGGCATTGTGGAATCAGAAGGGTACCTACGGGACATCTAGTCCAACCCGCTGGAATGCAGGCGTCACAAGCGGATGTTGGCTAGTCCCAAGGATTCCTCGCCTCACCTTGGGATTCCAAGCACCATTCAAGGGCGGGTGGAAGGGTCCCCAGCCCCCCCCCTCACCTCTCTGGCCTCCAGCTGGGCAGCCAAATCCTCCTTGTCCTCCCTGGCTTTGCGGCCAGCGGTTTCCAGCTCCTGGATCGTCTGGCTCTGGCTCTTGACGGTCTCCTCCAGCTGCTGCTCCTGCTTCACCAGCTGCTCCACCCTCTGCCGGCTCTCTGTGGCCTGCGCTTGGCAGGTCTGCAGCTCCAAGGCCAGGGCACTGCCAAGAGAGGGTAGGGCAGAGGTCAGGTCCTGCTGCAGGAGGAGCAGACGGAGCCCGCCATGCCCTTCTCAGGCTGCTGCTCGCTCACCTGTTCTGCCCCTCCAGCTGCTGGTTGCGGGCCGTCGCCTGCTTCAGCTCCCCCTCCAGCTGGCTCAGCTGATGCCTCAGGGCCTCATTCTCCCCGGCCAGCCCCTGGGCCTTCTCCTTGTAGGTCCCCCCTTTGGCCCGCAAGTCGCTCACTTGCCCCTTCAAGTCCCAGGGGGCCCGCTTCTTCTCACCCCCGCCAGCAGCGGCAGGAGCAGCGGCTGCCAAGGGGAGAGGGAGAGAGAGAGGACAGTGTGAGGGACCCGGTGGCGGCTCAAGGATGGCACGGGGGGGGGGCACCTCCCTCCCTTCTCTAGGCCTTACCTGGCTTAGGGGCTGCCGCAGCCACCGTCCGACGGGATCCTGCTGGGAAACAAGGAACGAGACATGAAGCAGTGAAAGGATTCCCAAGGGGACCCTGTCTCCCCTCCGTTGCTTCATGAAATATCTCCAAACAATAGTAATACTTCAAAACATAAAATCAGCAAGGAACTCAAGACAGATTAAAGCAACATATGTGGGGGTTCCCTTCCACGGATTGCGCCTAAAGTCAAAATCACGTATAGCTGAAATATGCTGGATTTAATGGTGGGCAGGATTGCCAGAGCATTTTCCCCAGCCCCTCTCCAAACTTTTAATATTGTTTCCTACACTGAATGCACACAAGTTAAAGGGGCACCAGATGCAGGATTACGGGGAACCCACATTCTACACATCTGAATCAGCTTGGAAAAACTAAAATGGCTTCAGCAGGTGCCAAAAAGAGTCCAGCAAAGATAGCTGCCTGGTGTTGTAAGAACATAACTGGATCAGGCCCAAGGGGGCCTGTCTAGCCCAGCATCCTGTTCTCAGTGGCCAAACAGTTTCCTGTGGGAAACCAGAGAGCAGGATTCAAGTCCAAGAGCCCTCTCCCCCTTTGTGGCTTCCAGCAACAGGTATCCAGAAGAATTTCTGCCTCCAGCCATAGAAGCAGAGCACAGACATCACGGCTAGTAGCCACTGATTGCCCTCTCGGATGTGCATCTGTTTAATCCTCTTGTAAAGCCATCCAAGTTAGTAGCTATCACTACCTCCTGTGGGAGGAAGTTCCATAGGTTAGCTATGCAATGCCATTGTTTTTTATACAGAGGTGGCTTGGTTCTCAAACTTCATCCGTTCCTGGAGTCCAAGACTCCAGAAACCATTCGCAAACCAAGGGACGGCTTCCGACTGGCTGCAGGAGCATCCTGCACTCATTCGGAAGCTGTGTCGGATGTTCAGCTTCTAAAAAACGTTCGCAAACTGGAAAGCTTACTTCCAAGTTTCCAGCGTTCAGGAGCCAATTTGTTCAACAACTAAGCCGTTTGAGAAGCAAGGTACCACTGTAATGGAAATCAATACAACAATATTTATAATATTTTTGAAAAATAACACGATGGGTGCTGCTCCTCTAAATGATCAATTCCTTACAGGTACGATATGGCACCCTTAACAGGGACGCTTCTGCAGCCCGCTGCCTACCTGTGGTGGACGGCCCTGCCACACCCGCAGTCGCCTGGGTCCGAGTGCTCGAGCGGCGGCGCCCCCCTGCCAAGAAAGCGGTGTTACAGCAAAGTCCAGAAGGGCTCCCCAGGTTCTGCCCCGCCCCCCCCCCCCCGACCTGAGCTTACCGGCCTGGCGGTGGCCTCGGAGCGCAGGGGCCGCTGGCGGAGGCTTCGGAACGGAGGGGGCTGCTGTCACAGGTCCTCCCTGCTTGGTAGGCTCCAGGGGAGCCCGAGCCCGTTTCTGGGAGGAAGGAAAGGGCAGCCGCTTGTTATTCTCCAGGGCCAGGCTGGATGCCCCCTCACCGGTCCTATTCCACGTCCCTCTCTGCTGGAAATGGCAACGCCCCATTCGCACCCCCCCCCCATGCTGCAGAAGGGAGGGGCTTGGGAACTCACCCTGGGGGGCTCATTCTCATCGCTGGCCGGGCGCTTGAGGTGCAGCGCAGACACAGGGAGCCGGGAGGGGCCTTTCGGCAGCAGAAAACTTTTCCCCTCAGAGTTCATCGTGGGGAGAGAAAGAGAAGGCCGCTGAGTTCATTTAATGAAGCATCTCAGAAGCAGGGTGGAGGGGGGGGGGAGTCGAAGGCCGAGGCAGGCAAGAGAGAGGCGCCCCCCCCGGCCCCCGAAAGGGACTCACGGGAGGTGGACCATCCATCAGCTCCAGGCAAGGCCTTCGGGGAGAAGCCAGTGGGAGGCCAGTAAGGAAATGAAGCCCAGCCTGCAAGGTCAAAGGAGGCCCGGCTAGTCCAAATGGCCCCCAGCACCGAGATAGGCTGCCTCTGGGCCGGGAGGCAGCAACCCTTTCCCGCAGGGGGCCGGTCCGCTGTCCCGCAGGCCCTGGGGGGGCCGGACTACACGGGGAGGGGGGGGGAAGAGAGCGAATTCCTCGGCCCCGCAAAGAAGCCAGAGATGCCTTTTCAAGGAAAGGACACCTTCTGCGCATGTCCAAGGGCGCCGATTGCCGGGCCCTCCGCGGGCCGGAGGGAGAAGGCGACGGGGGCCGGATCCGACCGCGGGCCTCAGGCCGCCTCCCCCCGATCTGCTGGGGCTTGGCTGGTCCCCCCTCCCTCCCGCCCGAGGAAGGGGCCCCTCTGCCCTCTGCCCGCGCCCCGAGGCCTCACCGGCGCCCCTCCGGCTCCTCCGCCTCGCCCTCCGTCTCCCTCTCCGACCCAAACGCCGTCGATTTAAACGGACAGCTCCCGTCCTCCTCCGCGGCGCCGCCCGGCAGCCAATGGCCAGGCGGCGAGAGGAGGAGACCAATCCGCGCCGCCCGTCGCGCGGGCCGGACCCGCCCTCTTCGTCTTACGCCCACGGCTCCGCCCCTAAGTCCCTCCTCGGCGCACGCACTGCGCACGCGCGCCGCCCAAGAAGGCGCCCGAGCCCGCCTCCGCCGGAAGGAGCGTCGGCGGGAGGGCGAGCGTGAGTGCGCGCGCGCGCGTGCCGCAGGCGGCCCCGCCCCTCCCTGGCAACGGCCGCGGCGCGCAGGGAGCGGGCGGGGGGGCGGGCGGGGGCGGGGCCTGCGCCGGAGGGGCGGGGCCAGGGAGATCTAGGGGGAGAGAGATCAATGTCTAGGGAGATCAATAAACAAACGGGAGGGGCCCCCCGGGGGAGGCCGGCGGAGCGCGCCTTGGCCACCGGGGCAGCAGCTTCCCCCGTTGAACACCCGCCTGCCCCTCTGCGCAGGTGGGGCGGGGCCTGGAGGGGGGGGACCCCGAGTGACCCTGGCCCCTTTCCCCTCCCCCCCATGAAGGGGGATCGGGGGAGGGGCCTGAGGCAGGGGGGGCACACAGGGACGCTGCAGCGGGGCGATCCCCTTGGAGGGGGGCGGGGGGTCCTAGCATTGGGGGGACCCCCGGGCGCTGCCACGGTCTTTCCCCCGCTGCCCCCCCCAGCCCGGCGGGGGCGTGGCGGGCCCGGGTGGGGGCGCTGGGGGGGGGCTGGGCCGCCCGGCCCTTGGCATCCCCCCTGGCGGCCCCCCGCTCCGGCTGCTGCATCACTGGCGCTCGGCGGGAGGCTGGAGCCGCCGAGGGTCCCGCTCCGCCGCCCCTGAGACCCCCCCCCCGCCCCCCCCCCCCGCGGCGAGAGGGACCCCCAGAGCGGAGCCGGCAAGGGGGCGCCCCCCGCCCCTCCCCCGCCTCGGCCCGCCTGACCCGGACCAGCGCCCGCCTGACCTCTGACCCTTCCGCCTCCTTGCGGCGGGCTTTGGGACCTGGCTCACTCTCTGGGCTGCTTACTGCGCCAGCTTCCGCTACATTTGAACTTGGCGCGCGCGCCCAACTCTCTACCTTCCTCTTGATCGTTTCGTCGCTCCCCGAGGTGGGCGTGACTACTCCTGACTCATGCCCTCCCTCCTTCTGAAAGCCTCCGGAACCCGATATCTGGTCCCCTTTCTCCCCGCTGCTCCCGGCTGGGTACGTGGGTCCCGATCTCCAACTGCTGCTCTCTGATCCCTCTCTGGACCCTTCTTCCTGGGGTGTCCCCCTGCTTTCCCCCCTTGCTCTGACCGCTGGCGCTCCCTTCTGGGAATCCTCGGACTCACTGGACAGGCTCGGTGATCTCGGGTCGTCATCCCCACTCATCTTTCCTTCGTATTCCTCCCCCTCGCTCTCTGTCTCCTCCCTTCTCTGCGTCTCTGCTCCTGAACCCCTGACATCCATCCCCCCCTCGAAGCCCCCCCTTCCCCCCTCCCCGCTTTCAAGGGTGGTTGCTGGGTGCTCCATCATCACAGGAGTGAATGCCGGATACAGTTCGCTCCTCGTCGCTGGCCGCCAACTGAAGACCTCCGAGTCTTCCTCCTCGCGTTCATCAACGGTGAGCTGCTCCGCCTCCATTTCAGTGCCGCCGTGCTCGAAACCGAGATCCTCCCCGCACACGTCCATGTCAGTCTCTGCGTCGGTCGCTTGACCTGGCATCTCCAGCCACCTCCGGCGCCACTGCTCCTCTGGCCGATCGTCCCACCAATACGAGGTGTCGGACGCCGAACCCTCCGGTGACCCCTCTGGGGAACGTGTGCCCTGTGCGGGCTCCCCGTCCGAGTCGAAGCCATGGAACGTGCTGGAGGAAAGTGTGGGCGTGAACAACCAGTCGTCGAAGAAGCCTGCCGGCATGGGTCTGTGTGGGAAAAGGGCATGAAACTCGTCCTTGAGCAGGGGTTCCTCCAAAGCGTAGTCTGGCACCCAGCTATTAGCACTGGCCCGGGTGCCCTCTCTGGCTAGGAGGTATTCTACTCCGTCTTCCCCCCATCTGGAGTCCAAAATCTCCGTGACTTCGTTGATGGGGTCCTGCTGTGGCAATCTCCCCGCCTCCGTCCGCTCCTGAGACGGACTCGGTGCCGTTCCTGGTTCCTGGAACCTGTGAGGTGCCCTGTAGGGAGTGAGCACCGACCTGTGGAACACCGGATGCATCCTGGAACCCTCCGGTAGCACCAGCCTGAAAGCTACTGGGTTGATCTGCGCTTCGACTTGGTATGGACCGAGTTGCTTGTGCCCCAACTTCTTCTTGGCTAACGATCTGGTCGGCACTGCGTGGGCTGCCAACCAGACCCAGTCTCCCACTCGTATCTCTTCGCCAACCCGCCTGTGCTTGTCAGCTTGCACCTTGTATGCGTGCTTCGCTAGCTCCAGCTGCCGTCGGAGTTGATCGTGGACCTCCTGCAACTCAGACGCGAAAGCGTCCGCCGTCTGCGGTTCCCCTTCCCCCACTCTGTCCAGTCCCGGGAAGGTTCTGGGATTCCTCCCATTGTTGGCGAAGAACGGCGTCACCCCTGTGGACACGTGCTTCGTGTTGTTGTAGGCGAACTCGGCGAGCGGCAGGTAATCCACCCACGTCGCAGGCTGTTGATTGGCATAGCATCTCAGGTACTGCTGCATGATGGCATTGACCCTCTCCGCTTGCCCGTTGGTCTGCGGGTGTCTCGCTGATGTCAGGTTGATCTTGACGTTCAGGAAGCCCATCAGCTTCTGCCAGAAATTCGAGATGAACTGGCGGCCGCGGTCGGACAGTATAGACCGCGGCAGCCCGTGCACTTTGAACACGTGATCTATGAACAGTTTGGCTGTTTGTTCTGCCGTGGCCACCTTCGCACACGGTATGAAATGTGCCATCTTGGTGAACAAGTCCACCACCACTAGTACAGCTGTCTTGCCTCTCGAGCTGGGTAGATCCGTGACAAAGTCCAGGGCCACCCTCTCCCACGGTTCAAACGGCGTTTGCAGCGGTTCCAGCAGTCCCGCCGGTGGTTTGTGCACCGGTTTGGCCCTCTGGCAGGTGTCGCACCTCGCGACGTAGTCCGCGACTTCCCCTCTCAGTCTGGGCCACCAAAAGTCCCTTGCGACTAATTCCACCGTTTTTTCTGTGCCAAAGTGCCCGGCCGTGGGTGCGTCGTGCAACTGCTGCAGTACCTTGGCGCGAAGTTCGTCTCCCGGCACGTAGATGGCCCCTTTACGTAAGAGCAAGCCGTCTCGTATCTGGAACTCGTCGCTCTTCGCCGTGCCCTTGTGCACCTCGGCCATCTTCGCCTGCGCGAATGAGTCGTCCTGCAACGCCCGCCGCACCGCATCCAGGTCTACTGTGGCTGAAGCGCACGCCCACGCTGTTGGCGCGAAGATGTGCATGGCTGCCGCTGGCGTCGCCTCTTCGAGGTATTGCGGTTTTCGGGACAGTGCATCCGCCATGATGTTGGTGTCGCCTGGGACGTACTCTATTCGGAAATCGAAGTCAGCAAAGAACTCCGCCCAACGTATCTGCCTCTGGTTCAGGAACTTCGCCGTGCGCCAGTGCTCCAGATTCTTGTGGTCCGTGCAGACCTGCACCGTGTGCTTGGCGCCGATCAGGAAGTGTCTCCACGCCTTGAAAGCTGCATGAATGGCAAGCAACTCCCTGTCCCAGATGGTGTAGTTCTGCTCCGACTTGCTGAGCTTTCTGGAGTAGAACGCTCCCGGCCTCCAGACCCCCTGTGGGTCCCTCTGCAGCAGGACAGCTCCCACTGCTCTATCGGACGCGTCTGTCTCTACCCGCATCGGTCTGCTGGGGTCGATATGCAGCAGTTGCTCTTCCGACGCGAAGAGACGCTTGAGTGCCTGAAAGGACTGCTCCGCCTGCTCCGTCCAGATGAATTTCTTTTTCTTGGAGCTTAGCGTGTCCGTAATAGCCGCCGTCTGCATCGCGAACCCCTTGATAAACTTGCGATAGAAGTTGGCGAAGCCGACAAACCGCTGGACCTCCTTCCGGTTGCGCGGGCTCTTCCAATCCAACACCGCGCGAACCTTGGCGCTGTCCATGGCTAGCCCCTTGTCCGACAACTTGTAACCCAAGAAATCCACCTCCTTCGTGTCGAACTGGCACTTCTCCAGTTTGGCGTACAGTCTATGCTGCTGCAACCTCTCCAGCACCTCCCGAACGTCTTGGTCATGCGCTTGCTGCGATTCGGAGAATATCAGGATGTCATCCAGAAAGCAGACGCACTTCTTGTAGAGGAGTCCCGCCAACACATGATGCATGAAAGCTTGAAAACAGTGAGAACCGTTTTGCAATCCAAACGGCATCACTCTGTATTCGTAGGTGCCCAGAGGCGTGAACATGGCTGTCTTCCACTCATCGCCCTCCCTCATGCGGATGAGATTGTACGCCCCTCGCAGGTCCAACTTGGTGAACACGCGTCCCTTGCGCACCGTCGCCAGTAGGTCGTCAATCCTGGGCATGGGGAAATCAGAGGGCTTGGTCATCTTGTTCAAGAGGCGAAAATCCACCACCAGTCTTTTTTGGGGCGTGTCCTTCTTCTTCACGAAGAAAACAGGACTGCCCCCTACTGCCCTGGACTCCCGGATGAAACCGCGCTCCAAATTGTGATCTATGAACTGTTTGAGTTCCTGTAGTTCGTCCTCAGACATGGAATACAGCTTCCCTTTCGGTAGCGTCGCCCCTGGTAGGAGGTCAATCTTGCAGTCATATTGCCTGTGCGGTGGTAGCTTGTCTGCCTCCTTCTCGCAGAAGACCTCCAGAAAGTCTGCGTATTTGTGGGGGACTGCTTGCAACGTTCCCAACTGCAGTTGTGATTCCTCCTCCTCTCCCTCCTGTCTGGGCAGGATGCAGTGTTCTGCGCAGTAAGAGGAGCCGAAGATCAGCTGTCGCTGGTACCAAGCCAGTGTCGGACTGTGCCTGTCCAGCCAACTCATGCCCAACACAATGGGTGTGTCCGACAGTCGGGTGACATTAAAACTGATGACTTCCCTGTGGTTACCAAGGCGCATCACCATTGGCGGCGTCTGCTTCACCACCTGCCCCCCCAGCAGCTCTCTGCCATCCACTGTGACGACTTGCAGGGGCAGAGTGGCAGGTAATAGCTGTATAGCGTGCTGCTCCACAAAATCCTGCGCTATAAAGTCTGCGTTGCTTCCAGAATCCACAGAAAGCAGCACTTCGATAGTGACGCCATCGGGTAGCTGGAGAGATGCTGTGAGCTGCACTACTGGTTTGGGTGGGAGGGGGTCCGTGGGTTGCAAGATCGCTGGGGACTGCTTCAGTGATGCGTCTGGCTGGGCCCCAGTGCCTCTGTCTCCAGCCAGACATCATCGTTTCCCTGCTGGGGTTCGCTGTGTTGCGTGGCCGCTTTCACCGTTGCGGAGGCTGCAGTGTGCTTGGAGCTCCTCTGGGGACACTCTTTCGCCAAGTGTTGAGAGCTGTCGCATATGTAACACTTCCGGGTCCCTCTAGGAGGTTTAGTCTTGACTGCCGCCGGTGCAGGGGCTCTGGTAGCTGACTGAGCCCTGGCGCCTCCCACCTCCATAGGTTCCACTCCCCCTCCTGGCGGAGGTGTGGATTGCGCACGCGCAGCTTCCCTGGGAACGAAAGAGAAACTTCTCGCTGCTTCGCGCCCTCCACGTCCTTCGTCTCTGCACCATGGACGTTCTTCCAGCCTCACCCCCACAGTCAGCGCCCTTTGGACCACCTCCTGCGTGCTCCGGGGCCTCTCCCCCCTCGCAATTTCGTCTTTAACAGCACTGCTCAGACCCTCCCAGAATAGGTCTCTGACTGGGGGCGAATCCCGGTCCCATTCCAAGGCACTGACCAGCGCAAAAAAGCGGGCGTGGTACTGCCGTACGCTCGCCCTCCCTTGTTCCAGTCCATGAATCTCCCGTCGGGCAAGATCCACGTCAATGGTAGATAAAAAGCACGCATCCATCGCTTTGATAAAGGCATCTGCACTCTGAAGCGCCGGATCTTTATCCCTCCACAAATTGCGTAGCCACGCTTTAGCATCCCCATGCAAATGGGATAGTATAAACCCCACTTTCTCTTCCTCATCTCTAAAGTCTTTTGCCAGCAGTTGCAGTGCGCACATTACGTCTGCTCGAAAATTGGGGTACTGTTGTAAATTCCCATCGAAGTGAGCCACAAGCCCTCCTGCTCTCCGTGCCAACCCAACCCCCTCCGGTCTGGGTCCTGGCTGCCCATGCTTAACCAATGCTTCAAACCTGGCGTGGAGATCTCTGTAGGCGGCTGCCGCATCCTCCTCCCTTTTCTTGGATGCCTGTACCTCCGCGTTCAATTGGGTCACTGCCTGTTGCAGCGCTGAAATTTTCTCTGCTTCCGTCATCTCTGCCAACCGTTGTGAGCTTGCTCCCAAACACCAATTTCCTCCTCTCGCTGCTTCTGCCTCCGCTGCGAGGTATCAGGTGTCCGAAGCTAATGGAGACGGGTCTTACTGTCAGGGCTGCCACTCAGTCCCAGCTCACATAGGACCACGTTAGCCAGCGTTCCGGTTAAAAGAGTCTTTATTGGATTACAGGTTCCATTTCCAAACTGCAATGTGCAGCCCTACTTCTTCTAGGTCAGACCGGCGAAGACCCGTCTGAGTCTCCGCCTCTAGCACACCAGCTTAATACCCTAGCCTTGCTCCACCTCCTGCGCCTTTCCTTCCGTCTCTGGGTCCTTCTGCCCCCCGGGGTCTCTTCTTTCCTACTCTCTTCTGACGCGGATCCCCCTGACCCTTCCGCCTCCTTGCGGCGGGCTTTGGGACCTGGCTCACTCTCTGGGCTGCTTACTGCGCCAGCTTCCGCTACATTTGAACTTGGCGCGCGCGCCCAACTCTCTACCTTCCTCTTGATCGTTTCGTCGCTCCCCGAGGTGGGCGTGACTACTCCTGACTCATGCCCTCCCTCCTTCTGAAAGCCTCCGGAACCCGATATCTGGTCCCCTTTCTCCCCGCTGCTCCCGGCTGGGTACGTGGGTCCCGATCTCCAACTGCTGCTCTCTGATCCCTCTCTGGACCCTTCTTCCTGGGGTGTCCCCCTGCTTTCCCCCCTTGCTCTGACCGCTGGCGCTCCCTTCTGGGAATCCTCGGACTCACTGGACAGGCTCGGTGATCTCGGGTCGTCATCCCCACTCATCTTTCCTTCGTATTCCTCCCCCTCGCTCTCTGTCTCCTCCCTTCTCTGCGTCTCTGCTCCTGAACCCCTGACACTATCTGTTGATGGATGGCCATCCTGACTCGGCCCCAGACACACTTACCAGATGTCTGGAAGCTGTGGCTGGATGGCTACGTGGGAGCCGGTTGAAGTTAAATCCTTCGAAGACAGAGGTCCTCTGGCTGGGGCGGGACGATATGGGATCGAGGGGGCAACTCCCATCTCTTGCGAGGGTGCAATTAGTGCCAGCACCGTCCGTTAAGAGTTTGGGTGTAATCTTCGATACCTCCCTCTCTATGGAGGCGCAGATTACAGCTATAACAAAGGCGGCATTTTTCCATCTCCGCCAAGCTAAGCAGTTGGCCCCTTATCTCTCTCGCCCTGACCTAGCCACTGTGATCCATGCGACGGTCACCTCCAGACTGGATTATTGTAACTCGCTCTACGTGGGGCTGCCCTTGAGACTGACCCAGAAACTCCAGCGGGTGCAGAATGCCGCGGCGAGACTCCTTATGGGGTCTTCGCTGCGAGATCACATTCATCTGGTACTATACCAGCTGCACTGGCTCCCGGTGGAGTACAGGATCAGGTTTAAGGTGCTGGTTTTAACCTTCAAAGCCCTACACGGCCTAGGACCCTCGTACCTACGGGACCGCCTCTCCCGGTATGCCCCACAGAGGAACCTACGGTCTGCAAATAATAACATCCTCAAGGTCCCAGGCCTCAGAGAGGTTAGGCTGGCTCAACTAGAGCCAGGGCCTTCTCGGCTGCGGCTCCAATCTGGTGGAATGCTCTGCCTCATGAGACCAGGGCCCTGCGGGACCTGACATCTTTCCGCAGGGCCTGCAAGACAGAGTTGTTCCGCCAGGCCTTTGGTCAGGGTGCAGCCTGACTCCCTCCTCTGGCAACCTGCACAGAATTTTGTTTAATCGGTTGCCATCAATTTGATTTTAACTAATTTTTATAATGAAATATTTTTAGAATGTGTTATTATTTGATTGTTTATTTGATTGTTGTTAGCCGCCCTGAGCCCGGCTTGGCTGGGGAGGGCAGGATATAAATAAAATTTATTATTATTATTATTATTATTATTATCTAAACTAGCCAAGTATTCTTGTACTATCTCCTTAGTTATTCTGGGCTGTGTTTCCTTTGCTGAATCATTTGCTCCAAATTCTTCAGGTTGGGCATTCTTTTCTTTATCGGAGAAGACTGAGGCAAAGAAGGCATTGAGGAGTTCAGCCCTTTCTGTGTCCCCTGTTTGCATTTCACCATCTTCTCCTCTGAGTGACCCCACTGTTTCTTTGTTCTTCCTTTTGCTACGAACATACCCTACAAACATACCCATAGTCCTAGTATGCTTGGCTGCTCCTTTCCGCTGTATAGTAAACTTCAGAAGAGCATGATCACTCGCGCCTAATGATCCTTCCACTTCTACCCCACTAACCAGGTCATCAACATTGGTTAGGACCAGATCTAAAATGGCTGTTCCTCTTGTTGTTCCTCCCACTTTCTGGACAATGAAGTTGTCTGCAAGGCCAGTGAGGAATCTGTTTGACCTTATGCTCTTGGCTGAGTTTGACATCCAACAAATATCCGGGTAATTGAAGTCCCCCATTACTACTATCTCCCTTCCTTTTGCATGCTTGGCCATCTGTCCCAGGAAGGCATCATCTATGTCCTCCGTTTGGCTTGGGGATCTATAGTAAACTCCCACAATGAGGTCTCTGTTATTCTTCTCTCCCTTAATTTTGACCCAAATGCTCTCACTTTGGCTTTGAGGTTCTAAATCTTGGATCTCTTCACAGGTATACAGATCCCTGACATATAACGCCACTCCTCCTCCTTTCTTGTCTGGTCTGTTGCTCTGAAATAGATTGTATCCCCCCATTATTACATTCCAATCGTGGGACTTATCCCACCAGGTTTCAGTGATGCCTATTATGTCATATTTAGTTTGCTGTACCAAGAGCTCAAGCTCATCTTGTTTATTTCCCATGCTTTGCGCATTAGTGTACAGACATTGAAGTCCATTAATCATTCCCCCGTGTCTCTTATTTAAGGATTTTTTCCTCCCACCACTAGGTCTGCGTGCTGTTTGCTCCATTTGGTCTATGACATTTGGATGATCATTTTCATTAATTGATAGACTCCTACCTTCAGGAGCACTGTCTCCCTCCCCCACATTAGTCAGTTTAAAGCCCTCCTGATGAGGTTTCTGAGATTTTTGGCAAAAACATTTCTCCCAACCATTGTGAGGTGCAGCCCATCGCTTGCCAGAAGTCCATCTTCAAGAAACTGCAGTCCGTGATCTAAGAATCCAAACCGTTCCTGTTTACACCATTTGCGAAGCCAGCTGTTCACTTCCACTATTTTTCCCTCTCTCCCTGGGCCACGTCGTTCAACTGGGAGGACAGATGAGATGACTACTGTGGGCAAGAAACCCATAAAAGAAATGGAGTGGCCCTCATAGTCAAAAAAAGAGTGGCGAAAGCTGTACTGGGATGCAATCTCAAAAATGATAGAATGATCTCGATACGAATCCAAGGCAGACCTTTTAACATCACAGTAATCCAAGTTTATGCACCAACCACTGAACTGAAATTGACCAATTCTATGAAGACTTACAACACCTTATAGAAATGACACCAAAGAAGGATGTTCTTCTCATTATAGGGGATTGGAATGCTAAAGTAGGGAGTCAAGAGATAAAAGGAACAACTGGCAAGTTTGGCCTTGGAGTTCAAAACAAAGCAGGGCAAAGGCTAATAGAGTTCTGCCAAGAGAACAAGCTGGTCACCACAAACACTCTTTCCCAACACACAAGAGACGACTCTACACATGGACATCACCAGATGGGCAGCATCGAAATCAGATTGATTATATTCTCTGCAGCCAAAGATGGAGAAGCTCTATACAGTCAGCAAAAACAAGACCTGGAGCTGACTGTGGCTCAGATCATCAGCTTCTTATAGCAAAATTCAAGCTTAAACTGAAGAAAGTAGGAAAAACCACTGGGCCGGTAAGATGCAATCTAAATCAAATCCCTTATGAATACACAGTGGAAGTGAGGAACAGGTTTAAGGATTTAGATTTGGTGGACAGAGTGCCTGAAGAACTATGGATGGAGGCTCGTAACATTATACAGGAGGCAGCAACGAAAACCATCCCAATGAAAAGGAAATGCAAGAAAGCAAAGTGGCTGTCCAACAAGGCCTTACAAATAGCGGGGGAGAGAAGGCAAGCAAAATGTGAGGGAGATAGTGAAAGATACAGGAAATTGAATGCAGATTTCAAAAAAAAATAGCAAGGAGAGACAAGAAGGCCTTCTTAAACGAGCAATGCAAAGAAATACAGTGGTGCCCCACAAGACGAATGCCTCGCAAGACGGAAAACTCGCTAGACGAAAGAGTTTTCCGTTTTGGAGGTGCTTCGCAAAACGAATCTCCTATGGGCTTGCTTCGCAAGACGACAATGTCTTGCGAGTTCCTGCTGGTTTTTTTCTCCCCCCCCCTTTTTCTAAGCCGCTAAGCCGCTTATCAGCTGATCCGATCACCAGATAAGCCGCTAAAAGCCTCTAAAAGCCTCTAATAGCGCTAATAGCGCTAATCCGCTAATCCTTCAATGGGCTTGTTTCGCAAGACGAAAAAAACTGCTAGACGAAGAGAATCACAGAACGGATTCTTTTCATCTTGCGAGGCACCACTGTATAGGAAAACGACAGAATGGGAAGAACCAGAGATCTGTTCAAGAAAATTGGAGATATGAAAGGAACATTTTGTACAAAGATTACCATAATAAAAGACAAAAGTGGAAAGGACCTAACAGAAGCAGAAGACATCAAGAAGAGGTGGCAAGAATACACAGAGGAATTATACCAGAAAGATATGGATGTCTTGTACACCCCAGGTAGTGTGGTTGCTGACCTTGAGCCAGACAGCCTATGGCAAGTTCTTAAAGAACTGGGAGTGCCTCATCTGTCTCCTGAGAAATCTCTATGTGGGACAAGAAGCTACAGTTAGAACTGGATATGGAACAACTGATTGGTTCAAAATTGGGAAAGGAGTACGACAAGGCTATACATGGTCTCCCTGCTTATTTAACTTATATCCATAATTCATCATGCGAAAGGCTGGGCTGGATGAGATTGCCAGAAGAAATATAGAATCATAGAATCATAGAGTTGGAAGAGACCACAAGGGCCATCGAGTCCAACCCCCTGCCAAGCAGGAAACACCATCAGAGCACTCCTGACATATGGTTGTCAAGCCTCTGCTTAAAGACCTCCAAAGTAGGAGACTCCACCACACTCCTTGGCAGCAAATTCCACTGTCAAACAGCTCTTACTGTCAGGAAGTTCTTCCTAATGTTTAGGTGGAATCTTCTTTCTTGTAGTTTGGATCCATTGCTCCGTGTCCGCTTCTCTGGAGCAGCAGAAAACAACCTTTCTCCCTCCTCTATGTGACATCCTTTTATATATTTGAACATGGCTATCATATCACCCCTTAACCTCCTCTTCTCCAGGCTAAACATGCCCAGCTCCCTTAGCCGTTCCTCATAAGGCATCGTTTCCAGGCCTTTGACCATTTTGGTTGCCCTCCTCTGGACACGTTCCAGTTTGTCAGTGTCCTTCTTGAACTGTGGTCCCAGAACTGGACACAGTACTGCAGGTGAGGTCTGACCAGAGCAGAATACAGTGGCACTATTACTTCCCTTGATCTAGATGCTATACTCCTATTGATGCAGCCCAGAATTGCATTGGCTTTTTTAGCTGCCGCGTCACACTGTTAGCTCATGTCAAGTTTGTGGTCAACCAAGACTCCTAGATCCTTTTCACATGTACTGCTCTCAAGCCAGGTGTCACCCATCTTCTATTTGTGCCTCTCATTTTTTTTGCCCAAGTGCAATACTTTACATTTCTCCCTGTTAAAATTCATCTTGTTTGTTTTTGCCCAGTTCTCTAATCTGTCAAGGTTGTTTTGAAGTGTGATCCTGTCCTCTGGGGTGTTAGCCACCCCTCCCAGTTTGGTGTCATCTGCAAATTTGATCAGGATGCCCTTGAGTCCATCATCCAAGTCGTTGATAAAGATGTTGAATAAGACCGGGCCCAAGACAGAACCCTGTGGCACCCCACTAGTCACTCTTCTCCAGGATGAAGAGGAACTATTGATGAGCACCCTTTGGGTTCGGTCAGTCAGCCAGTTACAAATCCACTGAGTGGTAGCATAGTCAAGACCACATTTTACCAGCTTCTTTACAAGAATATCATGGGCACCTTGTCAAATGCCTTGCTGAAATCAAGGTAGGCTACATCCACTGCGTACCCTTCATCTACCAGGCTTGTAATTCTGTCAAAAAACGAGATCAGGTTAGTCTGACATGACTTATTTTTCAGAAATCCATGCTGACTATTGGTGATCACAGCAATTGAAGTCCCCCATTACTACTATCTCCCTTCCTTTTGCATGCTTGGCCATCTGTTCCAGGAAGGTATCATCTATGTCCTCTATTTGGCTTGGGGATCTATAGTAAACTCCCACAATGAGGTCACTGTTATTCTTCTCTCCCTTAATTTTGACCCAAATGCTCTCACTTTGGCTTTGAGGTTCTAAATCTTGGATCTCTTCACAGGTATACACATCCCTGACATATAACGCTACTCCTCCTCCTTTCTTGTCTGGTCTGTTTCTCTGAAATAGATTGTATCCCCCCATTATTACATTCCAATCGTGGGACTTATCCCACCAGGTTTCAGTGATGCCTATTATGTCATATTTAGTTTGCTGTACCAAGAGCTCAAGCTCATCTTGTTTATTTCCCATGCTTTGCGCATTAGTGTACAGACATTGAAGTCCATTAATCATTCCCCCGTGTCTCTTATTTAAGGATTTTTTCCTCCCACCACTAGGTCTGCGTGCTGTTTGCTCCATTTGGTCTATGACATTTGGATGATCATCTTCATCAATTGATAGACTCCTACCTTCAGGAGCACTGTCTCCCTCCCCCACATTAGTCAGTTTAAAGCCCTCCTGATGAGGTTTCTGAGATTCTTGGCAAAAACATTTCTCCCAACCGTTGTGAGGTGCAGCCCATCACTTGCCAGAAGTCCATCTTCAAGAAACTGCAGTCCGTGATCTAAGAATCCAAACCGTTCCTGTTTACACCATTTGCGAAGCCAGCTGTTCACTTCCACTATTTTTCCAGCACGCTTCCCGAGACATCTTGTCAGGCCCACAGATCACTGCTTCTGTTCCCCTCAGTAGGGAATCCCCTATCACCACTACACGCCTCCTCTTAGGTTTGGTCGGGGTTCTTCCGTGAGCTGTCCGTTCCAAGGTCGCCTGCACATTCCCTGAGGACTGACTTTGCTGCTCGTCTTCATATACCTGATTGACTGTAATGAGGGAGAGATCCTCAAATGGAGTCTGCTCTTTGTCTTCCATGCTAGGGGAGAGGACCTCAAAGCGATTGTGTATTTCTAAACAATCAGAGCGAACCCTGGTCCTCCTACTTCTTTGAGTCACGTTTCTCCATATATCTGGCTCCTGTGTTGGTGAACTAGCCTCCTTCTCAGGGGAGTCCCATGTCTCCTCCTTGGTGGAGACGGTGTGCTCTGTTGCTTCCAAGAAGAGCTCCAGCTCTCTAATTCTTTGGAGCGTAGCTACATGTTCCTCCAGTTGCTGGACTTTGTCTTTTAAGAGGGCAATCAACATGCAATTGCTGCAGGTAAAGCTGCCTGCAACCTTTGGCAAGATGGCAAACATTGCGCAGAAACCGCAGGCGACTGCAGCTGTTCCCTCCCCCTCCATCTTGAGAACGTGTCTTTGGGGGTGGCTACAGCGGTCCTCCATCATAAAAAGCGTGAAGACAGGACAAATAACTCCCCCCACAAAAAAACCTAGGTCTCCTCCAACAAACGTTTGAGACTAGCTCCCCTAAATCTAATAGATGGATCAAACTACCCTGCAAGCTCTGATAAGCTCCTCCAACAGCTAATCACCTGCCTCAACAGAAATCCTGCCCCCTCTGACCTTTGCACAGGGAGAACAGCTAATCAGCCACAAAGAAACACACACACACACACACACACACAAAAAAAAAAAAACCCACACCCCTTTTTGCTCCTTCTTCAACTGCTGCCCTGCAAGCTCAACTGCTGCCCTCAACAACCTCAGATATCAGGTTACATACGCTTCAGGTCACTGACTCCGCTAACCCAGAAATAGTGCTTCAGGTTAAGAACTTTGCTTCAGGATGAGAACAGAAATTGTGCTTCGGCAGTGCGGCGGCAGCAGGAGGCCCCATTAGCTAAAGTGGTGCTTCAGGTTAAGACCAGTTTCAGGTTAAGAACAGACCTCTGGAACGGATTAAGTACTTAACCCGAGGTACCACTATACAAGGCTGAGATGCTTCCTTTCTCCCAACAGCTTCACGGGCCCAGAGTGTTCCTGATAAGCATCACCAGTCTCCTCCTCAAAATACCCAAACAGAGAGACAGTCTTTAGACAGTCAGGGATTTGAGGTTAGAGTAGGAAAAGGTTTTTGGTTGCTGCACTTCTGCATTGTTACTTGATTTAACTTTTGGCCCAGTATTTAGTTCTGGTTTTTCTGGTATACTGCTGCATTATTTCCTCCTTCTAGTCCCAGCTTTTGCCTTCTCTTTGAGAGAAGATAGAATTTAATGATTTCAAACACCCATCCCTTCATTATTTTGTTGCTCAGTCTAACTTTTGAGCTGCCATCCTGTGTTGGGGATTGGCTTAGGAACAGTTGTATTTCATTTTTTTCCAGTCTCTCTTTTCTCATTACAGAAGTCAGGTTAATTTTGTTTTTTGATTTCATTTTGTTTCCTTTGTTCTCTGGTGATGCTCAGACAAAACTATTTTCACTTTTAAAGCTATTTTTTACTCTAATGTATTAACTGGATTAATTTTCCCTGGGCTTCCTTTGCTGGATTGATTTAAACTTCTGCTTTGAATAGTTAGCTGTTTTTCTTTTTCTCCCTTTGGAAACCTAATATACTTTTAGGGGGGGGGGTGGAGGAGGAAGGCCAGGAGCAGAATTGTCTCAGCAATAACTAATTTTGCCTGCTCTAATCAATGCATGTCACCATATGCTTTAATACAGTTTTATTTCACATTTAATTCACAGGCTAATTATTGTACTCTTCTTTTCTGTGAAGATGCTGTTCCTAAATTTTTCTTACCCCTAAATTTCATTGGGCTGTAGCCAATGTTAGTCCCACTCAGAGTAAACCAATTGAACTTTATGAACATGACTGGTGTACATTAATTTAAATGTGTCTACTCTGAGTAGAGTGAGGTCAAGTGGGCCTTAGAAAGCACTGCAAATAACAAGGCCAGTGGAAGTGATGGTATTCCAGCTGAACTATTTAAAATGTTAAATGATGATGCTGTTACGGTGCTACACTCAATATGCCAGCAAGTTTGGAAAACTCATAAGTGACCAGAGGATTGGAGAAGATCAGTCTACATCTGAATCCCAAAGAAGGGCAGTGCCAAAGAATAATAATAATAATAATATAATAATTTATTATTTATACCCCGCCCATCTGGCTGAGTTTCCCCAGCCACTCTGGGCAGCTCCCAATCAGTGTTAAAAACAGTACAGCGTTACATATTAAAAACTTCCCTGAACAGGGCTGCCTTAAGATGTCTTCTGAATGTCAGGTAATTATTTATCTCTTTGATATCTGATGGGATGCCGTTCCACAGGGCGGGCGCCAGTACCGAGAAGGTCCTCTGTCTGGTTCCCTGTAGCCTCACTTCTCACAATGAGGGAACCGCCAGAAGGCCCTCGGCGCTGGATCTCAGTGTCCAGGCTGAACAATGGGGGTGGAGACGCTCCTTCAGGTATACAGGACCGAGGCCGTTTAGGGCTTTAAAGGTCAGCACCAACACTTTGAATCGTGCTCGGAAATGGACTGGGAGCCAATGTAGGTCTTTCAAGTTCTGTGGTCTGGGCGGCCGCTCCCAGTCACCAGTCTAGCTGCCGCATTCTGGATTAATTGCAGTTTCTGGGTCACCTTCAAAGGTAGCCCCACGTAGAGCGCGTTGCAGTAGTCCAAGCAGGAGATAACTAGAGCATGCACCACTCTGGCGAGACAGTTCGCGGGCAGGTAGGGTCTCAGCCTGCGTACCAGGTGGACACAGAATTAACCTGCGCCTCCATGGACAGCTGTGAGTCCAAAATGACTCCCAGGCTGCGCCCCTGGTCCTTCAGGGGCACAGTTACCCCATTCAGGACCAGGGAGTCCCCCACACCCGCCCGCCCCCCCAAAGACCGTACTTCTTTCTTGTCAGGATTCAACCTCAATCCGTTAGCCGCCATCCATCCTCCAACCGCCTCCAGGCACTCACACAGGACCTTCACCGCCTTCACTGGTTCTGATTTGGAAGAGAGGTAGAGCTCAGTATCAGTAGAGCTGGGTACTATTTCTGGGTTAGCGGAGTCTGTAACCTGAAGCTTCTGTAACCCGAGGTACCACTGTATTGGGCAAACCAAGTCCTGCCTATTTAAACAGACAGGAATAGCTTCCCTAAGCAGGTCACCATTTGGAGTTTCACCATTTGTCTAGAGGAAAGTAACTCAGTTATAGCGGTTCTGCCAGTCTCTGCTTCCTCTTCCTCCATTTGTAATCTAAGGGGTAGCAAGGTTGGTCTGCAATACAGGGGTATAAGAAGTGCTGGAAAAAATGATAATAATAATAATAATAACTTTTATTTATATCCCGCCCTCCCCAGCTGAGCCGGGCTCAGGGCGGCTAACAACAATCAAATAAACAATCAAATAATAACACATTCTAAAAATATTTCAATATAAAAATTAGTTAAAATCAAATTGATGGCAACCGATTAAACAAAATTCTGTGCAGGTTGCCAGAGGAGGGAGTCAGGCTGCGCCCTGACCAAAGGCCTGGCGGAACAACTCTGTCTTGCAGGCCCTGCGGAAAGATGTCAGGTCCCGCAGGGCCCTAGTCTCTTGTGACAGAGCATTCCACCAGGTTGGAGCTGCAGCCGAGAAGGCCCTGGCTCTAGTTGAGGCCAGCCTAACCTCTCTGAGGCCTGGGACCTTGAGGGTGTTATTATTTGTAGACCGTAGGTTTCTCTGTGGGGCATACCAGGAGAGGCGGTCCCGTAGGTACGAGGGTCCTAGGCCGTATAGGGCTTTAAAGGTTAAAACCAGCACCTTAAACCTGATCCTGTACTCCACCGGGAGCCAGTGCAGCTGGTATAGCACCGGATGAATGTGATCCCACAGCGAAGACCCCGTAAGGAGTCTCGCTGCGGCATTCTGCACCCGCTGGAGTTTCTGGGTCAGTCTCAAGGGCAGCCCCACGTAGAGCGAGTTACAATAATCCAGTGTGGAGGTGACCGTCGCATGGATCACAGTGGCTAGGTCAGGGCGAGAGAGATAAGGGGCCAACTGCTTAGCTTGGCGGAGATGGAAAAATGCCGCCTTTGTTATAGCTGTAATCTGCGCCTCCATAGAGAGGGAGGTATCGAAGATTACACCCAAACTCTTAACGGACGGTGCTGGCACTAATTGCACCCCCGCAAGAGATGGGAGTTGCCCCCTCGATCCCATATCGTCCCGCCCCAGCCAGAGGACCTCTGTCTTCGAAGGATTTAACTTCAACCGGCTCCCACGTAGCCATCCAGCCACAGCTTCCAGACATCTGGTCAGTGTGTCTGGGGCCGAGTTAGGATGGCCATCCATCAACAGATAGAGTTGGGTGTCATCAGCATACTGATGGCAACCCAGCCCAAAACTCCGGACAAGCTGGGCGAGGGGGCGCATAAAGATGTTAAAAAGCATCGGGGAGAGAATCGCACCCTGAGGCACTCCACACACCAAGGAGTGGCGCGATGACAATTCCCCCCCAAGCGCCACCCTCTGTCCCCGATCAGAGAGAAACGAGCGCAGCCATTGAAGGACTGTGCCCTGGATCCCCACGTCGGCAAGGCGGTGGTCCAGGAGTTCGTGATCGACCATGTCAAAGGCTGCTGACAGATCTAGAAGAATCAGCAGCCCCGACCCGCCTCGATCCAGCTGCCTGCGGAGATCATCTGTTAGGGCGACCAGAGCCGTCTCGGTCCCATGACCAGCACGGAAGCCGGACTGGAATGGATCCAAAGCAGATGTTTCATCCAGAAACCTACCAAGCTGTTCAGCAACCACTCTCTCAATCACCTTACCCAGGAATGGAAGATTCGAGACCGGGCGGTAATTGGATAGATCTAAGGGATCTAACGATGTTTTCTTTAAGAGCGGACGCACCACCGCCTCCTTCAGTTCCCCTGGGAATATCCCGGTGCCAAGGGACAAATTGATGATATCCCCCAGAGGGGCCCGCACCTCGTCTGGACACGCTCTAATCAGCCATGACGGGCACGGGTCAAGAGGACAAGTGGTGGGCTTTCCAGCTTGGAGGAATCTGTCCACATCGGCTGGAGATATCCGGTCAAAGTGGTCCAATACTGGACCTGAGGACAGTCGAGGGGCCTCCAGTTCCTTTATTGTATCCAAATTGGCAGGGAGGTCATGGCGGAGCAACAGGACCTTCTCCGCAAAAAAGCTCGCAAATGCCTCACAGCTGTGTGTCAGATTGTTATTTAAATTTGGCTGTCCTTCAAGGGACGTTAAAGACCGAATTATACTAAATAATTGCGCCGGGCGAGAGCTAGCGGATGCAATGGAGGCCGAGAAGTAAGACTTCTTAGCGGCCTTCACTGCCATCTCATAGGTTTTCATAAAAACCCTATAAGATGTTCTTGAGGCTCCGTCACGGGCACCCCGCCATACTCGCTCTAGCCGTCTGAGGTCCCGCTTCATTTTCCGAAGCTCCTCGGTAAACCAGGGAGCCCGATTTCTGCGGGGTCGCAGAGGGCGCTTAGGTGCGATCTCATCGATGGCTGCCAGGAGCTGGGTATTCCAGCCCTCAACAAGCTCAGTCAATGAGTCGCCAGGGGGAGCAAGGTCCCGCAATGCTTGATGGAATCTATCAGGGTCCATCAGCCTCTGCGGGCGAGCCCAAATCGGCTCGCCACCTAAGCAGGGTGGGGGTGGAAAGCCAATCCTGGCTTTCAGAGCGTAGTGATCAGACCATGGCACCTTCATCGAAGGAGACATGATCACATCTATACCGGCGCCAAAGATCAAATCCAGCGTGTGGCCTGCTTGATGTGTGGGGCCCGAAACAAACTGGGAGAGCCCTAGTGTCGCCATGGAAGACACCAGGTCCAGAGCCTGTGAGGAGGGAGTGGCATCAGCGTGGAAGTTGAAGTCTCCCAATACCAATAGGTTAGGGAACTCCAAGGCCCAGCCGGCCACCGCCTCCAGCAGGCCTGACAGGGTGGCTGCTGGTGCGCTAGGTGGCCGGTACACCAGCCAGACAGCCAAGCTCTCCTCGGAGCCCCACACTAGGCCAACACATTCAATGCCGGGGATCGATGGCGATGGTAGAGCCCTGAAAGAACAATCTTCCCGGATTAATACTGCCACCCCTCCCCCCCGGCCCACAGTCCGTGACTGGTGGAGGACGGAGAAACCCGGGGGCGCCATCTCTCGTAAGGTAACAGTTACCCCTTCGCGCACCCAGGTCTCCGTCACACAAGCCAGGTCGACCCCCTGCGAGGTAAAGAAATCTCGCAGGGTAGCGGTTTTGTTGCCTATAGACCTGGCATTGCACAACACCAGTGAAGGAGGTGAGTAATCCTTGCTCACCCTACCCTTGTCCCTCGGGATGGGGCGCAGATTGGAAGGGGTACGAGCATATCCGTATCTCGATCCCCTTCGCCTATAATATCTGCCCCCACCGCCATACCTCCCTCGCCCCTCCACGGTAGCAATCCCAGGCCTCATACAAGCCTCCATTTATAAAATAGAAAACAAAACTACCAAAAACAATTATGCCCAAACAAAACCAATCCCCACCCCAAAACAAAACAAAACGGAACAAAACAAAAATACATGGATAAAAACCACCGTTCACGGTGGTACAACAAAATAAACAATAAAAACACCTTTAAAACACCTTAAAAAATATATAAACATGTTTAACATATGCTGCAGCAGCACCAGTGTCCTTAAAGCTATTACGGAGGTGAGCCTGGCCCCCGCCCCCTAGGCCAGATGGAATGAGCCTGAGGAGGGAGAGGGCTTCTCCAGCACTCACGATGCAGATGACTTTTTAAAAATCCCACAACCAGTTCTAACAATTGTAGGCGACATGTGCCCTCATAAAATATGCATTTAGTTCTGTGTGTGAGAAGGGCGGGGGGAAGCATCTTTCAAAAACAATTAATTGGCAGGATTAATAGAGGACACCAGGATTAACAGAAGACATCAGTGATCACTTGTATTTACACAGACCAGAGCTGCTGCTTTTGGGACAAAACACTAATAATAAAAAGGTAGTGGATCAAAACAAAGAAAGCCCCCTTCCCCAAATGCCTGACCATGTGATTCATTTTGCAAACAAAACAAAGCGAAGCTAAACACACTCCTTTCTGAACTTCATGAAAAGGCGAGTCAGGTATCTCCCTTAAGACGCTTTATAGGATAAAACCATCTGCATAGTGACTGTTCCTGTTCTATGATTCTTTGAGGATGACTTTCATCTTATGCAGGGATCATTTGCCTTCATATTATGGTGGTTCCAACAGCCCTAACATTTGGCGTTCTCTTTTTTAAATTGTTAGGTGAGCTGTGTGTGGAGGCTCTTTGTAAAATGGAGGAAATCAACTGCTCCTACCAGGTGGCTGGGAAACACCCTGGGATCTATCTGCTCATGGTACATCCTAATGAAGTGGTGAGCTGCTTTAATTTCCTTTTTCCGGTTATTCTTTTCTTCCTTTTCAGTTTTGCTACGTAGGATTAAGCTGTCCTAAACAGATGACAGATGAAATAGTTCCTCCTTGACACAGTGCACAGTTAAACTATGGAACTTGCTCCCACACAGTGGCATGTGGTCAATGGACATGGGGGACTAGGCTAGTCCCCTAAATCAGAGGTTTTCAACATGTGTGCCTTCATAGTCTGAAGCAATAATGCTTCTGATTGCCAGTTGCTGGAAACCACAGGAACGTAGATGCTCTTTTGCTTGGGTCCTGCTTGTGGGTTTCCCACTGGGGCATCTGGCTGGACACCCTGAGAAGAGGTTATAACAACAACAACAAATTTATTATTATTATTATTATTATTATTATTATTATTATTATTATTATTATTATTATTATTACCCCGCCCATCTGGCTGGGTTTCCCCAGCCACTCGGGACGGGTCCCAACAGAATATTGAAAACACGATAAAACATCAAACATTAAAAACTTCCCTAAACAGGGGTGCCTTCAGATGTCTTCTAAAAGTCAGATAGTTGTTTATTTCCTTGACATTTGATGGGAGGGCATTCCACAGGGTGGGCACCACCACTGAGAAGGCCCTCTGCCTGGTTCCCTGTAACCTCATTTCTCGCAAGGAGGGAACCGCCAGAAGGCCCTCGGAGCTGGACCTCAGTGTCCGGGCTGAAAGATGGGGGTGGAGACGCTCCTTCAGGTATACTGGACCGAGGCCGTTTAGGGCTTTAAAGGTCAGCAGCAACTCTTCGAATTGTGCTCCGGAACATTCTGGGAGCCAATGTAGGTCTTTCAGGACCAGTGTTATTTGGTCTCGGCAGCCACTCCCAGTCACCAGTCTAGCTACTGCTTTCTGGATTTGTTGTAGTTTCCGGGTCACCATCAAAGGTAGCCCCACATAGAGCATATTGCAGTAGTCCAAGCAGGAGATAACTAGAGCATGCATCACTCTTGCAAGAGAGTCCACGGGCAGGTAGGGTCTCAGCCTGCATACCAGATGGAGCTGGTAGGCAGCTGCCCTGGACACAGAAATGACCCGCGCCTCCATGGACAGCTGTGAGTCCAAAATGACTCCCAGGCTGTGCCCCTGGTCCTGCAGGGGCCCAGTTGCCCCATTCAGGACCAGGGAGTCCTCCACCCCCACCCACCCCCTGTCCCCACAAAACCGTACTTCTGTCTTGTCAGGATTCAACCTCAATCTGTTAGCCGCCACCCATCCTGCAACCGCCTCCAGACACTCACACAGGACCTTCACCGCCTTCACTGGTTCTGATTTGGAAGAGAGGTAGAGCTAGGTAACATTTGCATACTGATGAACACATAGCCCAAACCCCCTGATGATTTCTCCCAGAGGCGTCATATAGATGTTAAAAAACATGGGGGGGAGGACAGAGCCCTGAGGCACCCCACAAGTGAGAGCCCAGGTTTCTGAACACTTATCCCCCAACACCACTTTCTGGACACGGGCCAGGAGGAAGGAGCAGAACCACTGTATAACAGTGCCCCCAGCTCCCAGCCCCTCTAGACGGCCCAGAAGGATGTCTTGGTTGATGGTATCAAAGTTTGCCCTGCGCCTTTGGGGGAAGCAGCCAGCGCCTGCCCGCCCACCCTGAACCCATCCCAGGGTGGTAGATTACTGCCAGTTTTTTATATTGGATCGTAGCTCACAGCCTACTTGAAGATAGACATGCCTGCCCTAGGATAACCAAACTAGGTGTCTCCAGGAGAACATCTGCTACGACTTGAAGCAGCTTGGGCAGGGAATCCTTGGTGCAGCGGGGAAGTTGGTACACCAAAAGAAATCCTGTACTGCCCCTATTGCCCAACTTCCAGAACATGCACTCAGTAAACTGGGTCTTCCCAATAGGACGCCCGGTGTACGCTAATGACTTCCTAAAAATCACTGCAACCCCCCCCCTCCCCACCCATATGACCTGGGTGGCTGTGGGTAAGAGAAACCTGGTGGACAAGCAGCGGCAAGGACAGGCCCATCTGCTTCATCCAACCAAGTCAGGTTACACATGCCAGGTCAAGTCCTCCATACTGGAGTAGATAGATGGGCCTGTTAGAACACGCTTCCTGCAAAAGGATGGTTGCTTCAAGATTGCATTACTACAATGCACTCTATGTGTGACATTCCTTGCGCTTGATCCAGAAGCTGCAGTTAGTGCAGAATGGTGCATCATGGTTGCTGACAGGAATGAGACCGTGTCAGCATATAACACCTATGCTCACATACCTGCACTGGTTGCCCATTTGATATATAAAACACTGAACAACTTGCAACCAGTTTACTTGAGAGATGGCCTTACCCCATGTATGCCCATTTGACTGCTTCAGTCTGCAGAACTGACACCGATACAGGTGTCACATAATACTCGTTCTGCCGTTGAAGGAAATCAATCTTTTAGCATGGCAGCACCTACACTTTGGGGCTCCCTGCCTACTAACAATACTCTACTCTTTTCAGCACCTGCTAAAAGCCAAGAAGAACACCATTCCAAAAATGAGTTTGACGATTCCCTTGCCTTTGATGAAAAGAGACACTTTTTAGCCCTCCCTTACCAGTCACAGGAAGAAATCATTAGCAGAATGACTTCCTTACAATACACCCTTATTCACTTTCGGCCTCCAGAGAAAGCTAATACAATCACGGATCAAATTATGGAAATAATGTCTAACCAACACAGAGGTAAACAAAGGGAAGAGGTGGAGAACCCCCCCCCCAATAAACAAAGATAATCAAATTGATAAGGAACACCCTCCTATCAGAGAGTATAACTATGCTGTCCCTTCAAGTTATTCTATAACCTCTGTTGAATGGCTCCAAAGAAGATTTCTTAATCTGGAAGAATTAGCTCTCCCTGACCTGAAATCAACAACCCAAATTCTAACTACTAAAAAGGAGTTCTCTAACCCTTTGATAGGAGGCGGGTCTGTGTTTGTGGACAAAGTTGGGGAATCAAATCAAATTGTAGAACTGGATTGATATAATGATTCTTGTAATGAACAGTTCAATAGAGTTTTCAGCACCCAGTGCCACACAAACCTAGGGGGGGGGGCACATGAAGTTCAAGCCTTGTCTGACTATGAAGTTATAACTCCAATAAGGAATTCAGCAGGCCAGCCGCACAATCAACCTGTCCTCAACAATACATGCAAGGTCTTATCATGGAATGTGGCAGGATGATCCCCCAAGTTAAAAGATATGAATTTTAAAGAATACTACATAAATTTTAATATTCTCTGCCTACAAGAAACTTAATAAAAACATTCCTTCCAGTAGCACCTTAGAGACTAACTAAGTTAGTTACTGGTATGAGCTTTCGTGTGCATGCACACTTCTTCAGAACATTATCTGTTGCTGGAATTCAGAAGCTGACAAAGACTTGACCAGCAATGAACTTTTTATTGCTTCACACACAGAGATAGCCAGGCACACTCCACATTAGTAAGTTGCAGGATTGAGTTTCCGACTTCTCCTTCCCTCTTTTAAGCCTCCCTCCCGGCAGCCTTCTGTGACTCAGCTCTAAATTGCTTTGCCCTTTTCTCTGCTCTACCCTCTCAAGCTCTGAAGGGGAGAGGGAAAGGGGCTGGAACAGAACTGTCTTGCAGAGCAGGAGACGTAGCCCTGTCAGAGTCTGTGCCCACACTGAGCCAATGTCAGGAACTGGCTAGATAAGTAGTGCTGGCAGCCAGTTAACCAGGAGGGACCAGGGAGTGACACTGGGGAAGAAGAGGATTTTGAGCCTGGTTCAGACTGGTGGGACATGGAAGAGCAACCCACGGAGGGAACTAGCAAGGAAGCATCAGAGCTGGAGAGTTTTGGGGAGGGGGGTCCTCTGATTTCCAGCAACAGACGGTGGCCAACGCCTTCGCCAAAGACAATTTGGCTGCGCCGAGGGAGTGAAGCACCAGGATGGAGCTTTTTTCAGAGAAAGATGGCCAAGTTCTACGTCAGTGCCACGACAGCTCGCTTCGGACAGCATAAAACCTTGTATCACTTGATGTGGCAGGTTTTGGTTTTTCAAAAAATCATTTTTATTGGTTTTCCAATAAAAACAGCCAATCAACATATCCGGATCATAATCCAATTAAAAATAATAAACTAATTTTTTTTAAAATGACAGAGCTTGCAGGGCAGCAGCTGAAGAAGGAGCAAAAGAGTTTTCTTGTGTGTGTGTTTCTTTGTGGCTGATTAGCTGCTCTCCCTGTACAAAGGTCAGAGGGGGCAGGGTTTCTGTTGAGTCAGGTGATTAGCTGTGGGAGGAGCTTATCAGAGCTTGCAGGGCAGCTTGATCCATATTTTAGATTTAGGGGAACTAGTCTCAAACGTTTCTTGGGGGAGACCTAGGTTTTTGGGGGGGGTTATTTGTCCTGTCTTCACGCTTTTTAAGATGGAGGACCACTGTAGCCACCCCCAATGACACGTTTTCAAGATGGAGGGTGAAGGAACAGCTGCAGTCGCCTGCGGTTCCTGCGCAATGTTTGCCATCTTGCCAAAGGTTGCAGGCAGCTTTACCTGCAGCAATAGTATGTTGATTGCCCTCTTAGAAGACAAAGTCCAGCAACTGGAGGAACGTGTAGCTACGCTCCAAAGAATTAGAGAGCTGGAGCTCTTCTTGGAAGCAACAGAGCACACCGTCTCCACCAAGGAGGAGACAGGGGGCACCCCTGAGAAGGAGGCTAGTTCACCAACACAGGTGCCAGATATATGGAGAAACGTGACTCAAAGAAGTAGGAGGCCCAGGGTTCGCTCTGATTGTTTAGAAATACACAATCGCTTTGAAGTCCTTTCCCCTAGCATGGAAGACGAAGAACAGACTCCATTTGAGGATCTCTCTGTGGAAGCTGGAACTTAACGAGTTAAGCTTTTCCCATGATGCTACACCATTCTGACGTCAATTTTAGAAGCTGGGGAGGAGCTTCTGGGAGGAGTTTGTCAGTCCCACTTCGAACTTTGTGGGGAAAAGACGTGGGCTTGGAATGGCTGCTAATAGCCCTGGAAAATCCTGAGAAATGTTGGAATAAATGCTGTATATAGACAAACCTGGACTCAGTGTGAGTTTGTCTGGAAGCCTAGCAACGTGACAGTTTACACCGCTGTGCAAAACTCTGCTTAGCCGTGACGGAGAGCTCGGAGCAGAGCATGCGGCAGAAGAAGCGTGCCGGGCAGGGAAGAGCTAATTGAGGGCCATAAATCAATTAGCGGGGGTCACGGCTGATAAAATACGTCACTGGTTATGGGCCCATAAATTACCGCTTGTAAAACTGTCGCGGGAGCTGTAAAAACTCTGCGGTGTCGAGCAGAGGCTTTGATCTGCTGTGTCGGCAAACAAGCAAGCGGCAGCTGCAAGACGCAGAGAAGTGCCTGCGTTGCTGTGGAGCCAAGTTGCAGAGAACAGCTGAGGTATCGTTTCTCCACGGAGCTGAGGAGCCGGAGGAGCTGGTGCTAAAATCCATACCACCAGGCGGTTGTTTGAAATGAAGCTACGTCCAGGTGGGGACATAAGACAACATGTTACAGAGATGCTCTCTGTGTTTAATGAACTGCGGCTGTTGCAGGTGAACTTTACTGATGAATTGAAGGTTTATATTTTGCTAAGCTCTCTGGACAAAAGTTATGACAATTTATGTCTAACTTTGGAATCTATGAATCCGCAAGATCTGACTTTGGCCTACGTCACAGGACGCTTGGCTGACGAACAGGAGAGACGGCTCAGGGAGAGCAAGTCTGGCGCAGCAAGCTCCACCGGGAGAAAGGGGGGGGCGAAGCAAGATGAGAGCTTTGTTCAGGCTTTTGCAGCTCGTCGGTGTTACGTGTGTGGTTCTCACGGGCATTTGAAAAGAGACTGCCCACAGAAAGCGAGAGCAGCTGGGCAGGAAGCCTTCAAGGACACCTACCATGGAAATCAGCAGGGTTTCCATGGGAACCAGTCTGGGAGACAAGGCCAGCCTGGGAACGCAAGAGGAGGACGTGGAAAACAACGTGAGGAGACGTATCAGATAGCAGCGAGCATGGCTTTGTTCGAAGACGGCTGTGTGGAAAATTCCCAGTTTCGCTTTGTTATTGACTCTGCTGCTAACCGCAATTTGATTCCAGAGACACCTGCTGTTGAGAGGTGGAAGTGCACGGCAATACCTGCCGGGAAATCTGTACTGTTTGCAAATGGACAGAAAGGAAATCTGACTAACGTTGTAAATCTGCATTTTCGTGTTTTGCAGGAAACGCTGGAGTGTTGTACCGTTCCTGGGATGCACCACTGTCTGTTATCTGTGCCTTATTTACTGAAAAAGGGATTTACGTTTTCTTTTCAGGATGATGTGTGCACAATCTCCAAAGGAGGGAGGATGCTTGCCAAGGTTAAAAAGGGGCAGAATGATCTTTTCATTCTTAAAACGTCTCTGGAGGGTGAGGGGAAGGTTGAGAAAGCACAAGCCCTGTGTACTGAGATTCCCGCTCAAGTGCAATGTGCACATATTTGGCATGCTAGGACGGCTCATAGTTCAGTAGAAGAACTACAGGTGCTGCCGGAAGTTTCTAAAGGGTGTAAGATTTCAGAATGTGGACATGATGTAAGTTGTGAAACTTGCAAGCTGGCAAAGATAAAAGGATGCAGTTATCCAAAGATTGAGAGGATAACCACTAGGCCTTTTGAACAAATTCATGTAGATTTGTGGGGTCCTGTGAAAGAACCAAGTCTGGGAGGGTCAAAATATCTGCTCTCAATGCAGGATAATTTTACCCAGAATTCCTGGACACATGGTCTCAAATCCAAGGATGATGCAGCACAGCTGATCAAACGTTGGATTGAGGAGGTGGAACAAAAGTTTTCCACCAAAGTGCAAGCTGTCACAAGTGACAGGGGAGCTGAGTTTACAGGTTCTGCTTTGCAGAAGTACTTTCGCAAGAAAGGAATACGTCACACAGTGACTGCACCCAATCAGGGGGGGAAGGCAGAGCAGATGAGTCAGGCTCTGGTTAAAACTGCTCAGGTGTTGCTGAAAGATTCTGGGTTACCTCCAAGGTTTTGGTTGGAGGCAATCAAGTATGTGAGCTTCACCTGGAACCGCACCTACAATTCCATGGTAGGGGACACACCGTTTGGGCTGTTGCATGGCAGGAAACCCCAGATTCATTTTTTGCGCAGGTTTGGATCGCATGCATCTGTGTCAGTACCTGCAGCGTTGCAGGGGCCAGATGGATCCAGGTTCCGGAAAATGATCTTCTGTGGGTATGAGCCAACAGCGAATGCGTGGAGATTTGCATTTCCATCAGGTGATCAGAGTAAGTTACTGATCAGCAAACACGCTGAGTTCTATGAGCAGGATGAAAAGTCAAAACCTGCTACCAAGCGTGATGTTCTTTCAGAATGTCTCTCTGATTCAGAACAGGAAGATTCTGAGGGGGAAGAGGGGGAGGAAGGAGAAACTGAGTCTGATGATGACGATCAGGGAACTGACCAAAGTCAGGAACAGGAGGAAGTATCTGTAGTTTCTCCACAGGTTAAGAGAACACCCAAAAGCGAGCCCAGTTCTCCGGTAAGTGTAATGGAGAAGGTCCGAAAACGTTTTAAGTCAGAGGGGGAATCCCGTGAGGATGAGGACACAGGTTCTGGTGGCAGTAAGTCAGAGGTAACATCTGAGTTTATGCCCAGAAGATCTAGTCGCTCAACGAAAGGAATTCCGCCGGACAGGTACCAGGCGACAAGCGCATGGGCCTGGTTCACACAGTGTGATTCTGGGAGTGTTGAAGGGGTTCAACGGGTGCCTGGGAAAGATGCTGGAAAAGAGCACAAGGCAAAGGGGAAGGTGTTGAACTCAAAAGGGTCTTGTCAGAAGGTGCAGCAAGGGGGGGTGTGGAAGCTGGAACTTAACGAGTTAAGCTTTTCCCATGATGCTACACCATTCTGACGTCAATTTTAGAAGCTGGGGAGGAGCTTCTGGGAGGAGTTTGTCAGTCCCACTTCGAACTTTGTGGGGAAAAGACGTGGGCTTGGAATGGCTGCTAATAGCCCTGGAAAATCCTGAGAAATGTTGGAATAAATGCTGTATATAGACAAACCTGGACTCAGTGTGAGTTTGTCTGGAAGCCTAGCAACGTGACAGTTTACACCGCTGTGCAAAACTCTGCTTAGCCGTGACGGAGAGCTCGGAGCAGAGCATGCGGCAGAAGAAGCGTGCCGGGCAGGGAAGAGCTAATTGAGGGCCATAAATCAATTAGCGGGGGTCACGGCTGATAAAATACGTCACACTCTCCCTCATTACAGTTGATCAGGTATATGAAGACGAGCAGCAAAGTCAGTCCTCAGGGAATGTTCAGGCAACCTTGGAACGGACAGCTCACGGAAGAACCCCGACCAAACCTAAGAGGAGGCGTATAGTGGTGGTAGGGGATTCCCTACTGAGGGGAACAGAAGCAGTGATCTGTGGGCCTGACAAGAGGTCTCGGGAAGTGTGCTGTCTCCCCGGGGCTAAGATCCAAGATGTAACTGAACGACTGCAAGAAATCATAAAACCCACTGACAAATACCCCTACATCTTGGCTCATGTGGGAACCAATGACACTGCAAGCAATAGCCTCCAGAAGATCAAAAGAGACTAGGAGGCTCTGGGCAGGAAATTGAAGCAACTAAATGCACAAATTGTCATCTCATCTGTCCTCCCAGTTGAACGACGTGGCCCAGGGAGAGAGGGGAAAAGAGTGGAAGTGAACAGCTGGCTTCGCAAATGGTGTAAACAGGAACGGTTTGGATTCTTAGATCACGGACTGCAGTTTCTTGAAGATGGACTTCTGGCAAGCGATGGGCTGCACCTCACAACGGTTGGGAGAAATGTTTTTGTCAAAAATTTCAGAAACCTCATCAGGAGGGCTTTAAACTGACTAATGTGGGGGAGGGAGACAGTGCTCCTGAAGGTAGGAGTCTATCAGTTGATGAAGATGATCATCCAAATGTCATAGACCAAATGGAGCAAACAGCACACAGACCTATTGGTGGGAGGAAAAAATCCTCAAATAAGAGACACGGGGGAATGATTAATGGACTTCAATGTCTGTACACTAATGCCCAAAGCATGGGAATTAAACAAGATGAGCTTGAGCTCTTGGTACAGCAAACTAAATATGACATAATAGGCATCACTGAAACCTGGTGGGATAAGTCCCACGATTGGAATGTAATAATGGGGGGGGGGATACAATCTATTTCAGAGAAACAGACCAGACAAGAAAGGAGGAGGAGTGGCGTTATATGTCAGGGATGTGTATACCTGTGAAGAGATCCAAGATTTAGAACCTCAAAGCGAAAGTGAGAGCATTTGGGTCAAAATTAAGGGAGAGAAGAATAACAGTCACCTCATTGTGGGAGTTTACTATAGCTCCCCAAGCCAAACGGAGGACATAGATGATGCCTTCCTGGAACAGATGGCCAAGCATGCAAAAAGAAGGGAGATAGTAGTAATGGGGGACTTCAATTACCCGGATATTTGTTGGATGTCAAACTCAGCCAAGAGCATAAGGTCAAACAGATTCCTCACTGGCCTTGCAGACAACTTCATTGTCCAGAAAGTGGGAGAAGCAACAAGAGGAACAGCCATTTTAGATCTGGTCCTAACCAATGTTGATGACCTGGTTAGTGGGGTAGAAGTGGAAGGATCATTAGGCGCGAGTGATCATGCTCTTCTGAAGTTTACTATACAGCGGAAAGGAGCAGCCAAGCATACTAGGACTATGGGTATGTTTGTAGGGTATGTTCGTAGCAAAAGGAAGAACAAAGAAACAGTGGGGTCACTCAGAGGAGAAGATGGTGAAATGCAAACAGGGGACACAGAAAGGGCTGAACTCCTCAATGCCTTCTTTGCCTCAGTCTTCTCCGATAAAGAAAACAATGCCCGACCTGAAGAATTTGGAGCAAATGATTCAGCAAAGGAAACACAGCCCAGAATAACTAAGGAGATAGTACAAGAATACTTGGCTAGTTTAGATGTATTCAAGTCTCCAGGGCCAGATGAACTGCATCCAAGAGTATTAAAAGAACTGGCAGATGTGATCTCAGAACCACTGGCAGTCATCTTTGAGAATTCCTGGAGAACAGGCGAAGTCCCGGCAGACTGGAGGAGGGCAAATGTTGTCCCTATTTTCAAAAAGGGGGAAAGAGAGGACCCAAATAATTACCGCCCAGTCAGTCTGACATCAATACCAGGGAAGATTCTGGAGCAGATCATCAAGCAAACAGTCTGTGAGCACCTAGAAAGGAATGCTGTGATCACCAATAGTCAGCATGGATTTCTGAAAAATAAGTCATGTCAGACTAACCTGATCTCGTTTTTTGACAGAATTACAAGCCTGGTAGATGAAGGGAACGCAGTGGATGTAGCCTACCTTGATTTCAGCAAGGCATTTGACAAGGTGCCCCATGATATTCTTGTAAAGAAGCTGGTAAAATGCAGTCTTGACTATGCTACCACTCAGTGGATTTGTAACTGGCTGACTGACCGAACCCAAAGGGTGCTCATCAATAGTTCCTCTTCATCCTGGAGAAGAGTGACTAGTGGGGTGCCACAGGGTTCTGTCTTGGGCCCGGTCTTATTCAACATCTTTATCAACGACTTGGATGATGGACTCAAGGGCATCCTGATCAAATTTGCAGATGACACCAAACTGGGAGGGGTGGCTAACACCCCAGAGGACAGGATCACACTTCAAAACGACCTTGACAGATTAGAGAACTGGGCCAAAACAAACAAGATGAATTTTAACAGGGAGAAATGTAAAGTATTGCACTTGGGCAAAAAAAAATGAGAGGCACAAATACAAGATGGGTGACACCTGGCTTGAGAGCAGTACATGTGAAAAGGATCTAGGAGTCTTGGTTGACCACAAACTTGACATGAGCCAACAGTGTGACGCGGCAGCTAAAAAAGCCAATGCAATTCTGGGCTGCATCAATAGGAGTATAGCATCTAGATCAAGGGAAGTAATAGTGCCACTGTATTCTGCTCTGGTCAGACCTCACCTGGAGTACTGTGTCCAGTTCTGGGCACCACAGTTCAAGAAGGACACTGACAAACTGGAACGTGTCCAGAGGAGGGCAACCAAAATGGTCAAAGGCCTGGAAACGATGCCTTATGAGGAACGGCTAAGGGAGCTGGGCATGTTTAGCCTGGAGAAGAGGAGGTTAAGGGGTGATATGATAGCCATGTTCAAATATATAAAAGGATGTCACATAGAGGAGGGAGAAAGGTTGTTTTCTGCTGCTCCAGAGAAGCGGACACGGAGCAATGGATCCAAACTACAAGAAAGAAGATTCCACCTAAACATTAGGAAGAACTTCCTGACAGTAAGAGCTGTTTGACAGTGGAATTTGCTGCCAAGGAGTGTGGTGGAGTCTCCTACTTTGGAGGTCTTTAAGCAGAGGCTTGACAACCATATGTCAGGAGTGCTCTGATGGTGTTTCCTGCTTGGCAGGGGGTTGGACTCGATGGCCCTTGTGGTCTCTTCCAACTCTATGATTCTATGATTCTAGGTCAAGAGCCACCAAGGGTCTTATCCTTGAAGTGAGAAGGTGAGTGAGAAACCTTTTCAGCTTGTTCATGCTGATGTGTGTGGTCCTTTTAAACTCAGCAGGGGTAATTCCCAGTATGTGCTAACTATAATTGATGATGCCACAAGGTTTAGTTGGGTTTATCCCATGAAGCACAAGGCAGAGGTTTTCCTCTAAGTTTAAAGACTGGGTGGCATATGTTGAGAGGCAATTCCCACACAAAGTTTAAAAGTTTCAATCTGACCGTGGAGGCGAATTTCTGTCAGGTGCATTCCAATCATGGTTACAAAGGAATGGAATTGGGCACAGAAAGACAAACCCTCATAGTCCAGAGAAGAATGGAGAGGCAGAGAGAAAGAAAAGGTCTCTGCAAGAAATGATGGACTCAATGCTAGAGGATTCTGGCTTGTCCAAACGCTATTGATGGGAGGCGATCTTGACAGCCAATTATGTTCAGAACTGCTTGGTCCACAGCACGATTGGAACAACACCCTATTTTATGCTGTTCAGAAAAAAGCCCAAAGCTGATCATTTGCGCACATTCAGTGTGAAGGCATGGGTTCATGTGCCACGATCACAGTGCAGAAAGGGTGACCCCAAAGCACAGCAGCTTATGTTTGTTGGTTACCAGGATTTGGGCAAAGGGTGGAGCTTTGTGGTTGGAAATAGTGGGCTACATGCTAATTCAGAGGTTTGGTTCCAGGCATCAAAGGGTGGTTCCTCACATTTGAGTGTTAAAAGGGAACCAGGCAATGTAAACACTGAAGAGAAAGGTGACAGGGCTGTAAAATCTGCATCTCCTGAGGCTAGTGAACAGAATGCCAGTCATTTTTCACCAACATCAAAGGATGAGTCTTACTCTCCTCTAAGGGGGCGAAAATCTGAGGGGGATGATAGTGAAGATGAGGCCAGTTTTACTCCAAGAAGATCAGAGAGGAAGAACATAGGAATTCCGCCAGATCGTTTTACGCCTGGTACAGCTCACATGTTCCATGTAGCTATAGAGCCTCAAAGCTACAAACCAGTAATGGATTTACCTAAGGAGCAAATTTTTGCTCTGGAAGGGTGCCATGGAAGAGGAGATGAACTCTCTCCGTGAGCATGGAGTGTTTACATCTACGTCACCGCCAAAGAGTGCCATGGTGGTGGGATGTAGATGGATTTAAAAAATAAAGCCTCTGGCTACTGGTGGTTATAAATATAAGGTGCATTTAGTGGCACAAAGTTTTTCCCAGAGACCAGGACTGGATTTTGATGAAGTGTTTGCACCCACAGCTAGAAGTGAGAGCATGCGTTTGTTGCTTGCAATTGCAGCAAAGCGCAATCTTAAAGTTAATCATTTTGACATCCAGATGGCTTATCTGAATGCCAGTCCTTATGAAGAACTTTATTTATCAGAGCCACCAGGTTTTGAAACAGGATAAGGAAAAGTGTACAGATTACACAAAGCCCTATATGGTTTGCGTCAATCAGCACACAAGTGGAACACATGCTTAGATGAGACTCTTGTTTCTCTAGGTTTCGAACGCAGTGTTGCTGATAACTGTTGGTACATGTGTGGCACTGGTAACAAGCAAGAATTTTATTTGGTATTTGTGGATGATTTGCTATATGTGGCCAAAGAGGCTAGGCAAATCAAGGAGTTTTCCACGCAATTGCCCAAAAAGTTCAAAGTAAAAGATCTGGGCTACGTACAAAACTATTTGGGTGTGGAAGTGTCCCAGGCCAGTGATGGTAGTTTTCTGCTCAGTCAGAAAAACAAAATTAAGCAACTGCTGGCAACGTTTTAACATGCAAGATTGTAATGGGGCAAGTACACCCATGGAAGTAGGTTTTGTTAAAGGAATGCAATCAGATAAAAGCTCTGAGTTTGAGCATCCAGATCTCTACCAATCAGCCATTGGGAGCCTAATGTACATATCACAGTGGAGTAGACCCGATATCTGCTATGCAGTGAGGATTTTAAGCAGACAGGTATCCAAACCCACTGTGAGTAAAAAGGATACTGAGGTACTTAAAGCAAACTGCTCTGAAATTGAGCTCAGCAGGAGAAGAAATGCTTGAGTGCTACTCAGATAGCGACTGGGAAAATCTGCCAGACAGAAAGTCTGTAACTGGGCTGGTGATCATGTTCGGTGGATCACTGATTGGATGGAAATCCAGGAAACAAAGCATAGTTAGTGTGTCTTCCACGGAAGCGGAATACGCTGCTTTGAGCGAGCTCTGCAATGAGCTAATATTTTTTAAGCAGTTACTGTTGGATTTTGGCACTGAATGAGATTTTCCAGGAAAAGATTTTGTGGACAACCAAGCCTGTATAACACTAAGTAAAACTGAGCAGTTCAAGGGGAAATCAAAACACGTGGAAGTAAAATACTAGAATGTCAGAACTAATGTACACAGGACTGTCATTGCATGTGAATATGTTGAAAGTGCCAAGAATGTCAGATATAATGACTAAGCCATTGTCATTTGTGAAAAACAAAATGCTGTGTGAATGCATGGGTTTGCAAAACAAAGTTGGTGAAAATACTTTGTATGTGCTCAGAAACTAATTGCACTATGCAAGCTGTGAGGGGGTGCTGGAATTCATGGTTTGCTTGCAGCTTTGCAAGTTAGCAATTAGTGTCTCCACAGCCTGGGAAGACAGAGCATGAAAGGAATCTGCCTAGAGATAAGAAGACCCAGCAACAGCTCAGTGATTGGCTGAGGTCCCTCATATAGGCAGCATGACCTATGACACTAGTGTTGAGGAGTAAGTGGTTTGGTTAGTGCTGAGGCGTTGCTGAGAGTGAAGAAGTCATGTTGTAAATAGTAACTTGTAGATAGCTTGTATGTTTACTGCTGTATATGATAAACTACAAGAATATGAAGAAGAATATGAAGAAGATCTGTGGAAGGGACATGGAAGAGACTTAAGGGCCTCGGACATAAGGTTACCAGGTTAATGAACTAGATGGATGGGATAGAAAGGACTGACAAAACCCAAGACCAGGAGGAAGAGATGTTGGATGAAGATTGGAAGAAAGTTTTAAAAAATTCTATTTAGGAATGTTTTCTAAAATTAATGAGTATTAGAAAAATGTTGGAACGAAATTATTTGGCTTTAGCAGAAATGTTAAAAAGAACTATGTAAGAATATGCTATGGTTATGAGAAATTGGTATAAATAAGATTTAAGTTTTAGGGTTTTTTATGGTAAGATAAGGTTAAAATAGATTAAGGCTATTTAATGACAGAATATTATGAAAAATGGAAAGGATTTGCTGTGACAATCAACAACTAGAATACAAAAAAGGGAGGTGTGAGGAGGTAGATGAAATAAGGTAATGACAGTTAAGGATTTGGGAATATTGGATCTGTTTTTAAATCTTTGTGGTTTATTTTTCAAATCAAATCAAAACTTTTATTGCATTAGCATACAGCCATAGCAAAATAGGACAGTACAAAAATGCTAGAGACAAGCAACCAAGCAAAATTCAAGGCGATATTGCTGGCGTAATGACATTTAACTTACCCTAAGACCATAATGCAAAGATTTAGTTGCCAGCGCCAGAAATGTAATGTGCGGATATATATAAAGAATTAAAACAGGTCCAGGCCTAGGACACACTACCCTGTCAGAGTAGCCCTGAGTTTCAGAGCCTGCACTATGAAGATTGCCACCCCACGTGAAATTTGGGGATTTGCGTCCACAAGAAGCGATTTCAAACAGTCTTCCTTAGACGTAATAGTGGACGGGATCAAGAGGAGGAGCTTAGATCTTATTGGCTCATAAATAGGGCAGTAGAAAAAGAAATGTATAAAGTCCTCTACTTCATTCATTGTGCATGAACATAGACGCTGAGTAATAGGGGTCTTAGAGTAAATCCCCTGAAGGAAGGCCGTGGGTATAGAATGGAAACGGGCCATAGTAAACGCTCTTCTCAAATTGGGCTCCGTTAGTTCTATCAAGTAGTTGGCAAGTGATCTTACCACTTTCACTTTAGGGAGCCACATGGAGAGACGGGCTGTGATGGACTGTGCCCGGTCCATGGCCTCGTCTCTTGTAAGAATCCAGGCCCGGATTTTATGTTGGTGCCAAGATGACAGCGTGTCTAGATCTGGGAGGGAGTAGCGTGCAGTAATAGTCTCCATGGCCTTGGACCATTTGTTGCTATGAGAACAAGTTAAAAAGGCTTGCCTGGCTAGTAGGGAACCTGGGGCATTGATTAATTTACAATAAAAACTAATAATTCTAATGTGGGCTCTCGCAACAATGGAGGGGAGGCCCAGTTCTGTTCTTAACTGTGCAGCAACCGAGCCCTTGGGGAGACCCAGCATCTTTCGTGCAAAAGAGTTTTGCAGAATCTCCAGCCGTTGTAGTGTTTTTAAATTCCACCCCCAGATTTCAACCCCATACAGTAACATCGGGAGGACTTTACTGATAAATGCTTTTCTGACTGGTGGAACCAACTGGCCGCCTTTTGCATAGAAGAATTTCTCCAAGGCTTTGATGGTTCTACGGGCAGCCAGGATGGTCGTATTTAGGTGAGCTGACCAGCTAAGCCCATGCTGAAAAGTGATTCCCAAATACTTGAATGCTGAACAATATTCAATTCAAGTTTTCGTACCAAAAGTAAGAATTTTGGTTTTGGCGAAATTGATTTTGAGGGAGTTGGTATCACAATATGTCATGAGCCCTCTGAGCATGTTGTTTAAGCCCTGCTTGGTTAATGACAATATCACCATGTCGTCCGCATAGAGTAATATGGGGATCTTAAGCTGTTGTAAAGAGGGGGCAGATTGATTTAGGGCCTTCATAGTTGTAACGATGTCGTTGATATAGAAATTGAATAGAAAAGGGGCCAAGAGGCAGCCCTGTTTGACCCCTTTATTCAGAGGGAAAGAATCAGAAAGAGCTCCCAGAGGGCCGAATTTTACTCTGGCCGATATGTCATTATGAATTTCCATAAGAAGGAGGAGGAGTCTCTTATCTATGTTGGTGTAACTAAGCTTCTGCCATAGCCTATCTCTGGGAATGGAGTCAAAAGCGGAGGTCAGGTCCACAAAAGTCGCGTGTAGCTTGCAGTTGAACCTGTTTAGGTATTTATCAATCAGGGTAGATAGAACGAGACATTGGCTGGATGTGCTGTGACCTTTACGGAAGCCAGCCTGTTCCGGGTGGAATAGCTTTGTTTCTTCTGCCCACTCGAATAATTTCTCTAGCAAGAATCTAGAGTAAACCTTGTATGGTATGTCCAGCAGGCTGATAGGTCGATAGTTACGCGGAACTTGTGGATCCCCCTTTTTATGTATTGGGATGACTATGCTCTGTTTCCAGTTAGGTGGAATCTTAAGGGTGGCATTAATAGTGGTAAAGAGAGATGCTAAAATAGGGGCCCACCACGTCTGGTTCGATAAGAATACCTCAGGAGGAATCATATCCTCCCCCGGGGATTTATCCCCTGATAGCATGCTAATTAGTTGTATACATCTCTCTGGGGAGACTGGCTCCCAGGTGGGCAAGGCAGATGCTGGGAGAGTGGGGACTACGTTTACGTCGGAATCTGGGGCGGAATACAACTGAGCAAAGTGAGAGTGCCAACTGGCTGCTGAGATGTTATTAACGATGAATGAGGGGGGGTCTTAAACCTGCATTAATTAAATTCCAGAATTTTTTGTCGTCACGGGTTTTAATGGCCACTGACAGTGCCGTCCAGCGATCTTTCACAAAGAGCAATTTCTTATGTTGGAGCAGCTTCTTGTAGTATGAACGGAATTGAGCTAACTCCCTGGTTTTGCTCTGGGTGCTGTCTGATTTCATATCAGACTGAAGAAATCTAAGCCTACTTCTGCACTGTTTGCATTCTTGGTCGAACCAAGTTTGATTCTTCCAGGTTAGAATCGCACGGGAAGGTTTTGTAAGTGAAGGGAGCAAGTAGGCCAGAATTTGCTGGAAACTTGAGAAATGATTCACATTCATTGTTAACAGCTGAGCTTTCAGGGCTAGGATCTCTGGGGAATTTAGAAGGACTTTTATTTCTTGCTCCAAATAGATATCCCACTTCTTACGTCCGGGGGCTAAGATCAGTGAATCCTGGAGGTGGGGTGAGCTGGGAAGCCCCAGCAGTGAGTGGTGGAAGGAGATGGCGATTGGAAGGTGGTCGCTTTCGGTTCTGTTGAACACATTGAAACAATATACCTTATCATTAAATGCCGAGGAGGACCAGATGTAATCTATAACGCTTGCCCCTCTAGATCCTAGAAAAGTAAAGTATCCCCCGGACCAGTCTTTGGGTGTGCCATGCAAGCTATGCAGCCCGCAGTTTATGGTAAGCTCCAGCAGTATGATGCCAGCCCTATTAATGATTTTGTCATGTGAATTCCACGTAGGAAACCACTCCTCTTCTATGAATAATTGCGACTTATCGGTAAATGAGCTTATATCTGCTCCGATTCTGGCATTAAAGTCCCCCATTATAAGAATCTCTGACTTTGGAAATTCAGCCACAGATTTATCAAGGATAAATCTTAAATCCTCCCAAAACTGATTTGAATGAGAAGAGGGATAGACAGATGGATTGTACAAGTTTACACATATGAAGTCCCCAGCCGAGCTATTAGTGATGTGAAGAGTTTGAATGCAATTACTCTCTAACCAAAAGAGAGGAGAGGTATTAAGATGTAGCTCCTGCGAAACAAATGTTACCAGGCCTCCCCTAGGGCGCCCATACAAATGTGTTTTGGTCGCAGGAATCACAAAGGCGTCATAGCCCAGTAGGGATGGGGGGGATGAAGAGTCTAAGCACCAGGTCTCTTGTATGCCCATGATCTGGAATTTCGCTAAAAAATCTTTCATTATTTTTGCTTTCTGATTTTGATGTGCTATGTGTTTTGTTTTTGCTTTTTGCTTTTGACTTTTATCGATTTGTATTGTTTAATTGTTATTTGTTTTTTTTTCTTGTTCTTCCCCCTTTTTTTCTTTGTTTTTTTTTGTAATTTTAAAATTCTCAATAAACATCATAAAAAAAGTTCAGATGGCTTTCAAAAGTTTTAACAACAGTTCCCCTCCATGGCTGACCCTCCACGTCCTTCTTCTTCTGCTAGTATGAATGCTACACTTTGCTTTTCATGCTCATTTCATGATCCCTATTTGTGAATAGCAAGATAGGATGCAATTAAGCCATTAGCAGCTAAACAAACAAACATGCTAATTACGTTCTTTACAAGGCTTATTTTTTTTAATAGAGAAGCTGGAATTTACCCTTCATTAATCTGACTTAATTGCAATACCATACGCTAAAAAGTCAACATAAATTAGGGGCTGTGAACGATTCCCCCAATATTAAAGATGAGCTGGTGAATTCCTCTCCTCTGAAAATCCCTCCACCCCCGGATAACAAATGGCAGCTTCTTAATAAGGAAGTGTAATAGCAAACAACTGTGCCAAAATGAAAAGGGGACTGTTTTGCTACCGTCAATTGCATTTATGATGTAATTACCTCAGTGTAATAAAGAGGTGCTGGAGGAGACTCTTGAGAGTCCCATGGACTGCAAGAAGATCAAACGTATCCATTCTTAAGGAAATCAGCCCTGAGTGCTCACTGGAAGGACAGATCGTGAAGCTGAGGCTCCAAGACTTTGGCCACCTCATGAGAAGAGAAGACTCCCTGGAAAAGACCCTGATGTTGGGAAAGATGGAGGGCACAAGGAGAAGGGGACGACAGAGGACGAGATGGTTGGACACTGTTCTCGAAGCTACAAACATGAGTCTGACCAAACTGCAGGAGGCAGTGGAAGACAGGAGTGCCTGGCGTGCTCTGGTCCATGGGGTCACGAAGAGTCGGACACGACTAAACGACTAAACAACAACAACAACAAATAAAGATGTAAGCATCTTAAAAACCTACAAATCAATTCAGTTAGCAGCAGGATATGAAGGATGCCCAACTTTTGTCACTGCATCAGTTGGATCCATGATACTCCAGAATCCAATAAAGCCCAAAATTATCAATGCTCTGTGGAGTGCCAGAAATGCCTTCAGGGTATGGATGGGGAGTTTCCAGTGCTACACTCTTCAAGAAAAGCATATCCAGGACCAGATGTTAACTGCTCTGCTGCCACTCAACGTTACATCCCCGGTGAGGCCTCATGGAACATTTGTTCCATGATTTTGTTCTGGGTGTATGTAAGGGAACTAAAGGGCTTTGGTTAGAGTAGATTGTACATCATAGTTGTGTCATGTGGTAGAGCACAGGCTCCACATGCAGAAGTTCCCAGGTTCAATCCTTGGTATCTCTAGGAAGGGCTGGGAGAGAGTCCCTGCCTGAAATCTTGGAGAGTCACAGCTAGTCAGTGTCAGCAAGACTGAGCTAGCTGGAACGAAGACAGCTTTCTAAGTTCCAGATACTCTTTAGTGGAGACAGTAGTTGGAAATGACTCAAACGCCAAGATTTTTTTTTTTTTTTTTTTTTTGCATTTTAAAATTTTATTGGTTTCCAACCAATTATACATTTTATCCATGTTACAACGTTCTTGTCCATTTTTGACTTCCTTCAACGTTACTGACAATCATTCGTAGTTATCCTTTCTTACACATTCCATTCTTACATATTGCCATTTTTCCTCCCTTCTTTCATTATTTCTAATAGACAATACTTATTGAATCTTTACAGTGCCTCTTTAAAACCCATTAGCGTTGTATTTACATCACAGTTATTTTCCAGATAACCCACAAATTTCCCCCAGTCTTGAATAAACTTTTGGTCTTTAGTATATCTAATTTTCCCTGTTAACCTGTCAAGTTCTACATATTCTGTCAATTTTTCTCTCCACTCTTCCACGGTTGGGATTTCCTCCTGCTTCCATCTCTGAGCTAACACAATTCTAGCAGCCGTTACCGCATACTGGAAAAGCTTGCGATCTTTTCTTTCAATATCCTTTCTTACAATACCCAATAGGAAGATTTCTGGTTTTTTAGCGAAGGTGTATCTCAGCATCTTTTTCATTTCGTTGTAAATCTCCTCCCAAAAACTTTTATTTTTTTTACATTCCCACCATTGATGGTAGAATGTCCCTTCTTTCTGTCTACACTTCCAACATTTATTGTCTACCTTATACATCTTTGCCAGCTTCACTGGTGTCATATACCACCTGTAAAGCATCTTCATCATGTTTTCTTTCAATAGGGTACACGCCGTAAATTTTATATTCACCTTCCATAACCTATCCCAGTCTTCCAATTGGATACTGTATCCAAAGTCCCTCGCCCACTGAACCATCACTGATTTCACTTCTTCGTCCTTCGTATTCCATTCCAGCAGTATTTTATACATTTTTGACAGATTTTTATGTTCATTGTTTATTATCTCTTTTTGGTATCTAGATTCTTTTTCCTCATAACCCCTTTCCTTCACCTCTTTTTTAAACATTTCATTAATCTGAAAATAGTGCAGCCAATCGTATGTAAAAACTTTGACTTGGTCATATGATTTTATTTTCCACTTTCCTCCTTCGTTGGTCACCATTTCTTCGTATTTTCCCCACTTTCCTCTCATATTGATTTTCTTTACCCCCATTATCTCTAACGGGGATAGCCAGTGGGGGGTTTTTGGTTCTAGTATGTTTTTATATCTATCCCAGACCTCTATTAACGCGCCAAACCCCTTGTGGACCCTCTTTTTGTCGCACCATAGGTACGCGTGCCACCCAAATCTGTTATTATATCCTTCCAAATCTAGAAGTTCTTTGTTTTCCAGCTTTACCCACTCTTTTAACCAGCACAAACATGCTGCCTCGTAATACAGTCTCATGTCTGGTAGGGAGAAGCCACCTCTTTCTTTTATTTCTGTCAATAATTTTAATTTAATTCTGGGCTTCTTCCCTTCCCAGACATATCTTGAGATCACCTTTTGCCAGTCTCTAAAATCTTTTGTACCTTTTATTATGGGTATAGTTTGAAACAAAAATAACAACTTAGGAAGCACCATCATCTTAACCATTGATATTCGTCCCCAGAATGATAATTTCATTCTGGCCCAGGTCTCCAAATCTTTTTTTATTCTATTCCAAACTGGGGTGTAGTTGTTTTGATATAAATCAATATTCTTTACAGAAAGCCATATTCCCAAGTACTTAACCTTTCTAACTACCTCAATCCCTGTTCTTTGCTGCAATAATTCAATCTTATCCTGATCCAAATTTTTAACAATCATTTTTGTTTTCCCTTTGTTCAATTTAAATCCTGCTATATTACCAAATTTCCCCATCTCGTCCAAAATCTCCTTTGTACTTTCTATCGGCTCTTCCACCGTCAGGACCACATCATCTGCATAAGCTTTGACTTTATATTCATTGGCACCTAATGTCACCCCTTTAATTTGTTTGTTTTGTCTTATTGCATTTAATAGGGTTTCCAGAATCACTATAAATAACAGTGGCGAAAGCGGGCACCCCTGTCTTGTTCCCTTAGCTATTTTGATATCTTCAGATATAACATTATTGACTATCAGTCTTGCTTTTTGTTCTGTGTAGATTGCCCTTATGCCATTCAAAAATTCCTGGCCCACCTCCATAACCTCTAAGTTTTTCATCATAAAATCCCAGACCACATTATCGAACGCTTTTTCCGCGTCTACAAAAATTAGACATGCTGGTTTGTCGCACCTACTGGATAGGAATTCGATGATATTAACTATATTTCTTGTGTTATCACTTATTTGTCTTCCCGGCAGAAAACCAGCTTGGTCTTTATGTATGATTTTTGATAGTATCTTTTTTATTCTTTTAGCTAAAACACCAGCAAAGATCTTATAATCCGTATTTAATAAAGAAATGGGTCTGTAGTTCTTAATTTGAGTTGGGTCCGAGTCTTGTTTTGGGATTATTGTAATAAATGCCTCTTTCCATGTATCTGGAATATCCCTCTCTTTTAATATGTTATTCATTACTTCAATCAGCGGGGCTATCAACGTATCTTTCATTTCTTTGTAATAACTTGATGTAAACCCATCAGGGCCCGGTGCCTTCCCTCTTTTTAATTCTTTTATCACTTCTTCTACCTCTTCTCTACATATTAAGGCATTTAACTGTTCTTTTTGATCTATCGGAATCTTCCTCAACATCTTTCCTTCCAGATATCTTTCTATTTTTTCTTTGTTGTTCCTTTCACTTTTCCTGTATAGTTGTTTATAGTAGTCCACAAACCCTTTCCTGATTTCTTTCGGGTCGGTAATTTCTTCTCCATTTAATTCAATTTTGTTAATCAGTTTTTGTTCTTTTCTTCTTTTTACCTGCCAGGCAAGCCATTTTCCAGATTTATTTGCAAACTCGAAATTTTTTTGTCTTAACATTTTTATATTCCATTCGACCTCTTTATTTATTAACATAGCAAATTGGGTTTGTAGAGCCTTTATTTCCTGCTTTATCTTCTCATTATTGGGTTTTTTAATCAGCTTTTGTTCGTTATCCGTAATCTGTCTCAAAATCTCTCTTGTCTTTTTTTCTTTATTCTTTCTTTTCCATGCGTTTTGTTGGATACATAGGCCCCTCACCACTGCCTTACTTGCATCCCATACAGTACTCAGTTTTGTCCCTTTATCTAAGTTATCCTGAAAGTATTCTACCAGTTTTTTCTGTATTTTTTCAGCAAATTTTTGGTCGGCCCATAAGTTATCGTTCAATCTCCATCTGAAAGTTCGCTCTTCAAATCCTTTTAACTCCATCTTGATCGGGTTGTGGTCTGAGATAACTTTAGCCTGTATTTCAATTTTTTGGATTCTTGGTATGAGTTCACTCGAGACCCATATTTGGTCTATTCTTGACATTGATTGGTTTGGTTCCGAGTGATACGTAAATTGTTTTTCTAGAGGGTGCCTGAATCTCCAGATATCAATTAGGTTACAGTTCTTGATCATCGTAAAAAAAGTCTTAGGCAGCTTCCCTTCTTTACTCTTTGCTTTCCTTTTTTTTATATATAAAATTTTTTATTGCGTTTCTTTTCATAGGTTCACAGATTCAGTTACAAAGCAAGAAACAAGAAACAGTTTTTAAAAAAAAATAAAGAAAAATAAAAAAGAAAAAAACAAGTTAATTATGTTTCAGATCATCCTTCTATAAGTTACTTTCCACTGGACCTCCTCACATCCTCCCAACATTGCGTTCTTTAAACTAACAATATCAGCAATTTATCATCTTATTTCACCGCTTACTGTACCTTTCAATTTATTATGTTGCCAATTTCAAAAACTTGTAATTCAATTTGATACCTTTAAAATAAACATAATATATTTGTTTCAAGTTTGTCTCCTTTTTTTTCCCATAACTTACTTTGTCATTTACCTAATCAAGTTGCGGAAGCATAACGTTTCTTAGTCGTGCACCATCTTAACATTCAAACAACTTATAATATTTTTGCAAATAGTCCTTGAATTTTTTCCAGTCCTCCTCAATTGTTTCTTCGCTCAGATCTCGAATTCTGCCAGTCATTTCTGCCAATTCCATGTAGTCCATCATCTGCGTCTGCCAGTCCTCCAGTGTGGGTAAATCTTGTGTCTTCCAGTACTTTGCGATAAGAATTCTTGCTGCTGTGGTTGCATACATAAACAAAGTTCTGTCTTTCTTTAACACCTTCCGGTCCACCATGCCCAGAAGGAAGGCCTCCGGTTTCTTGGGGAAGGTATATTTAAATACCTTTTTCAATTCATTATATATCATTTCCCAGAAGGCCTTCACTTTCGGGCAGGTCCACCAGAGGTGAAAGAATGTCCCTTCTGCCTCCTTACATTTCCAACATTTGTTATCAGACAGGTGGTATATCTTAGCTAGCTTGACTGGGGTCATGTACCACCGGTATACCATTTTCATAATGTTCTCTTTCAAGGCACTACATGCCGTAAACTTCATACCGGTGTTCCACAACCTTTCCCAGTCCTCAGACATAATGTTATGTCCAACATCCTGTGCCCATTTTATCATAGCAGATTTAACTGTCTCGTCCTGTGTATTCCATTTAAGCAGCAAGTTATACATTCTCGAAAGTACCTTAGTTTTTGGTTCTAATAGTTCCGTCTCCAGTTTCGATTTTTCCACCTGGAAACCAACTTTTTTATCCATTTTAAAAACCTCTTGAATTTGAGCATAATGTAACCAATCTCGCACCTTACTTTTTAGTTTATCCTGGCTCTGTAGCTTCCAGTTGTCTCCAGTTCTTTCAATTAATTCCCAATATTTCGGCCAGTAGGCCTCCATATTGGGCCTTTTTTTGAGAACCTTGGCCTCCATCGGTGATAGCCACCTCGGGGTCTTACCTTCTAATAAATCCTTGTACTTCATCCAGACGGCAAAAATTGATTTTCTGACAATATGGTTTTTAAACAATTTATGAACTTTCGCCTTGTCATACCACAAATATGCATGCCTACTCTTTGCTTTCCTTAATCTATCCATTTCTGTTGATACCACACCGTTCATGTCTCCCATTATTATAATTTTTTTATCCAAGTATTCAAATAGTTTTTCTTCCAGTAGTCTAAAAAATTCTGTCTTATTCCCATTTGGAGCATAAATTCTGATAATTATCAATTCTTCGCCTTGCCATTTAATTTGGGCCGCTATTATTCTTCCTTCTTCATCTTTAAATAATTGACGGGACTCAATTTTGTTTTTAATATATAGGACAACGCCTCTTTTTTTCTTTTTGTCCGAAGATATAAATTCATTCCCTAACCTTTTATTAATAAGGATTTTCCTATGTTTTTTGGCCACGTGCGTTTCTTGAAGGCATATGATGTCCAGATTCTTCTTCTTTAGAATATGTTCAATTCCGTTCCGTTTCTTCTTATCGTTCATTCCATTGATGTTCCAGTTCCATAATTTTAGCGTCATTCTCCTTACCACTATCTAGATTTAAAGATTTAGACTTAAAACCTTTCTGTCTCTTCTCCTTCTTCTTCTTCTCCCTCCTCTTCCGACTCTCTTTCAGTCTGCTCTTCTTCTTCACCTAATTCAAATTCTTCCCTCCTTCTTGTTCCTCCTTCTGCTCCTTTGCTCTCTTCCTCCCCTTGTTGTAATTCTTTATATCTTCTTGTGAATTTTCCAATTTCCTCAGGACTTAGCAATCTTCTTTTTACTCCTTTGTAGAAGAATGAGACACCTTCCGGAAATTCCCATCTGAAATCAATCTTGTTTTTCTTGAGTAATTGTACCAGTGGCTTGTAGGCTTCTCTTCGTTTCAACAACCTTATTGGAATATCTTTAAATATAATTATGTAATTCCCATCAATGTAAAGTCTCTTCTCTCTGTTCCTTTGCAAAATCAAGTTTCTCATCTCTCTATCTTTAAAGGTAATTAGACAATCACCTGGGAATTTCTTTACCCTACTTGATCTGATTTTGATTCTGTATGCATTATGTATTGTCTTTGCCAATTCTTCTTCCGATATCTCCATCCACTGCGCAATTTCCTTTATTAGTCTTTCTCTTATATTCTCGTTTTGCATTTCCGGTACTTGCCTCAACCTTAAATTAACTTCTCTCTGTTTCAGTTCGTTCATTGCGATAGAGTCTTTTATTTCCTCTTGTATTTTATTTAAATCTGCAATCTCATTTCTCATTTTCTCCTCTTCTCGCTTCATCTCTTTCATTTCCTGCTTTGTCTTCTTAAATCCCTCATCCACTCTCCTAGAAACCTCCTTAATCTGTCCTTTCAGTTCACTGACTGTCTCCTCGATCTTTTTATCCATTTTCCCTATTTTATTGTCTACCTGTTCTAACTTTGTCTCCAGATTCTTTTCACTTTGTTTTATTTCTGCAAACATCTTCAATATTTCTATTCTAAATTCTGTTTCCTGCTTTGAGGCTCTCCTGTCTGTTGGTGTCCCCCCTTCTGTCCCTTTTTTCTGTGTATGCGACATGTTCCTCTGTATCTCAATATCCAATATATACTGTGTATACACTATGTAGTTTTGTATTTGCGTCACTATTAAGTACTCTCAAACGCTATTAGGTTAACCACCCAAAAACAGAAGATATCTCCTATATAAGAGGGGGGGGGGAAAGGTATAGCAAGAAAAAGAACAAATTACAAAAACACAATTTCCTTAAGCTTTCCTCTCAGTGTCCTAAATATTGTCGCTTCCCCTACCCATATGGGGGGGGGTAGTTATTAATCCGCGTTCTTCTTGCCCCTATCTGGGCTAATCCAGTTCAAGCTGGTCAAGATACTCTTCTTGCCCCTATTCGGGCTAAATCCCACCAAAGCGTTAGACAGGTAGAACTGTACTTTATATTTCTGAGTAGTCCAAAAGGCGATGTCTAGATTTGAGGAGTAGGTCAGCTTAAATCTTCCAATGTAGTTTTTAAGTTGATATTAATACTAGTCCCAAAAGTGTAGTTCAGTAGTGGAGGGGGTGTCTCACTTGCGTAGTTGTCACCTAAGTATTTCGCCAAACCTAAGTCACCGCCACCTAATTTTCAAATTTGTGTTTGGCTTGAACCAAACCAAACTGAGAGGGTAATTCTTCCAACCTAAATCACAAAGAGAGTGGTTCTTCCACCTTAGGGAAAGAGAGTCTTTAAATAAACTTCCACACTGCCTATTTCCAGCTGTTCATTTTAGTTTGTTTTTTAAATTCAGTTCACACTGATTGAACGTTCCTTAGCAGAGTTTTAAGCAAGGGGGGAGTCCGGGGGGCCTCCAAATAGTTTCCTTTTTATTTAAAGATGTTTTAGAGTGGTCTGGAATGGCGTCGGAAGTCCTTCTAATCCTCCAGTTAATATGGCGTCGGAGTTTCTTTCTAGCTTCTTCACTGAGGTGTGACCAATAGTCCTCTCTATTCTCCTATAGCCTCAATTACAGTTATTACTGGGTCTCTCTTACTCACGAAGCTTCTCTGTTCCCCCTTTAATTTCTTCTTTTCTCCTCTTTCTTTACCGAAAGTTACTTTTTAACTTAGTTAAACTCAAGTCCAAAAAGTCTCGGGGGAAACAGAAACAGTAACCGCTAGCGGCAACTTACTTTCTCTTTTGGCTCTGCAGACAGTGCTGCGTCTTTTTCGATGATGTCAGACGAGCCGCTGAACTCGGATTCTTCTCTTTTTTAGCCGGGAGCTTTCTTATTATTTGTCACTAACTCTCAAAGTTCTTGGTAGCAAATCCGGCTTTCTTCGTGTCGAGAGCGGAGCGCTATTCTCTGCAGGCTCGGGGCTTCGCTAGTTAGCCGCCGCAATGGCTGCCCGATTGTCCGCTGCTCGTTCCGTCGCTCTCTTCGCCTCCTTTCAGGGGTTACCTGGCGAACCGGACGAGCGGCTTTGACACCGCCGGGAACCTAGACCTCTAGACACCCTCCAGAGGTTTATTGGGGGGTCTTGGAGAGTCACAGCTAGTCAGTGTCAGCAAGACTGAGCTAGCTGGAACGAAGACAGCTTTCTAAGTTCCAGATACTCTTTAGTGGAGACAGTAGTTGGAAATGACTCAAACGCCAAGATTTTTAAGCATCTGGCAATTACTATTCCTATTAGAAAGCACACTGTGATATTTTCCCATTTCCCCACAAGAACTTTCTGCAAACAGGGCTGAATCAAGGCTGTAAAGCTATTTCCTGGTAGTTGAGGGATAGTGTAGAGGCCTCCGGCTAACCTCCTTCTGTCTTGAGAGGTGAGGTCAAACTGCTGCATTGGCAACAACGAAGAGACCTTCCTGAGGTGCAAGCCTGGGCAGTGTGTATGGTGGTCCTGAGATGCCCAGATGACAAGATCCCCCGCTCAGCCTCGCTGGTGTGGTCCAAAGGAAAGCAGAGCAATATGTTTTGCACCAGCTTGGCTGCAGGAGTTGCTCAAAATTAGCATACAGGAGCCGCACAGCCATTAGCAGAGAGCGCTGACTTTTTCCTGTGGACAATTGGACTTAAAACAAGTACCCGTGAGTAGAAACGGAAAATTGGATCAAGAAATTGTTTTAATTTGGTATCGAAGCGGGAAGGTGCAAACAGGAAGTCCGCCTTCCGCTTTTTTGTATATAGACTAAAGCAAAAATTTTGCAAGCTAAAGCCGGGAAGCTGTTAAAAAAGACTAAATTGCCTACATTTAGAACCACTGAAACCCCCCTTGGAAGGAGGAGAAAAGGGGGGGAACTCTGTTTAACCCCAGCAGGAGAGGGAGTGAAGAAGGATAAGTTTCCACCGTCTCTAACCTGGGAACGGGGTGTCAGAGACAGAAACTGTTGGAGAGGTTCATTGACTGTGAACGTAACACTATGACAGACAGCTAATGAAGAGAAACAAGTTGATTCTAATGTTGCCTTTTACATTTTAAAGAAACAAAATACTTGAAAAACATCTGAAACATCTGAAAAATGAAAGTAACTTTCCATTGTCTTAAAAAAAAAAATGGATACAAGTAGATTGTCTCCTCTAGAGGGAGCTTGCTAAATTGTTGTTGCAGCATATTTGAGACCCAACATCTGTGAGATTAAGACTGTGGGAACAGTCTTTTCTGACCTTGAACAAAGATGAGCTGGGAGAAAGACTGGGTGCTTGCTTTATGCAAGACAAATGCTTTGCTGGAACAGATGCATGAGAAAATGGACTTGATGAATGAGAAAATGGATTTGACTGTTGTTCTATTGATATAGAAATCATACAAGAACCAATCTATCAATCTGTACTGACTGGGCAGGTGCAGATGACAATGGAGGAGGATGCGGCTGCACCTCAAATAGTACAAATGGAGAGACCCGAGGCCCTACAGGAGCATAAACCGCTGTTATTGAAGATTGAAGTTGGAGTGGGCCAAGGGGAATCTGGAGATGAGGAGGTTCTTAGCTTTGGAGAGACCATGAAATTTGATTTTAAATACATTTTGGATTATATCGAGGACTGTGGGGAGTGGGACTGTGGGGAATGGGCGAGCTGGATGAAGGGTGATGGAGATAATTTTGGACTGGAATTCCCCAGAGACCTACCCCCCAATTAGAAAGGAAAGAAATTAAGACAGAGACCAACAAAAGACAAGGAAAGAGGCAAGCACAAACAAGATGAAGAAGAACTGCAGAAGGGACATGGAAGAGATTTAAGGGCCTCGGATATAAGGCTTCCAGGTTGATGGACTAGATGGAATGGACAATAAGGACTGACATGACCCGAGACCAGGAAGAAGAGACGCTGGATGATGATTAGAAGAGAATTTATAATGGAATTTTTTTATTTTAGAATTAGCTAATGAATATTAGGGAAAATGTGGGAATGAAACTATACGACTCTAGTAGAAATGATATCAAGAGCTATGTATATTTGAAAACTAAGATTTAAGTTCTAAGGTACTTAGGGGTAAAGTAAGGTTAAATGAATTAAGGTAATCTCAATAACAGAATATGGGGAAAGATGGTAAGGATCTGTTGAGTTAAATATTAGGTTAAATTGTTAAGATAAATTTTATAACAAAAATTGAGAAAGATGGAAAGAATGTGCTGAAATAATTACTAAACTAGAACACAAAAACGGAGGTGTGAGGAGGTCAATGAAACAAGCAAATGGAAATTATGGATATGCAATTTGGGATTTGTGTTTTTTTTCCTTTTTCCTTTTTCCTTTTTACTGTCTTTTGCTGTATTGTTGTATTTTGTGTTTTTCTCTCTTTTTATTGTTTTCTTTTTTTGTATTGTAGTGTTGTTTTTTATTTTTTATTTTTTTTGTAATTCTGAAATTATCAATAAATATTATTTTTAAAAAACAAAACAAAACAAAATTAGCATACAGGATGCCATCCAACAAACTCCATTCCGGATTTGTGTAGAGTTTACTCCTTAGTCTTTTCTTCTCCTCAAGAAATCCCACAAGGTTTAGGATCAGGGTTTTCCTTCTCCTAGATAAGCAACCTTCCCAGGTTGACAAGCCTCACCTGCCCCTCATGTACAGAATGTGCAGAAACCACCATTTTGACCAATGGGCCCCCTATTGGTCTTGTCTGCTTAATTTGGTAGAGCCTGTCTTTGCACGCAAGGAAGTCCTTAACTCATTGAGGGTTTGAGACCCATCAACTACTCTCACCTGGTTTAACCAACCAGTCGAAGCCATTCCCGGGGTGTGGCTGCTGCCACACGCCAACAGCTTCTAGGAGCCAAAGGGAAGAACTGAGTACAGGGTGGGAACCAAAGGTGGATCTTGTTGTTTAGTCGTTTAGTCGTGTCCAACTCTTCCATGACCCCATGGACCAGAGCACGCCAGGCACTCCTGTCTTCCACTGCCTCCCGCAGTTTGGTCAAACTCATGCTCGGCTTCTGTCGTCCCCTTCTCTTTGTGCCCTCCATCTTTCCCAGCATCAGGGTCTTTTCCAGGGAGTCTTCTCTTCTCATGAGGTGCTAAAGTCTTGGAGCCTCAGCTTCACGATCTGTCCTTCCAGTGAGCACTCAGGGCTGATTTCCTTAAGAATGGATGCGTTTGATCTTCTTGCAGTCCATGGGACTCTCAAGAGTCTCCTCCAGCACCATAGAAATGGCCACTTTAGGAATCCCCTTACCTGGTTTCCATGAGTTAAATATGGGCAACAATTTTTTTAAAATGTGAACAAAACTGTCAAAAATTTACAGAATTCTGGAATAGTGAACAAGGAACAGTAAATGGGGTCATCTGGAGCTTTGAGGTACATTGCCAGCTGTATGTTGATGACACACAGCTCTACTTCTTTGCACTTGCGAGTATGGCAGTGGATGTGCTGGTCTTGCCTCCACAATGGACTGGACGAGAGTCAGTAAACTAAAGCTCAATCCAAATAAGGCTGAGGCACTGTTAGTGGGTGGTTCCCTAGACCAGATGGATGAGAGGTAGCCTGCTCTTGATGAGGTTACACCCCCTTCTGAAGGAGCAGGTGTGTAGCTTACAGGTACTTCTGGCTCCATTGCTGTTGCTTGAGGCTCTGGTGGCCCAGCGGTGCCCCTATCTGGACAGGGATGTTGGTTTCTGCTTTCTTCACTGTGCAGCGACGTGCTTGTCACGGGACAATGTTTTGCATTCCACAGTCAGAGTACTGTTGGGTTTCCCACGGGAATGGGAGACTGGATGTGACGTACACTGGTTTCCTGTTTTTCACTCCTCTCTTGGTGTTCTTTGTTCCGAGGAGAAGGACGGTTGCTTCTCTGCTTTCGCAGAGGCAAGATGCATGTTTGTAATCTCTCAACATTGAAGTGAAAATAAAGCAAAGTTAAGCATGTGGCACGTACTGCTCATCCTTCCGCTGTGTACAGGACTCTGCAAAAACAACATTTTTGGTTATGGGCCCAGAAAAACGCAGTCAAACTGAAGGATGGACTCCAAGAAGCCGAGTCGGAATGCCGGCAGAGGGACAGAGAAACGGGTCGGCGTTATCTGCTCTGCGCGTCAAGTTGATTGATGAGAGGTATGTGCTCATGCTCCGGGCAGCCTGCCAGCTTCTAGTTTATGGCTTTATGGCTGGACTTTGAACTTTTAAAGCCGTTTTGCCGCGATACAGGCAAAGGCTCTAAGGCACAAGCTCACAGGCTTGGGAGGCTTGAAAACCGAAAGTACCTTTGAAAGTGCTTTTGGAATGAGGTTTGAAAGCAGCAGTGACGCAGCTTGATTAAACGCCGCGAAGATGGCAGATGCAAAGCTGGCTGATGCTTTTGGGATTCCTAAGCTCAATAAGAAAAACTACGCGGACTGGGTTCTCTATGCAGAGGCTATTCTGCGGAAAGAAGGTCTGTACAAAGTTATTACAGACAACCCCCCAGCTCCAGTTACAGACGAATGGAAAGCTAAGGATTCCAAAGTGATGGGAACTCTTACATTGATAGTATCCCCAGAAGAGCTCTGTCTGTTGCGTGATAAGACCACAGCCAGAGAAATTTGGGACACTTTAAGAGAGGCTCACTTGAGGACAGAAGCTGGTTCCTCAATGTACTACTATGCCAAGCTGCAAGGTATGGCTCTTGCTGAAGGTGGAGATGTGCGTAAACATCTGATGGAGATGCAGAATCTGAGACATGAGCTGCAACAGAGAGGACTCACCTTTCCAGAGGCTGTGTATTCCTTCATGATACTACATTCTTTGGGTCCAAGTTGGGAGTCCGTTGCCACTCAGATTGCTGTTCAGCCAACTGCTCAGCTCACAGTAGCCTATGTTACTGCCGTGATACTGAATGAAGCAGACCGCCGGGGTGCTAGCTGCATGGGTAAGGGGGAGTCTTCACAGACGTCATCCCAGAGTGCAGTGGAACCACCAGATGGCGCCAAAGCTTTGAAGGCAGTGAAATGCTACTCGTGTGAACGTCTAGGCCATATGAAGAGGGAATGCAGATATCCCAGGGCCAAGACAGAGCAGCGCAGCGGAAGCTCATCGTGTGGAAAAGGCCAAAGCAAAGGCAAAGGTCCAGTGTCCAGGACAACGCAGCACAAGGCAATGGTCTCACGCTTCACTCCAAACGTCGCAAAGGTCCAGAAGACGTCTAGATCTTTCTTCGTTGTTGATTCAGCAGCTACCCACCACATGTGCAACGATAAGCAACTGTTTGTGTCTTTTACACCGCAGGAAGGTGCGATTCACCAGGCGGATGACCACACGATCCCCAGTCAAGGCTACGGAACTGTTGTTCTTCACAGTTTGGACTTATCGATACAAGATGTGCTTTACGTACCAGATGCCACACACAATCTACTCAGCGTTATGCAACTGAATGAACGGAACATTGACGTTTCCTTCAAGAACAAGAAATGCACCATCACAAAGAAAGACGATTATGTATTGCATGCTGAATGTGTTGATCATTTGTTTGTTCTGTATTATGATGATGTTGTGCAGAATGATACTTGTTGCATTGCAGGTTCTAACAAAAGTTTGCATGCAGGATGTATTCACGATTTTCAGAGGAAATTTGGTCATTTGCATTTTGAGGCAGTATCTAAAATGCCTGCCTTGGTTGAAGGTATGACTATTAAACCCTGCAGGTACCACATGAAGTGCAAGGCATGCGCAGCAAACAAAGTGAAAATGTCTGCGAAAGGTAAGGTGTCTAGTAGGCAAGCCACAGAACCATACCAGGTTGTTCATGCTGATTTAGTTGGTCCACTATCACTCTCTTTGGGTGGAAATAGGTACTTCATGGTTCTCATTGATGCATTTTCCAGGTATATTTACGTGTACAATCTCAAGCAGAAATCAGAGGCTTTTCCAAGGTTCAAGGAATTCTGTGCTTGGTTGAAGATAAAGACTCTTTTCACTGATCGCGGGGGAGAATTCACTTCTCAGCAGTTTGAAGCTTTTCTGACTGAGAAAGGAATTCAGCATGATTTGTCCAGTCCTCGCTCGCCATGGCAGAATGGACTTTGCGAAAGGGCAAATCAGACATTGCTTCAAGGGTTAAAAACCTTGCTGCATGATGCCAATCTTCCAGAGAGTTATTGGGCCGAATCTCTCTCGTGTTTTGTTTACAGTTACAATCGCAGGTTATCTTCAGCGATTGGTTGCACCCCCTATGAGAAGATGTTTGGCAAGAAACCGTACATCAAACACATGAAAATTTTTGGTTCTGACATGTGGGTTCACACACCACAAAGCTCCAAGTTAGGCAAGTGTGGATTGCATGGTATCTTTCTAGGTTATCAGAAAGGTTCTTACAGAATAATGATGACTGACACTAAGACAATTAAGCTCACAAGAAGTGTTGAGTACAATGCCAAGTGGGGGGAGAATGTGGGAATTTTTCAATGTTATCCTGATGACAGTGATGAGACTGAGGATAAGCAACAGCAAAAGCAGCCGCAACAACCCACACCCACTGATGAAGGTTCTGATTCTGAGTCTGAAACTGAATCGGATGATTCAGAGGATTTCAAGAGTGCGAAAGCCTCTATGCGACCCTCTGAAAGCTCTGATCAAGAATTGGAAGAACCATTGTTTACAATAGGCCACTTTTCTCCTAAGAAGGAAGAGGAAAGTGTTGAGGACTTAAGGATAATTCGCAGGTCACAAAGAGCCACAAAAGGCAGACATCCAAAGAGATTTGCTGATGAATTTGCTAAGACAGCAGTAGCAGCTGTTAAAAGCTCCAAGAAGGTATTTGAACCTTCAAGTTTCCAAGAAATCCAGGATTTGGATTCTAAGGAAGCTGAGCCATGGTTAAATGCCATGAAGGCTGAGCTTGATTCCTTGGAAAGGAACAAAACATGGGAGCTAGTTCCAGTAGTTCCAGGAATGAAACTGCTTGGAAGCAAATGGGTCTTCAAAGCGAAGACAGATCAAAATGGCAAGATAGTCAGACACAAAGCCAGATTGGTAGCCAGAGGTTTTGCACAGGTACCAGGTGAAGACTATCACGAGACCTACTCACCCACAGTGAGATATGAGAGCATTAGGCTTATGTATGCTCAAGCTAGCTGCAGAGGAGAATCTACACGTTAGTCACCACGATGTAAATACAGCATTTTTGTACGGATCTCTAGGTGAATCACTTTACATGCTTCCACCTGATGGCGTACAGGTAAAACAGGGATTTGTTTGTGCTCTAAAGAAGTCCCTTTATGGTCTCAAACAAAGTGCACGGTGTTGGCACACAAAACTCACTGAGACATTGTTTTCTCTAGGTTTTCAGCAAGGGAAAGCTGATCCATGTGTATTTGTCAAAGAGGAGGGGCAAAAGAAGCTGTATTGTTTGTTTTATGTTGATGATATTTTATTCTTTTGGAAAGATGTCACAATGTACAATAACACCCTAGCTCAACTGAAAGAGCACTTTGACATGAAAGATCTTGGTGAGGTAAACAACTACTTATCTCTGGAAATAGAGAGAGATCAAAGTGGTAACATTCTAGTACACCAGTCACGGAAAATTGCTGATGTGTTAAGCAAACTGAACCTGATGGATGCTAACCCTGTAGACACACCGATGACAACAGGTTATCAGGTAGAAAACACTGAAGAAGCATTTTCTGACACTACACTGTACAGAAGTGTGCTAGGCAAGCTAAACTTCATTGCCAGATGTTCAAGACCTGACATTGCTGTTAGCTGTAATTTGCTAAGCAGACAAGTTAACAATCCCACTGTTAAGGATTGGAAAGCTCTAAAACGCATAGCACGCTATTTGAAAGGCACTATGCATTACAGACTGAGATTTAACAATCAGAAGTCTGGTGGTCTTGAGATATTTGCAGATGCAAGTTTTGGAAGTGACACTACAGACAGGAAAAGTACGTCTGGAGTTTGCTACATGTACAATCAGGGTCTATTTGATTGGTCATGCAAGAAGCAAACAACAATTAGCTTAAGTACTTGTGAAGCTGAACTGAATGCACTGTCTTATTCACTTAAGGATTGTGAATGGTTGTTACAATTGTGCAAAGACATGAAAATTCCTGTCAAATGTCCAATCCAGGTTTACCAGGAAAACAAAGCATGTTTGGCTTTGCTGAATTCGGAAGGTTGTAAGCAAAGCACGAAGCACTTGCAATTGAAGTTGCAACATGCTAAGGAACATATTCAGAAGGGACTCATAACGGTGTCCTATATGCCAGGTAATGAAATTCCTGCTGATGTATTGTCCAAGATTGTGTCAAGGGATCAACACTGTACCTATGTACAGAAATTGGGTTTGTACTGATATTGTACGAACACGCTGCCCAGTGATGTTCACAGAAAGGGGGAGGATGTTGGTTTCTGCTTTCTTCACTGTGCAGCGAAGTGCTTGTCACGGGACAATGTTTTGCATTCCACAGTCAGAGTACTGTTGGGTTTCCCACGGGAATGGGAGACTGGATGTGACGCACACTGGTTTCCTGTTTTTCACTCCTCTCTTGGTGTTCTTTGTTCCGAGGAGAAGGACGGTTGCTTCTCTGCTTTCGCAGAGGCAAGATGCATGTTTGTAATCTCTCAACATTGAAGTGAAAATAAAGCAAAGTTAAGCATGTGGCACGTACTGCTCATACTTCCGCTGTGTACAGGACTCTGCAAAAACAACAAGGGATAGCCTAACGTCTGTTGTCTAATCTCTGGCAACCTCTAGGTTAGATTACTGTAATATGTTATATGTAGGGCTGCTTCTGAAGATGGTTCGGATACTTCAGCTGGTGCAGAATTCAGCGGCCAAGTTGCTCACTGGGGCAAGACAGTTTGAGCATATAATACAATCCTGACATTGGTGCTAGTTTCAACTTATAAAGCCTTAAACAGCTCATGATTGCAATACCTCAAGGACCACCTCTTCCTATAAGACCTAACTTGGACTTGGATCATCATGTGAGCCCTTTCTTTGTGTGCCTTCTCCACAAGAGCCCCAAAGGGTGGAACACCAGAACGGGCCTTTTCTGCAGTGGCTCCCTGCTTGTGGGATGCTCTCTCCAGGGAGGCTCACCTGATGCCTTTGTTGTATATCTTTAGGTGCCAGGTGAAAATGTTTCTCTATAACTAAGACTTTGGCTGATCAAACATTCTATGGCCTTTCAAATGTTTTTGTGGGGACTTCCGCTTTGCTGCTGATTGCTTCCGGACGCTCATCTCGGGAGTTCCAAGGGGTGAGCACTCACCGAAGGGGTGAAAGAGGGGGTTGCTAGGCTTCACAACTCCCAAAAGATCCAGGAGGGCTTCCTGCATCTAAAAGGACACGCTGAGGCGTTGGAGGGGTCTTCAGAGTTGAAGGAGACCACAGACGCCCACAACAGCGTTCCCTCCCCACGGAGAGAAAGCCTGACTTCGGGAGTGATCCTGCAGCATAAGCTCCAAAGAAAAGAGGCGTCTGGTATCCGCAAGCACGGTTGGTCCCCCGGAAAAAGCTATCAAAACATAGGTAATTAAGCATAAATCTTACGGCAGCTAGAGGCTTCTTTGAACTGGAAGCTGTACAAAGGACTGGGAGTTCAACCGAAGTGAATGGAAAGATAGCTGAGATTAACCAGACGCTTAATTAATGCAAGAGAAAGAGGAGGTCAAACCCATTGCATTTTGAAATACAATCCAGGAAAAAACAAGGTGGAGAAGAGAATTACAATTATATTGTTTTACAACAGCTTGCATGGACTGCTGTAATATCAAATCAAGAAAGAAATAAGGGGGAAAAGACTAAAAGGTGAACTATCCCTTTAATATATTGGACAACATCTCTTGGAGTTTTATGAAGAAAAATCTACATGGGATGGGGGTATGCCAAGGTTTTGAAAATGGTATAGGTGCAATATATTCTGAACAAAAAGCTAAATTAATTGTAAATAATGTGGTGACGGCAGAATTTAAGATAGAAAAAGGGACACGACAGGGATGCCCAATCTCCCCATTGCTTTTTATATCGGTCCTGGAGGTTCTGCTAAATATGATCAGAAGGGACCGGTTGGTTAAAGGTATACAGGTCGGAGCCAAACAGTACAAACTGAGAGCATTTGCAGATCATAGAATCATAGAATCATAGAATCCTAGAGTTGGAAGAGACCACAAGGGCCATCGAGTCCAACCCCCTGCCAAGCAGGAAACACCATCAGAGCACTCCTGACATATGGTTGTCAAGCCTCTGCTTAAAGACCTCCAAAGTAGGAGACTCCACCACACTCCTTGGCAGCAAATTCCACTGTCGAACAGCTCTTACTGTCAGGAAGTTCTTCCTAATGTTTACGTGGAATCTTCTTTCTTGTAGTTTGGATCCATTGCTCCGTGTCCGCTTCTCTGGAGCAGCAGAAAACAACCTTTCTCCCTCCTCTATGTGACATCCTTTTATATATTTGAACATGGCTATCATATCACCCCTTAACCTCCTCTTCTCCAGGCTAAACATGCCCAGCTCCCTTAGCCGTTCCTCATAAGGCATCGTTTCCAGGCCTTTGACCATTTTGGTTGCCCTCCTCTGGACACGTTCCAGTTTGTCAGTGTCCTTCTTGAACTGTGGTGCCCAGAACTGGACACAGTACTCCAGGTGAGGTCTGACCAGAGCAGAATACAGTGGCACTATTACTTCCCTTGATCTAGATGCTATACTCCTATTGATGCAGCCCAGAATTGCATTGGCTTTTTTAGCTGCCGCGTCACACTGTTGGCTCATGTCAAGTTTGTGGTCAACCAAGACTCCTAGATCCTTTTCACATGTACTGCTCTCAAGCCAGGTGTCCCCCATCTTGTATTTGTGCCTCTCATTTTTTTTGCCCAAGTGCAATACTTTACATTTCTCCCTGTTAAAATTCATCTTGTTTGTTTTTGCCCAGTTCTCTAATCTGTCAAGGTCGTTTTGAAGTGTGATCCTGTCCTCTGGGGTGTTAGCCACCCCTCCCAGTTTGGTGTCATCTGCAAATTTGATCAGGATGCCCTTGAGTCCATCATCCAAGTCGTTGATAAAGATGTTGAATAAGACCGGGCCCAAGACAGAACCCTGTGGCACCCCACTAGTCACTCTTCTCCAGGATGAAGAGGAACCATTGATGAGCACTCTTTGGGTCATCAATACTAAGATGACTTAGTATTGACGCTACAGGAGCCAGAATCTAGTACTAAAAGAGTTTTAGAACTGATTCAAGAATTTGGTCAAGTGGCAGGTTTTAAATTGAACAAGTTAAAAACTGAGAAAAATTTAACACCGATTGAAAGAGATAGGTTTCAGAATGAGACAGGATTGACTGTGGTAAAGAAAGTGAAATATTTGGGGATTAACATGACAGCCAAAAATGGGAACTTATTTAAAGACAACTATGAAAAATGCTGGGTTGAAGTGAAAAAAGATTTAGAAATCTGGTCAAACTTGAAGCTTTCATTGCTGGGTCGTATTGCTGTGATAAAGATGAATGTATTGCCAAGAATGTTGTTTCTGTTTCAAACATTGCAAATTGTGGACAAAATGGATTGCTTCAAGAAGTGGCAGAGAGATATCTCTAGATTTGTCTGGCAGGGCAAGAAGCCCAGAATAAAATGTAAGATATTAACAGATGCAAAGGAAAGGGGTGGATTTGCCCTGCCAGACCTTAAACTTTACTATGAATCAGCAGCCTTTTGCTGGCTGAAAGAATGGCTACTTCTTGAAAACACAGACACTTTAGACTTAGAAGGTTTTAACAATGTATTTGGATGGCATGCATATTTATGGTATGATAAGGTCAAAGCACATAAAGCATTCAAAAACCATATTGTCAGTAAAGCATTGTTTAATGTCTGGGTAAGATATAAAGACTTATTGGAAAATAAAACCCCAAGGTGGTTGTCACCAATGGAAGCAAAAGCTCAGAAAAGGCTCAATATGGAGGCCAAATGGCAGATATATTGGGAAATTTTGGAACAAGAAGGAGGCAAATTGAAACTGCAGAGTTTCGAAAAATTAAAAAACAAAGTGAGAGATTGGCTTCATTATTATCAGATAATGGAGGCATATAATTTGGACAAGAAAATCGGCTTCCAGGTGGAAAAGTCAAAATTAGAAACAGAACTGTTAGAACCCAAAACTAAGAATCTGTCAAGAATGTATAACTTGCTGTTGAAATGGAATACTCAGGATGAAACGGTGAAATCTGCTATGATTAAATGGGCACAAGATGTTGGACATAATATTATGTTTGCTGACTGGGAACAGTTATGGACCACAGGTATGAAGTTTACGGCATGCAATGCCTTAAGACAGAATATTATGAAAATGATATACAGGTGGTACATGACCCCAGTCAAGCTTGCCCGATAACGAATGTTGGAAATGTAAAGAAGTGGAAGGTACATTCTTTCACCTTTGGTGGACGTGCCCAAAGATTAAGGCTTTCTGGGAAATGATATATAATGAACTGAAAAAGGTATTTAAATATACCTTCCTGAAGAAACCAGAGGCCTTTCTCCTGGGCATTGTCGGCCAATTGGCGCCAAAGAAGGACAGAACTTTTTTTATGTATGCTACAACAGCAGCAAGAATACTCATTGCAAAGTATTGGAAGACACAAGATTTACCCACTCTGGAAGAATGGCAGATGAAGGTGATCGACTACGTGGAATTGGCAGAAATGACTGGCAGAATCTGAGACCAGGGAGAAGAGTCGGTGAAAGAAGACTGGAAGAAATTTAAAGACTATCTACAGAAATATTGTAAAATTAATGAATGTTAGAATGATGTTGGATAGAAATTAAGGGGTTTCCAGCTGTAATGCTTTAGGAGATACGAAAAAAAAGGTTTATAAATGGGTAAAAGCTTAATGGTAAGGATTTGCTGAACTAACAAATTGAAGTGGAATACAAAGAAGGGAGGTATGAGGAGGTCTGTAAGGAAGATATGTTGTGGGAAATTATTTGTTTTTTTAACTGTTTTTATGTTGTATTTTGTATTTTGTTTCTTTTTATTTTTTTTCATTGTTATATTTTAAAAACTTTAATAAATATCTTTTTTTAAAAAAATATTGGAGAACGTCTGAGGCAATTATGGACGATATGGAGGAAAGGAATGAATGGGCCTGAAGACTTAAAGACCTACCCAAACCCCAGTGCTAAATTAATGGAGTGATTAAAAATGTTTTGCTGAGAGTTTATGTGTGAGAGACATTCGATATACAGGCTCCGGCTTTTACATAGCAGAAAGCCTTTCTCCCTTTCGTTAAAAAATTCCTGACAGTTATTTGAATTGATGGTTGAAATGATGGAAAGAGATGAACAGATCTGAGGTCCTATAGATCATCCCAAATCCTAGTGCTGCACCCCACAGAGCAAGTAAAGATTCTTGGTGGAGGAAAGAGCAAAAGGTGCTTTGGACTTCTGGACTTGAGATTCTTATTGAGCCAGCTCTTTCTTAGATGAATGAGAGAGACAATAGACATTCAAGCTCCGGTTTTTGTGTAGTATGGAGGCCTGACTTCTTTGTGTTAAAATTTGCAGAAGTTGCACCAGTTTTGCTGATTTACTTCACACTATTCTTGACTGTTGAAGGGGGTGCAGGGGAAAAAGTTTTTGTGGTGAGAAGAGCCTGGGGAAGCCAAGAGAAGATTTTAAAGAACTGTTAAGAAAATAAGCCCCCCCCCGACAGGGTGGGGGGGTTACTGGGCTCCCCTCTATTGGTGGCAAGAGGAAATTACTCTGCAAGTAACAGGAAAGTTATATAAAGGCTAGTTAAATGTGTAGGGAAATGGACAAGGGGATTTCGGACAACTAGTGGACAAAACTGGTAACTGAGTAAAAATTTATTTATTTATTTATTCTCCTTTTCCTTGTTAAATGTTATTATTATTATGTTATTATCATCATTGATGGGACAGTGTGCATTAGAGGTGTTGTCAGGGGTTCAGGAGCAGAGGCAAGGGCAAGGGAGGAAACAGAGAGCGAGGGGGAGGAGGCAGAAGAAAAGATGAGTGATGACGACGACCCGAGATCTCCGAGTCTTTCCAGTGAATCAGAAGATTCACAGAAAGGAGCACCAGTGGCCAGGGCAAGGGGGGAGCCTAGGGGGAAACCCCAGGAAGATAGAGCCAGAGGGGACTCAGAGGAGAGCAGTTGGAAATCGGGACCAGCGTCACCGCCGGAGAGCAGGGAAGAGGAAGGGAGCCAGGGATCAAGCGCTGGCAGCTCACAACAGGGGGGAGGGCATGAGTCAGGAGTGGCCACACCTCCATCGGGGAGCGAAGAAACGGTCAGACGGAAAGTGGAAGGTTGGGCGCGCGCGCCAAGTTCAAATGCACAGGAAAGTGACGCAGTAGGCCGCCCTGAAAGAGAGCCAGGTCCTAAAGCCCGGCGCAAGGAGACAGGAGGGTCCGGGGGGTCGGCATCAGAAGAATCCAGGAAGGAAGAGACCCCGGGGGGCAGAGGGACCCAGAGGAGAACAGTCAGGCGGAAAAGGTGGAGCAGGGCTAGGATATTAAGTTGGTGCACAAGGGGCGGAGACTCAGACGGAGCTTCGCCGATCTAGCCACTAGACGTAGAGTTGCACGCAGCAGCTTGAGAATGGAAACTGTAATTCAATAAAGACTTTTACTTAATGATCGCTGGCTAGCGTGATCCTCTGTGAGCTAGGATCTGGAAGCAGCTCTGACAGTAAGCTCCGTCCCCTAATTGTGGGCATCTACAGCCTCGAGGAGAGGAGAGAAGCAGGTGCCTACTAGCGAGCTCACGAACGGCAGACGACATGACGGCTGAGCAGCAGATAGCGGAACTCAGAGAAGCAGTGTCACAACTGAATGCCGAGGCTCTCGCATCCAGGAAGAGAGAGGAGGAGGCAGCTGCCGCCTGCAGGGATCTCCAGGTCAGGTTGGACATGCTTACGAAGCAAGGGCAACTGACACCCAGACAGGAGGGAATTGGGTTGGCGAGACGAACAGGCGGTCTGGTCTCTCACTTCGATGGGAACCTGCAACAGTACCCCAACTTTAGAGCAGATGTAATGTGCGCACTGCAACTGCTGAACAAAGACTTTAGAGATGAGCAAGAGAAAGTGGGATTCATCATGTCCCATTTGCATGGGGATGCTAAAGCATGGCTGCGCAATTTATGGAGGGATAATGATCCGGCGCTCCAAAATGCGGATGCCTTTATTAAAGCGATGGATGGGTGTTTTTTATCAAGCATTGACGTGGATCTTGCTCGGCAGCAGATACATGGACTGAAGCAAGGGAGGGCCAGCGTAAGGCAGTACCATGCCCGCTTTTTCGCTTTGGTCAGTGCCCTAGAATGGGACAGAGATTCGGCTCCTGTAAGAGACCTGTTTTGGGAGGGATTGCACGGCTCTGTTAAAGATGAAATTGCGAGGGGGGAGAGACCCCGGACCACGCAGGAGATCGTTCAGAGGGCGCTGGCGGTGGGGGTGCGGCTGGAAGAACGTCCATGGAGCAGGGACGAAGGGCGTGGAGGGCGCGAACCAGCCAGGGGCTCCTCCTTCCTTCCCAGAGAAGCAGCGCGTGCGCAATCCACGCCTCCGCCAGGAGGTGGGGCGGAACCTATGGAGGTTGGAAGTGCAAGGGCTCAGTCAGCAGCCAGAGCCCTAGCACCGACAACAGTGAAAGCGAAGCCTCCTAGAGGGAACAGGAAGTGTTACATCTGCGAGGATCCAGGGCATATGGCGAAAGAGTGTCCCCGGAGGCTCCACAAGCACACTGCAGCTTCAGCAATGGTAACTGCAGCAACGCAGCAAGGAGAACCACAGCAGGGAAACGACGATGTCTGGCTGGAGGAAGAGGCACTGGGGCCCAGCCAGACGTGTCAGTGAAGAAGTCCCCGGAGATTTTACAGCCCATGGACCCCCTCCCGCCCAAACCAGTAGTGAGGCTCACCGCATCGCTCCAGTTGCCCAATGGAATCGCCGTGGACGTGCCGCTCACCATTGACTCGGGAAGCAATGCGGACTTTATAGGGCAGGACTTTGTCAACCGGCACGCTATACAGTTGCTGCCTGCCACGCTGCCCCTGCAGGTGGTCACGGTGGATGGCAGGGAGCTGCTAGGGGGGCAAGTGGTGAAGCAGACGCCACCGATGGTGATGCGACTTGGGAATCACAGGGAAATCATCAGCTTCAACGTCACTCAACTATCGGACACGCCCATTGTATTGGGCATGAGTTGGCTGGACAAGCACAGCCCAACGCTGGCTTGGTACCAGAGGCAGCTGACCTTCGGCTCTTCCTTTTGTGCTGAACACTGCATCGTGCCCCGGCAAGAAGGAGAGGAAGAGGAGTCACAGCTGCTGCTAGGCACGCTGCAAGCGATTCCCCACAAGTACGCAGAATTTTTGGAGGTTTTCTGCGAGAAGGAGGCAGACAGGCTACCCCCCCACAGACCATATGACTGCAAAATTGACCTGCTGCCGGGGGCGGCGCTGCCTAAAGGGAAGCTGTATTCCATGTCTGAGGACGAACGGCAGGAACTCAAAGAGTTCATAGATCATAATTTGGAGCGCGGTTTCATCCGGGAGTCCAAGGCAGCGGGGGGCAGTCCTGTATTCTTTGTTAAGAAGCGGGACACGCCCCAAAAAAGACTTGTAGTGGACTATCGCATCTTAAACAGTGTGACCAAGCCATTCGACTTCCCCATGCCCCGAATCGACGACCTCCTCGCAAAGGTACGGAAGGGCAGCGTGTTCACCAAGTTAGACCTGCGAGGGGCGTACAACCTCATTCGCATGCGGGAAGGAGATGAGTGGAAAACAGCCATGTTCACGCCACTGGGCACCTACGAATATAGAGTTATGCCTTTTGGATTGCAAAATGGCTCCCAAGTTTTTCAAGCGTTCATGCATCACGTGTTGGCGGGGCTCCTCTACAAGACGTGCGTCTGTTTCTTAGATGACATCCTGATCTTTTCGGAATCGCAGCAGGAGCATGACAGACACGTCAAGGAAGTGCTGCGCAGGCTACAGCAGCATAGGCTCTACGCCAAGCTGGAGAAGTGCCAGTTCGACGTGACGGAGGTGGATTTTCTGGGCTACAAGTTGTCTGACACGGGGCTCGCCATGGACAGCGCCAAGGTTCGAGCGGTGTTGGATTGGAAAAGCCCACGCAACCGGAAGGAGGTCCAACGGTTTGTCGGCTTCGCGAACTTCTATCACAAGTTTATCAAAGGCTTCGCTATGCAGACAGCGGCCATCACGGACACGCTTAGCTCCAAGAAAAAGAAGTTCATCTGGACAGAGCAGGCGGAGCAGTCCTTTCAGGCACTCAAGCGTCTCTTCGCGTCGGAAGAGCAGCTGCTGCATGTCGACCCCGGCAGGCCGATGAGGGTCGAGACAGACGCCTCGGACAGAGCCGTGGGAGCAGTCCTGCTGCAGAAAGACCCGCAGGGGGTTTGGCGGCTGGGAGCGTTTTACTCCAGGAAGCTCAGCAAGTCCGAACAGAACTATACCATCTGGGACAGGGAGTTGCTGGCCATTCATGCAGCGTTCAAAGCGTGGAGGCACTTCCTGATCGGCGCCAAGCACACGGTGCAGGTCTGCACGGACCACAAGAATCTGGAGCACTGGCGCACGGCACAGTTCCTGAACCAGAGGCAGATACGTTGGGCTGAGTTCTTTGCGAACTTCGACTTCCGAATAGAGTATGTCCCGGGGGACACCAACATCATGGCGGACGCTCTCTCCCGTAAGCCACAGTATCTGGAGGACGCCACGCCAGCGGCTGCCATGCACATCTTCGCACCAACAGTGTGGGCCTGCGCTGCGGCAACAGTTGACCTGGATGCGGTGCGACGAGCGTTGCAGGATGACTCCTTCATGCAAGCAAAGATGGCAGAGGTGCAAAGAGGCACGGCAGCGACCGACGGGTTCCAGCTGAGAGATGGATTGCTCATCCGTAAAGGGGCCATCTACGTGCCGGGAGACGAACTTCGCGCCAAGGTATTGCAGCAGCTGCACGACGCGCCCACTGCCGGGCACTTTGGCAAGGAGAAGACGGTGGGATTAGTCGCCAGGGACTTCTGGTGGCCCGGAATGAGAGGGGAGGTCGCGGACTACGTGGCGAGGTGTGACACCTGCCAGAGGGCCAAACCAGTGCACAGGCCGCCGGCCGGACTGTTGGAACCGCTGCAAACTCCGGTCGAACCATGGGAGAGAGTGGCCCTGGACTTTGTCACGGATCTGCCCAGCTCGAGGGGCAAGACGGCCGTGCTGGTGGTGGTGGACTTGTTCTCCAAGATGGCACATTTCATTCCGTGTGCTAAGGTGGCCACGGCGGAGCACACCGCCAAACTGTTCATAGACCACGTGTTCAAGGTTCACGGTCTGCCACGGTCTATTCTGTCCGACCGGGGGCGGCAGTTCATCTCGAATTTCTGGCAGAAGCTGATGGGCTTCCTGAACGTCAAGATCAACCTGGCGTCGGCGAGACACCCGCAGACCAACGGGCAAGCGGAGCGGGTCAATGCCATCATGCAGCAGTACCTGAGATGTTATGCGAATCAACAGCCTGCGACGTGGGTGGATTACCTGCCGCTCGCCGAGTTCGCCTACAACAACACGAAGCACGTGTCCACGGGGGTCACGCCGTTCTTCGCCAACAACGGGAGGCACCCCAGAACCTTCCCGGGACTGGAAAGAATGGGGGAGGGGGAGCCGCAGACAGCAGACGCGTTCGCGTTGGAGTTGCAGGAGGTCCACGATCAGCTGCGGTGGCACCTGGAGCTGGCCAAACACGCATACAAGGTACAAGCGGACAAACACAGAAGGGTTGGCGAAGAGATCCAGGTGGGAGACTGGGTCTGGTTAGCAGCCCACGCAGTGCCGGCCAGGTCGTTGGCCAAGAAGAAACTAGGGCATAAGCAACTGGGGCCCTACCAAGTCGAAGGGCAGGTCAACCCGGTGGCTTTCAGGCTGGCGCTTCCGGAGGGTTCCAGAATGCATCCGGTGTTCCACAGATCGGTGCTCACTCCCTACAAGGCACCGCACAGGTTTCAGGAACCCGGAACGGCACCGAGTCCGCTCAGAGAAAGAACCGGGCACGCGGGAGTGGCACAGGAGGAGCGCATCAACGAAGTCACGGAGATTTTGGACTCCAGATGGGGGGAGGAGGGGGTAGAATACCTTCTCGCCAAAGAGGGCACCCCGGCCAGTGCGAACAGCTGGGTGCCGGGCTACGCCTTGGACGAACCTCTGCTCAAAGACGAGTTTCATGCCCTTTTCCCACATAGACCAATGCCAGCAGACTTTTTCGACGACTGGCTTTTCACGCCCACGCTTTCTGCCAGCACGTTCCGGGGATTCGACTCGGACGAGGACCCGATACGAGACACCCGTTCCCCGGAGGGGTCACCCTCGGGATCTGCCTCAGAACCCTCGTATTGGTGGGACGATAGACCAGAGGAGCAGTGGCGCAGGAAGTGGCTGGAAGGTCCAGGACGAGCAACGCCGCTGGGAGGAAGTGAGGGAGAGACGGACATGGACGTTTTCGGGGACGACCCTGGTTTCGAGCACGGCGGCACAGAGATGGAAGCGGAGGTGACCGTCGTCGACGAGAGCAGGGAGGAAGAACCGGGAGACTTCAGATGGAGGCCCGCCACGGGAAGCGAACTGTATCCGACGTTCGTCCCTCTGACACAGCAGCACCCAGCTCCCGCACCGGAAGGAGGGGAGGGGGGAACGGGGGGCTTCGAGGGGGGGATGGATGTCAGGGGTTCAGGAGCAGAGGCAAGGGCAAGGGAGGAAACAGAGAGCGAGGGGGAGGAGGCAGAAGAAAAGATGAGTGATGACGACGACCCGAGATCTCCGAGTCTTTCCAGTGAATCAGAAGATTCACAGAAAGGAGCACCAGTGGCCAGGGCAAGGGGGGAGCCTAGGGGGAAACCCCAGGAAGATAGAGCCAGAGGGGACTCAGAGGAGAGCAGTTGGAAATCGGGACCAGCGTCACCGCCGGAGAGCAGGGAAGAGGAAGGGAGCCAGGGATCAAGCGCTGGCAGCTCACAACAGGGGGGAGGGCATGAGTCAGGAGTGGCCACACCTCCATCGGGGAGCGAAGAAACGGTCAGACGGAAAGTGGAAGGTTGGGCGCGCGCGCCAAGTTCAAATGCACAGGAAAGTGACGCAGTAGGCAGCCCTGAACGAGAGCCAGGTCCTAAAGCCCGGCGCAAGGAGACAGGAGGGTCCGGGGGGTCGGCGTCAGAAGAATCCAGGAAGGAAGAGACCCCGGGGGGCAGAGGGACCCAGAGGAGAACAGTCAGGCGGAAAAGGTGGAGCAGGGCTAGGATATTAAGTTGGTGCACAAGGGGCGGAGACTCAGACGGAGCTTCGCCGATCTAGCCACTAGACGTAGAGTTGCACGCAGCAGCTTGAGAATGGAAACTGTAATTCAATAAAGACTTTTACTTAATGATCGCTGGCTAGCGTGATCCTCTGTGAGCTAGGATCTGGAAGCAGCTCTGACAGGTGTAATATAGAAGTATTATAAAACACAATTTGTCAGGAAAAGAAGTAGCTACGGGTACTAACGGATTATAAAACAACTGGTTATGTCAAATGTGAATAAGAAATTTATGAATCCAGCGGCAGCAGTGTTATCTGCAAATCCTAACAGGAGAAACGCAAATCAAGACCCCAGAAATGAATTCAGAAATGAGAGATCTTCTCCTGGGACTGAGAAAAGACATTTCAGAGATGAAGAAAGAGATGAACAACAGTATAAGATCAACAGATCAAAAGTTGGATAAGATGGGGCAAAAAATAGAGGAAAATGCAAAAATGGTGTTAGAAATGATGGTTAAAATCAATGATCTGGTGGTTAAAAATTTGGAAATAACAAAGACTGTACAAGAATTAAAAGGGAAAACGATAAGTTTGGAGGAAGGGCTAAGAAAAGTACAGAAGGAGAGGGGGGGGGAAGGGGAAACAGAAAAAATTAAGAAAGAGCTGGCAGATATGAAAGAAGCCCATGAGGCAGTCCTAGATTCAATCTCTATGATTGAAATGCACAGAAGAGAAAAAACATTGAGATTTAGATCTATTCCAGAAGAACCAGATGAAGTGATAGAGCAAAAAATATCATCAGAATTAGCCAAATGGATTGGAATAGAAGAACAGGAAATGAGAAATAAAATTGAGAGAGCCTTTAGAATCAGATCAAGAATTGCAAGAGCTAATAATTGGCCAGGGGACTGTCTGGTAACTTTTGTGAATATGGATATTAGAGATAAAATACTACAAATTAGCAGTACGACAAAACTTAAAATTCAGGAAAAATTGTTCCATCGAAGCTTTTAAGAAAAAGGGAAAAATATAAACCGTTGGTGGAAGCACTAAATAAAAAATCAATTGTGCACAGATGGGAATTCCCTGAGGGAATTTCCTTTTTTTACAAAGGGAAAAGGAGAAGATTTGTTACTTGGGAGGACGCTGACAAATTTTGGAGAACATATAGAGAGGAGTTAGGATGTAAAAGACAGCTGAGAGGAGGGGCGGACGATCTTAAAAAACAATCCGAGGAGGAAGAATCTCAAGCATTAAGGACAAGTGACTTTTCTGAATTTCTTTTTTTAAAAAAATTATTTTATTTTTATTTTATTTTTTGTTAAGAAATTGAATCACTGTGTAGTAAATAATGGAATTAAGGATTGTTACCTGGAATGTTAATGGTTTAAATGATAAAAAGAAAAGAAATAAGGTGGAATTTATATTCAGCAAACAGAAATTGGATTTGATATCTTTGCAAGAAACTCATATCACAAAACAACACACAAGAATTTTATCCAATAAGAAACTGGGACTTGATTTTGTTTCTTCAGATAAATCTAAGAAGAATGGAGTTGCAATATACGCAAAAAAGCATTTGGAGCCGAAATTGATCTATAAAGATTCACAAGGAAGGGTCGTTGTCATAGAAATAATAGTCCTGGGGGAAAGAATTAAAGTTATCAGTTTTTATACACCGAATGAAAAAAAAAAGTGAATTTTATCAAAAGTTGGAACGAGAGTTGGGGGATTTTATTGGAGAGAAAATTTTATTTTTAGGAGACCAAAATGGCGTGGTAAATCCTGATTTAGACAGATCCAAAAAGACTACTAAAAAACAGCAAATAAAACTCCCCAAAACCTTTTTTCAGTTAGTAGATTTGTTAAGTTTAGAGGACGCATGGAGAATACAAAATCCGACAGTGAAAGAATACACTTTTTTTCCTACCCTAGTAACTCGGCAGGAAGAATTGATGCCATCTGGCTAACAAAAGATTTGACAGTCAAAATATGTAAATTTGAAATTCAACCAAAGACAATAGCTAATCATAATGCAGTACAAGTAACGCTGACTTGGGGAAAGAGGAAATCTATAAGATGGAGATTAAATGAAACTTTATTGAGAGATGAAATAATAATAGAAAAAGCAAAAAAGACCTTAAAGGACTTTTTTGAACTGAATTTAAATAAGGGCACCGATTTAAAGATAGTCTGGGATGCTAGTAAAGCTGTCTTAAGAGGTTTCTTTATTCAACAAAACGTAATTCAAAGAAAACAAAAGGGGGGAAAAACAAGAAATCTTAGAGGAGATTAGAAAAAGCGAGCTGGAATTATACAAAAAACCAAATAGTGTAGAATTAAAAAGAAATATTAAGATCCTACAATCTCAATAGTTAATGCTAATAAATGCAGAAATGGAATGGAAACTAAGATTATTGAAACAAAAAACCTTTGAACATGCTAATAAACCAGGAAGGTTATTAGCATGGCAATTAAAGAAGAGAGAGGCAGAAAGGCTTATAAATAGAGTTAAGTGCGAAGGCAAAATAATAAACAACCCTAAAGAAATAGAGAAACGATTTCTCGAATTCTTTAGAGAACTCTATAAGGAAGGAAATGAAACATCAGAAGAAGTTAAAGAATATTTAGAACAGAACGGTCTTCCGAAACTTACTAAAGAACAAAAAGAACTGTTGAATGCCCCTATTACATTGTACGAAATTCAAAGAGCAATTAAGGAAGCAAAGATAGGAAAGTCACCAGGGCCAGATGGCCTACCGGCAATATATTATAAAAAATTTGAGGACATACTGTCTGACCCATTAAGAAGTATCATGAACAACATTTTAAAAGATGGAACCATGCCGAGACTCATGGAAAGACAGCCTTATTGCATTAATTCCAAAACAGGGAACGGACAATCTACTTATTAACAACTATAGACCAATCGCAATCCTTTTTTAAAAAATAATAATATTTATTAAAAGTTTAAGGATTACAAAACAAAGTAATGAAGAAAAGCAAAGGTAAACAATACAAATCAAAACATTACAGTACATATAAAGAAAAAGAAAAGAGATAAAAGACCGAAAAACACAATACATCCGAACAAAAACAAAAACAATTAAAAAACACCTCCAATATTTCCATATCTTTATCTTTCATTGACTTGTTTCATCGACCTCCTCACACCTCCCTTTTTTGTATTCTAGTTATTAATTATTTCAGCAAATCCTTTCCATCTTTCACTATTTTCTGTCATTTAATTGTCTTAATTTATTTTAACCTTATCTTACCATTAAAATCCTAAAACTTATATATACTTAATTCCTTATAACATTTCTACTAAAGCCGTATAATTTCATTCCAACAATTTTTCTAACACTCATTAATTTAACAATATTTCTCTAAATAAATTTTTTAAACTTTTTCCCACTCTTCTTCCACCGTCTCTTCTCCCTGGAGTCGGATTCTGTCAGTCCTTTCTATCAATTCCATATGGTCCATCAACCTGGTGATCTTCTATCCGAGGCTTTTAACTCTTTTCCATGTCCCTTCTGCAGGTCTTCTTCATATCTATACATGTGCTTCACTTTGTCTTCTGCTGATCTTGTTCTTAGTTTCCTTCCTTTGGCACTGAGGAGTAGATCTCGGGGAAACTCCAACCTAGCAATGTCATTGTTCCTTCTCGACAGGTCAGCCTATTCTCCATAGTCAGAACTAAAGTCCAAACAATATTTCAGAGCGTGTTTCAAAGTCCCTCCAAAGCTAAAGGCCCCCACAACTCCAATCTCCCCCTGACCCAAATCCAGATCCCAAACCTGCATAGGGGAATCTAACCAACTTTCCTTCTCCAATCCAAGCGGGACTCCATCCCTCCAAATCTGGCTTTCTCTGGATTCAATTGTAAAGGGCAACAGCTTATATTCATCAAATTGCCTCTGTAAGGCCGAGGCTCTATCCACTTCAATTACTTGAGGTTCAATAACAACTTTCTCCTTCTTCTTCTCCACAGCTTGCAGTGTCAAAACAGATTCCTGAGTCAAATCCTGGGTTGTTTCTGTATAGGTATTCACTTTTAGTCCCAACTCAGTCATTTTTTTGTCCCATATTGTCAATTTTAATAATCATCACATCCATCTTCTTATGAAGCACTTGTCTTGCAAAATGCAATCACTAGGGCTTCTTCTGTCAACATTCTTGTCCAAGGTCAGTCTCTGTATCACACGGTCAGTCTCTGTATCACACGGTCAGTCTCTGTGTCACACGGTCTTTAATCTCTACAGCTGAAAAATTCCCCAGATCCACTCCTGCAACAGTTTCAAAAACTCCCTCTAGAGGAAACAATTTCTATTGTAACCATCCTTTTAAACAAATATCCAGCAACAAAGTTAGTTCAGTTTTCAGTTACATTTGCTCCTTTTCAAGTGCAAAAGGAAACTTTGAAACAATATATTTCTCTTATTTAGCTATCTGTCAGCAGACATTATTCACAGTCAATGAACTTTCCCAAAAAGTCGATCTTACTAAAAGCCCGTTCCCAGGTTCAAGACGCTGGTAATTTATCTTCCTTCACTCTCTCTCCTGCAGGCTTAGGCAGTCTAAAATTCCCCCCTCTTCTCCTGCTACCAAGGGGGGTTTAGTAGTTTTAACCGATGGAGATTTAATCCTTTACAAAAGGCTTTCCAGACTTTAGTTTGCAACGTCTTTGCTTCAGTCTATTTACAAAAGGGGAAGGCGGACCTCCTGTTTGAAACCTTCCCGTTTCAATGCCAAAGATCCAATTTTCCGTCACCATCACAACGACATAGCAGTGTGAATTTGGTGAGTAACAGGGAACTCTGCATTTGTGTAATCAAGGAATAAAGTCCCAGGAGGAAAGATCACCCAGATGTGGCCTGCGTATTGTCCTACCCAGTGCTTTTTTTCCTGAGGGGACGCGAGGGGCATACGCATACCCCTAAACATCTTGTGAATCTACGTTTGGCCTCATTGAGGGGCAGTATTTCAATATGCCTAGGAAAATGAGAGTACCCCTAAACATTTTTTTTTTAAAAAAAGGACTGGCTTTTTAAAAAAGCACTTTCTTTCTGTATTGTCGCCCCATAGTTTTTCACTGCTTAGAACAGGGGTTCCCAGAGTGGGCACAGGCTGTGGGATTAACCAGAGGGTGCTAGGAGGCAAGAGGGGCATTGGGGGTATAACTATCAGAATTTGAAAAACTGGTATCACTCGATCAAGCTCATTGATTTTACTGATTTAATTGAACTAAATAGTTTTAACTGGATTTGGAATAAATGTGCAATTGATCGTTGCTGTTTTGAATTTTATTGCGTTATTATCTTCCTTAGTTGGTCATGCAAACCACTATTCTGGATACCGTTGTACCTCTGCTCCCGAATGCCTTGGGAGTCAAACGTTCTTTTGGAAGCCGAACGTCCAGTGGGGCTTCCACGGCTTCTGATTGGCTGCAGGAGCTTCCTGAGGTCAATCAGAAGCCGCACTTTGGTTTCCAAACGTTTCAGAAGTCAAATGGACTTCTGGAACGGACTCCGTTCGACTTCCAAGGTACGGCTGTACAGTGGAACCTCGGTTGTCGAACATAATCCGTTCCGGGAGACCGTTCGACTTCCGAAACATTTGACAACCAAGGATCAATTGCCGATCAGCAATTGCCCTTGAAACAACATCAAAAGATGAGGCCCCTGAGACGCTACATCGGTAGTTTTAACCGATGGAGATTTAATCCTTTACAAAAGGCTTTCCAGACTTTACTTTGCAACGTCTTTGCTTCAGTCTATTTACAAAAGGGGAAGGCGTACTTCCTGTTTGAAACCTTCCCGTTTCAATGCCAAAGATCCAATTTTCCGTTCTACTCACGGGTAGTTGTTTAAAATCCAATTGTCCACAGCAAAAAGTCAGCGCTCTCCGGCAACAGCAATGCGGCTTCACTCCGTGATAAAAGCAGTCGATTCAAAGCACCGCGCCACTCACCCCACGTCGCTCCGGAACCCCGAAACTGGGTTTCCCCACGAGTAGGGGAGGCGCAAAAGGTGCCAGCCGAATCCCACGTCCACAGGCTTCTCCCGCCTGTGGTTTTTAATGCGTCTCCGCCTCGCCATGGCGGTCAAGACCCTGATTTTCACGGAGCGGATTCCTCCCGATCAGAGGAAATCCGCCATTGCTGGAGGCGCTAACCTGGAAGTCCCCAGGCCTATCGCACTCCTAAATAGCGATTATTAATTATATGCAAATATTTTAGCCGAAAGATAAAAAAAGTCTTCCAGATGATTATACACAATGACCAAGCTGGCTTTTTGCCCGGGAGGCACATTTATAACAACACCAGAAACATTATAAACTTATTAGAGTATTTAGACTTAAGAATAGAAAAGAAGGCAGTCTTAATGGCCATAGATGCTGAAAAAGCTTTTGATAGGGTCTCCTGGAAATTTATGAAAGGTCTATTACACCATATGGATTTTGGTATACAGTATATAAAAGGGATTGAAGCAATATATTCAAAACAAAAAGCTAAAATCATAATAAATGGAAATTTATCACAGGAGTGTGAAATCAGTAAAGGGGTCAGACAAGGTTGCCCACTATCCCCCTTAATTTTCATACTAACATTGGAAGTCTTATGTAAACGAATTAGGGAGGAAAAAGAAATAAAAGGGATTATGCTGGGAAATAGAAGTTACAAAATGAGGGCATTTGCTGATGATCTAATTATAACTACGGAGCAACCAAAACAGAGTCTAACAAAGGCGTTGGAAATAATATATGCCTATGGTAAATTTGCGGGGTTCAAACTGAATTTAAACAAGACAAAACTATTACAAATTTGTCGCCAGATGAAAAAGCAGAATTAGAAAAAATAATACAAATTAAAATCTACCCCAAAATCAAGCATTTAGGATTATGGATAACACCAAAGAATATTAACTTGTATGAAGATAATTATATTAATTGTTGGAAAGATATCAAAAGACAGTTGGAGACATGGACAAGCCTAAACTTATCATTCCTGGGCTGTATTTCGGTAATTAAAATGACAGTCTTACCGAAGCTACTCTTTTTATTCCAAACGATTCCAATTATAGGAAAGACCAGCAGTATTGACAAGTGGCAAAAAGAAATTTCTAATTTTTTGTGGAAGGGTAAAAGACCAAGAATAAGATATTAATAGATACTGTAGAAAGAGGTGGCTTCGGGTTACCGGATTTGAAGCTATATTACAAAGCCTCATGTCTTCTCTGGTTGAAAGATTGGTGTTTATTAAAAAATTGGGATATTTTAGTTCTAGAAGGTCATGACACACGTGTCAGGGAACTGCCATCAGTGCCGGAGGGAGAGAGCAAAAGCCAGAGGGATTCCAGAGAGCGTCCAGGGATCGGGAGAAAAAGCCCATCTTAGAATCATAGAATCATAGAATCATAGAGTTGGAAGAGACCACAAGGGCCATCGAGTCCAACCCCCTGCCAAGCAGGAAACACCATCAGAGCACTCCTGACATATGGTTGTCAAGCCTCTGCCTAAAGACCTCCAAAGTAGGAGACTCCACCACACTCCTTGGCAGCAAATTCCACTGTCGAACAGCTCTTACTGTCAGGAAGTTCTTCCTAATGTTTAGGTGGAATCTTCTTTCTTGTAGTTTGGATCCATTGCTCCGTGGCCGCTTCTCTGGAGCAGCAGAAAACAACCTTTCTCCCTCCTCTATGTGACATCCTTTTATATACAGTGGTGCCTCGCAAGACGAAAAGAATCCGTTCTGTGATTCTCTTCATCTAGCGGTTTTTTCGTCTTGCGAAGCAAGCCCATTAGCGGATTAGCGCTATTAGCGGCTTTTAGCGGCTTTTAACGGCTTATCTGCTGATCGGATCAGCTGATAAGCAGCTTAGCGGCTTAGAAAAAGGGGGGAGGAAAAAAACCCCGCAGGAACTCACAAGGCATTGTCGTCTTGCGAAGCAAGCCCATAGGAAATTCGTTTTGCGAAGCACCTCCAAAACGGAAAACTCTTTCGTCTAGCGAGTTTTCCGTCTTGCGAGGCATTTGTCTTGCGGGGCACCACTGTATTTGAACATGGCTATCATATCACCCCTTAACCTCCTCTTCTCCAGGCTAAACATGCCCAGCTCCCTTAGCCGTTCCTCATAAGGCATCGTTTCCAGGCCTTTGACCATTTTGGTTGTCCTCCTCTGGACACGTTCCAGTTTGTCAGTGTCCTTCTTGAACTGTGGTGCTCAGAACTGGACACAGTACTCCAGGTGAGGTCTGACCAGAACAGAATACAGTGGCACTATTACTTCCCTTGATCTAGATGCTATACTCCTATTGATGCAGCCCAGAATTGCATTGGTTTTTTTAGCTGCCGCGTCACACTGTTGGCTCATGTCAAGTTTGTGGTCAACCAAGACTCCTAGATCCTTTTCACATGTACTGCAAGATTCTCTTCTGGGGAAGAGAATCAGCGTAGCACCAGTGGAGAAGGGGGGCAGATGGGGGATGCGGCGAGGCGGTCCCATGACTCCTTGCCTGGGACCAGCGGGGAGAGTAGGGGTCCTCCGTTGCCCACACCCTCCTTGTGCAGAGAGGGTAGGCGGAGACTAGGCGTCAAAGAGCTTCTTTGCTGGAAGAAGTTTAAGAAACGCCCACTCACGGATTCTGCCAGCAACTGAGTCAGCCACGGTGGACGTGCCCAAGGATTAAGGCTTTCTGGGAGATCATATACAATGAATTGAAAAAGGTATTTACGGTAAATGCATGTATATACACCCATATTTAGTTATTTTGCAGCATTGCTTTGCTTTAAAAATTCAGGAGATAGCTCCAAAGTCAATTCGGAGGAGAGCTAGCAATCATAGGCAATATGAAAGGGTTTGAACGACTCCTCTCTCTTACACAATTCACTTTCGATCGTATTTATACTACAGACTGAAATTGATTTGGTAGTTATTTCCTCTCCTCAGGGAACTCCGAGTACTGTACTTCTGTGAACAAGGCTAGCAGTCATTAACAGAAAATTCTCAGTGCCCTTGCCAAACCACAACTCCCAGGAATCTCTGGGGGGGCCTCGCCAGAATTAAACTGGCATAAAATTAATATACTGGTGCAGTAATCAGCCCTGGGTTTCCCCCAGGGCTGTCAAGTGACAACAGTAGGGCCGGCTCAGGATCCAGGGTTGCCTTGGTCCCTCCCTGCCCCCAGAATGCCCCCCCAGTTGTACTTCCACCCACCCAAAGGTGCAATGGGCAGTGGCGAAGCTGCATGCTCTGGCACCAGGGGCGGAGAGCAGGCAGGCGTGTGTCCCGGGGGCGTGGCACATCGCCTGCGGGGGCGTGAAGATTGTAGAAATAACATGCCTGTGAACCCTGGAAAAAGGAAAGGTTAATCATGCGTCTCCCTTCAGAACAACTTCCCCCCCAAGGGTACATTTTTGGCAAGTATAATAAATTCTTTGATCAATCAAGTAAAACACATACACTTAATCGACTAACTGTGCAATCCCAGTGAATTCAGCAAGAGACACTCTTGTAAGTGCACGCAGGATTGCACCCTAAAATTTCTTTGAACAAGTGGACTTAGGTAGAAGAAAGGAACTGGTACCCCCTCGTCCATATTAACTGCTTCCAAGTCTATTTACCTTCTGTGAAACAGGTGAATGTCAGGAATAGCGTGAAAAACCTGGTGAGTGTCTTGCTCCAAAAAGCCCACAGTGACCTGGAGAAAGTGTGAGCCATTTGGATGTGGATCTGCCACCATATAGGTAGGTGGGGGTACCACCTTTCTGCATACTTGAGTCCCCTTGCCTCTGACAACTTCCGGTATTAAAAGATCAGCCTTTGTCACTGCCCTGCGCCCAAGAATCCAGCTCTGTAGCAGAGTTCTTTAGCAGACACCCAGTCCAGTGATTGCCAGCCAAGGAAGATGGATACGTAAGGTCATATCAAAGCAAGTTATATTCAGAGTAGACCAGCTGAAATCAAAGGCTGTAAGTAACTCATGGACATTAAATTTAGTGGGTCTACTCCGAGCATGGCTTCTTTGCAGCTGTCTCGGGCATTTTCACCATTTCATAGCCAGTCATGTCAGCTCCATTTGCACAAAGGATTCTGGATTGTAACCTGTGTGGATCAGTGATTTGGTGTTTGGCTCACACAGAGCTTGACTGGGATCTCTGTTCAGCCATGAATCTCAGAAGGGATCAGGAGGTGCTCACTGATAACAGAAATCACTGGGTTAAAGCTCACTGAAAGTGCCGCGGTAGCATCATTATCAATTTACGATGGGGTGGAAGGTTTGCAGGCTATGAAGGACTCGCTCACAAATTTATTGAAAGCTGCACAAATTATGATAGCTAGCAAGTGGAAGGGGCAAGCAGAATATAAAATGGAAAAATGGTATGAAGAGGTGTGGGATATATAGCTATTAATGATAAATGAACATGTGCCATTAAGGTAAGACGGGGAATATGCAGGAGGAATGATTTTGAGGAGATATGGAGGGTGTTTGTAGAATTTGTACTGTTACAACGGAAAGGGGTCAAACCATCGCTAGAGGTGTTGAAATTTTGGGAGGTTGGATAGTTACAATGGAATGGTCTCGCTGGTGGGGTGCACATTTTTATTCTTATTTATTTATTCTTATTACCTTGTCAAAATAAAGTAAAGGTCGCAGCACGGGAGGAGAGGAGGTGTCTCCCGACTCCTAACCCTTGCACCAGTGTGCATTTTTATTTGGCAACAAGACCCTGGGTCTACACAAAGCAGATTTACGAGTGCTTCCAGACTTTCTCTTTCGAGGTGCGATTCAAACACATATGGGCAAATTCATGTTGTGCAATCAAAAGTTCATTTGGAGCTCTTGCAAGACAAGCCACCCCACCCCCCAATCAGATTTTGGCAACCAGGAAAGATATCGAGAAACACGATGGAAAGTGTTGCAAAGTGTTGCCACCCCACAAGCAAATCAGAATGGGTGCTCATTGTCTTTATTTCTACAGAATATGATGTGGAAGGCTGCTATAACCTGGACAAGGTGTCATTTAAACCAGCTGATGTCCTTCAGTCAGGAAAGGCTATTTGCGGTGGATATGCTCGACTCTTTCAAGAAATGTGCAGGTAACTTCTGTTGGCTCCAGCCATCGTGGCAAGTGGTTGTTACTTGGCTGTAGCGATAGGAGATCTCGAGAGCCACAGGTTCCCCACCCCTTGCCCTAGGCAGCTATCTCCATGCTTAGGCGTGATCAACTCGCACGTGACAGCCCTCGGAAATAAGTAAATCAATAGATTCTAAGCAGAAAATGGCGGGAGAGAGCTGGAGAGTCCTCATGGCTCATGAGGAGACCCTCCCCAGAACCCAAAGAGGACTTCAGTGGGAGCGGAGGAAGCCCCAAAGAGAACGGAGGCACAGTGGGGCTTTGTTTAGGCTGCTCAGCCTCCCCACCTAGTAGCTGACACACGTCACAGCATGGCAGCTGCTGTTGCTTTTCCACAGGTCCTCCAGCCAGCTCCAGAGCTTCACCTCTAGTTGAAAAGAGTGTTGTGGGGAGAGAGAGCTGGAGAGCAGGAAAAAATGAGCTTTTTTTAGTGTGTGCTCCCTACTTACACAGGGACACGGGTGGCGCTGTGGTCTAAACCACTGAGCCTCTTGGGCTTGCCGATCAGAAGGTCGGCGGTTCAAATCCCCACGACGGGGTGAGCTCCCGTTGCTCGGTCCCAGCTCCTGCCAACCTAGCAGTTCGAAAACATGCCAAAAAGTGCAAGTAGATAAATAGGTACCGCTCGGGCGGGAAGGTAAACGGCGTTTCCGCACGCTGCTCTGGTTTCGGTGTTCTGTTGCGTCAGGCTGGCCACATGACCCGGAAAAACTGTCTGCGGACAAACGCCGGCTCCCTCGGCCTGTAAAGTGAGATGAGTGCCGCAACCCCAGAGTTTTCTGTGACTGGACTTAACTTTCAGGGGTCTTTTACCTTTACCCTACTTACACAATTTTTGCTTATGTGCATGGGGTTCCGGAACATGACCCACCATGTAAGTGGAGGAATGCCCACAGTGTGAATGATCCTGAAGCAAACTTGCATATATAGGGCTGCATTGAATTGAGTAGGTACACTGGAATCCATAGACTTAAAAATTTCTTGAATTTAATGGGTCTCTTCCCTGTGTGACTTAGTTCCTCATCCATACTTACCTTTGCTCTGTGCTTTATAGGTACAGGTCATGGCTTTCCAGGTCCGTGTCCAAATGTTGTTGTTGTTGTTTCATCCCAGGAAAACTTGTGTTTTCCTGCCAAATTGGAGCAAATGAGAATCTGTGGAGAACCTGATTGCTGTTTTCTCTGATCCAGCAAAATGAAGGACGGCCAATCCAGCCTATCAAAGCGGTGAAAGCAACCACTTGTCCTCTTGGTAGCAACACTGTTCCTGAATACCTTCCTTCCCCTCTCAGTATTGCAGGGATACAGTGCCAGTATTTGATAGGCAGCTGCAGCGTAAAGGGGAAGAGCGACCATGCCTGGAATGCTGTCCGCATTGATGGAAGGTGGCATCTCTTAGACTGCACCTGGGGAAGTGGCTCTGTGAATACTGCTTTTAGCAAGTTCACTTTCAGGTACGCTGTTAGGCAGACCAGGCAGAGCGTGGGACACACTGAGGGGATAGCAGAAGAAGAAGAGTTTGGATTTGATATCCCGCTTTCTCACTACCCTAAGGAGTCTCAAAGCGGCCAACAATCTCCTTTCCCTTCCTCCCCCACAACAGTGGGGCTGAGAGACTTCAGAGAAGTGTGACTAGCCCAAGGTCACCCAGCAGCTGCAGGTGGAGGAGCAGGGAAGCGAACCCAGTTCTCTTAACCACTACACCACACTGGCTCTCACAGTTAACTTCATTTGCTTTCAGGCGGTTTTGTTTTGCTTGGACCACTTGTCAGAGTTTGCAATTTGATGGCCGCAGGGCTGATTAATGTAAGCAAGTGCAATAAGAATGCTGCAGCTAGGTTGGTGACTGGGAGCGGCCGCCGAGACCCTATAACACCGGCCCTGAAAGACCTACATTGGCTCCCAGTACATTTCCAAGCACAATTCAAAGTGTTGGTGCTGACCTCTAAAGCCCTAAATGGCCTCGGCCCAGTATACCTGAAGGAGTGTCTCCACCCCCATCCTTCAGCCTGAGGTCCAGCTCTGAGGGCCTTCTGGCAGTTCCCTCACTGTGAGAAGTGAGGTTACAGGGAACCAGGCCTTCTCAGTAGTGGCGCCCGCCCTGTGGAACGCCCTCCCATCAGATGTCAAGGAAATACAATAACTATCTGACTTTTAGAAGACATCTGAAGGCAGCCCTGTTTAGGGAAGTTTTTCATGTTTGAAGTGTTATTCCGTGCAGAGTGGCTGTGGAGGCCCGGCCAGATGGGCGGGGGTATAAGTAATATTTCATCATTATTATTATTATTATTATTATTATTATTATTATTATTATTATTATTATGCCATGGGCATGGAGTGTCCTGATGGCAGGGATAGATACCATCTATTCATCCTCTTTGAACAGTTCTGGAGTGTTGTGCTTATTCTGGGCTACATGTGTAAAATCTGGGGATTCTGGAGGCTGGATTGTTGCAACACAGCAGCTTCCTCAACCAGATGCCCTCCAGCTGCTCTGGATCACCACTCTGTTTGCCTGTCTGGCCCTGGTGCTGATTTAGGCATTATTATGAAATACTAGACTATTGCGCCTTCTCCTTTTGCAGGTACGATGAGTTTTACTTCCTTACTCGCCCCGCTCTGTTTATTAAGAAGCACTTCCCTGAGGACCCCAAGTGGCAGCTTCTGAAACAGACGGTGACACTGGAGCATCGGCATGATCTGACTTAAATGCAGAAGGACTGACCGTCGCAGTCATAAGAACATCAACCACTGAAAATGGGTAAAGTCAATTAGAAGCATCTGTCTTGTTCCCTTTGATATCACAGTTACATCCACAATCAGCCTCATGTACAAGCTGTTACTGCAGTGTATATAACAGGGATGGAGAACCAGAGGCCCTTTCAGAGGTCCTGCACTACAACTTATCCAGAATGCGGCAGCTAGACTGGTGACTGGGAGCGGCCGCCCAGACCACAGAACTTGAAAGACCTACATTGGCTCCCAGTCCATTTCCGAGCACAATTCAAAGTGTTGGTGCTGACCTTGAAAGCCGCCTAAACGGCCTCGGTCCAGTAGACCTGAAGGAGAGTCTCCACCCCCATCGTTCTGCCCGGACACCGAGGTCCAGCGCCGAGGGCCTTTTGGCGGTTCCCTCACTGCGAGATGCCAAGTTACAGGGAACCAGGCAGAGGGCCTTCTCGGTAGTGGCTCCCGTCCTGTGGAACGCCCTCCCATCAGATGTCAAAGGAATAAACAACTATCTGATGTTTAGGGAAGTTTTTTAATGACTGATGTTTTAATGTATTTTTAAGCTCCTGTTGGAAGCCGTCCAGAGTGGCTGGGGAGACCTGGCTGGGTGGGCGGGCCGGGTATAAGTAATAAATGATGATGATGATGATGATGATGATGTCCCATCATCCCTGACTATCATGTGGTTGATGGGACATAAGAATTCAGCAACATCTGGAGGAAATCAGATTGGCGAAGGCTGGTTTAGCACACCACCCCAGACTCTCAGCTGTGGTTAACGTTATAAAGTTATAGAGTTATTATAGAGTTGGAAGGGACCACAAGTGTCATTTTGCCTGACCCCCAGCAATGCAGGATTATTATTTTTGCCCCGTGTGAGGCTCCAACCCACGACCCTGAGATTAAGAGTTTAAACAAGCTAGCTGGATGAGCCGTGGTTTAAAGATGGCTTATCAAACCAATCAACCAGGGTTAACAATAAGCATAGTTCATCAGGTTTGGGTGAGGCAACAAGCTGTGGTTAAGCCTAACGAGGATGTAGTTTCCAAACTCTTCACCGCTTGTGTAGAGGGAGGAGGGGGGGAATGTGTGAGCCCAAGGCTTGCTTTGGCTCATTCCCAGCATACTAAACCATGGTTTCACTTGACATCTGAACTGGGTCTGGAAGTATTCCATGCTCTACCTTAGATACCTTTGTTTGCCCCTATTGCTGATTTAGATAGTGTTGCTAAATACTGCACTATTGACCTCTCTTTTTCAGGTACCATGTGATTTACTTCCTCAACCACCCTGTTCTGATTATTAGCACTTCCCAGATGATCCCAAATGGCAGCTTCTGAAGCAGACTTCTGCACCTGCAGCAGCTTGAATGGAACCCGCCTACCGTGTAATTTGATATCCTTCAAGGACAGTCACTTGTCTCGGGCATCACTGCTAAACTGACCACGGTTTTGATGCACAGGGTTTTTAGCTTGACACAAAGTTTTTAAAAATGGAAAACATATATAATATATATAACATGATACTTGTTTCAATGAGCTAAAATCGATTGCAGTAGCTATTTACAAATTTACAGTATAACAAAGAAATCGGGGAGGTGTTCCAGGATTTCTTTTTAAAGGCCGTATCAAAAAATGAGTAAAGTGGGAAACCCTAGATTGATTTTGAAAAGCAGATAATGAAAGGGTACAATTAATGTTTAGGCATAAACTTGTTCATATAAAAATGTGTTGGATCCCGCCCCCCATCCTTTACAGTACAGCAACACAAATCATTAGCATTTTATCCACCATATTCTTGAGACACCCTAATGTGGTCCTATCCATTCACTTAAAGTAGCAGCAGATGTTTTTTATATATAGCAAACAGTAAATAAAAAGAGTACAATCCATAAATTGGTGCAAGCTTTTGGGGCTTGCCTTTGATTTCCCAGTGTGTTTGTAAATGCAATAAAGTTTCACTGTTCTTCGCCAAATGTGTCCTTGTGGTTTGTTCCTCTTGCTTGATTCAGTTGTTTAATATGTGGCAATCTAATAAATTTACAGTCGTATCTTGGCTCCCGAACGCCTTGCAAGTCGAACGTTTTGGTTCCCAAAAGCTGCAAGCCCGAAAGTGAGTGTTCCGGTTTGCGAACGTTATTTGGAACCCGAACGTCCAACGCGGCCTACGAGGCTTCCGATTGGAAGCCACGCCTTGGTTCCCAAACATTTTGGAAGACGAACGGACTTCCAGAACGGATTCCGTTCGACTTCCGAGATACGACTGTACCTACAGCATAATCACATCTTACGCGCAGAGGCATATCTAGGGGTTCTCTATGTAGAGGTGAAGGGGGTAAGGTCCTGAAAACTGCTGCTACTTAGGGGTCTAAAACAGATACATTTTTATTTAGCTTTAACACACTTACAACTGTTATTTTCTAGTGCAGAGCAACAGGGACAGAAGGAACCATGAGAGAAGCGATGACTGGCTTCACGGTTTTTCCCACATAATGGTTTTTTACACGGCACGCGCACACATTGTGATTAATATTATGGCACTGTTACCACGCTGTGGACTTCAAACTTATTTCCTCACCCCAAATGTATTGATACATTGCCCAGCCTTAAAGTATGTGTGTGTGCTCTATGCAAAAATCACCATGCGGGAAAAACTGTGAAGCCAGCTAGTGCCTCAAAATTTAGCTGGTGCTCTATCACAGTTTTGAAAAGCAGGTAACATCTAGCCCTCCACTCAACCCTTGTTATGCTTCAAAAAGAATTTGTCTAAGTTTGCATAAGTAAGTGGAAAAGAGACTAAGAAAAAGAGAAATTAAGAAAAGAGGAGAAATGATTCCCTACAACAGGTAACTTATCAGTTTTCGTGAAAGGTGTCAACTTTGAGAGAAAGCAGTATTATTTGTGATGGCTAAAGGGTAAAGGGACCCCTGACCGTTAGGTCCAGTCGCGGACGACTCTGCGGTTGCGCGCTCATCTCGCTCTATAGGCCGAGGGAGCCGGCATTTGTCCGCAGACAGTTTTTCCGGGTCATGTGGCCAGCATGACTAAGCCGCTTCTGGCGAACCAGAGCAGCGCACGGAAATGCCGTTTACCTTCCCGCCGGAGCGGTACCTATTTATCTACTTGCACTTTGACGTGCTTTCGAGCTGCTAGGTTGGCAGGAGCCGGGACTGAGCAACGGGAGCTCACCCCGTCGCGGGGATTCGAACCGCCGACCTTCTGATCAGCAAGCCCAAGAGGCTCAGTGGTTTAGACCACAGCACCACCCGCGTCCCTACACAACACAAAACACTGTTGCTGTCTGTAGGTTTTATCTTTATTTTTTCTACCTTATATTTTGGAAATGTACATCCAGGTTTTATTTCCTTTAAATTTGGGGGGGGGGCAAGAGAGTGGGGCCCTAAACTATAGCGTGTTTAGCATACATGTAAATACGGCACTAGGGGCTGCCTGCCCTGCTCACTCTGCTAAGCCTAGACTAACCGATCCAATAGGAATCCAACCCCTGCGACAATCCAATATTGTGTCCTACATTTCTAAGCAGTGAAAAGTTCTGGAGCAGCAATACAGGGAGAAAGGGTACCAGGGGTAGGGGGGCTTGTAAACTGGCCACATATGGTTGATCTGTCTGGACTGAGATCAAGTCATACTCAAGCCACAAAGCTCTGTTTTGACGCTTCGTTCTTTGCTTGAATTCCCCAGAATATTTTGTTGGAAGCCTCCCAGAGTGGCTGGGGAAACCCAGCCAGATGGACGGGGTATAAGTAATAAATGATGATGATGATGATGAAAATAGTATAGGAATTAATACCAAAAAATACTACACCCCATTCCCTGCAAAAAGAAGGACGCCCTAAAAACAAACTGAGCACACCTCTTATATCAATCGGCAATGAGAACAGGAGATGGACCTTTCCATTAATTATATGTGGGCAGATCCACATAAAACATAGACTATGAACTGCCGAAATCTACCTGGCAGGGGAGGAAATGTGCAATTGGGACTCCAGGGAACTTTGACACACTGCTGTGCTGTTTTGTCCAAACTTGTTCTGCTTTCACTTTTGTTTGGGTGCCGTAAGTGCTGTTCCTGTTTCTCTTATCATAATGCCAAGGTCTCCATCAAAAGCAGAAATTGCGTGCACGAAAGTTGAAGCAACTTCTACGGAACAGAAACACAACGTGGCATTGTCTCATCGGTCTTGATCCATCAAGGGTGCTCTATTGTGTGCACGAAACATACCAGAGCTGCTGGGTGCGATGGCTATCAGGGCTTCAAGTAAAAGTAGTGATTATTTATTTCACCACTGAGGGAGGGTGGCACTCTGCGCATGCTCAGGCACTCACTCGTTTATGATGGCTTGAACATGAGAGGTAAGCGGAACAGCCGTGCACAAAGGCAGCATACCTCTAACGTAAGAACATAAAAAGAGCCTGCTGGATCAGGCCAATGGCCCAACTATTCAAGCATCCTGTTCTCACAGAAGCTGAGCAGATGTGTGTGGAAAACCCATAAAAATAAAATATCAGGGAAGGGCAATCTGTGGCCATACAGATGGTCTCTGCCAGCATGGCTAATGGTCAGGGATGGTGGGCATTGCAGTATATGTTTTAATGTACATATTGTCTCATCCCAAGGATAAGATCAAGGGAAGTAATAGTGCCACTGTATTCTGCTCTGGTCAGACCTCACCTGGAGTACTGTGTCCAGTTCTGGGCACCACAATTCAAGAAGGACACTGACAAACTGGAACGTGTCCAGAGGAGGGCAACCAAAATGGTCAAAGGCCTGGAAACGATGCCTTATGAGGAACGGTTAAGGGAGCTGGGCATGTTTAGCCTGGAGAAGAGGAGGTTAAGGGGTGATATGATAGCCATGTTCAAATATATAAAAGGATGTCACATAGAGGAGGGAGAAAGGTTGTTTTCTGCTGCTCCAGAGAAGCGGACACGGAGCAATGGATCCAAACTACAAGAAAGAAGATTCCACCTAAACATTAGGAAGAACTTCCTGACAGTAAGAGCTGTTCGGCAGTGGAATTTGCTGCCAAGGAGTGTGGTGGAGTCTCCTTCTTTGGAGGTCTTTAAGCAGAGGCTTGACAACCATATGTCAGGAGTGCTCTGATGGTGTTTCCTGCTTGGCAGGGGGTTGGACTCGATGGCCCTTGTGGTCTCTTCCAACTCTATGATTCTATGATTCTATGATTCTATGATTCTATAACCATTTTGTAGCCTTTCAAGAGGAAAGGAGAACAAGGATCAACTCTGTCCCAGAAACAATCTGATGGGATGCCCATGTGTTGAAGGCATGCTGTCTCTTATTGTGATATATACAGTGTGGAATTATAGTCCTGTAAGGAATCTGCTAGAATGCTGAGGGTTTTTTTTCATGTGGATTTGGAATTTGATAGTACAGTGGTACATTGGTTCTCGAATGTAATCCGTTCCGGAAGTCCATTCGACTTCCGAAACACATACATTTAATTGACCAGCTGTGCAACCCTGAGCAGTTTTACTCACTGAGTAGCCCCACTGAGTTCAGCAAGATTGACCCTCTTGTAAGTGCCTGTAAAAATGCACCCCACATTTTCTTTAAACAAGTGTCAGGCTTAGAGAGAAAAAGGTAAAGGTAAAGGTAAAGGGACCCCTGACCTTTAGGTCCAGTCGTGGCCGACTCTGGGGTTGCGACGCTCATCTCGCTTTATTGGCCGAGGGAGGCAGCGTACAGCTTCCAGGTCATGTGGCCAGCATGACTAAGCCGCTTCTGGCGAACCAGAGCAGCAGAACTATTACTTTAGCAAATAATAATTGCTGTTGTGCAAGAAACTGATTTCTGCAGTTATTGCTATACCATCCAATTGTAATCGTGACTGATAGCTTTTCAAATAAAGTTTCTCAAGACAAAAGCAAGAATGTCATGTTTAAATGCATATTGTATTTTTTAAACATAGTTATAGTAAGTTGGGAACCCAAATAAAGCAGAAGCACGAGGGCCAACTTGTGTTTTTGGCAATCTAGTAAGGTAAAGTCAGGGAAGTGATTATGGCAGTCCTAAAAAGAGGTTTAAATGACACACATGACAACACTTTTATGCTAGGTAAGTTGCACATTGTGGTGTTATGTTGATCAAAAGAAATACTGCATGTAAAACACATTTCAAGTAGCATCTCATCATGTTTCTTAACACTAAGAACTCCAAAGAAGAGAATAAAGTTAAAACATATGGCTTTTTCTTTTCATTTGTTGAGTGTGTGTGTGTGTGTGTGTGTGTGTGTGTGTATTTGTGACAAGCATAATATGCTAAACTCTCATGAGTTTATTTTCGTAAGCTCATCTGATTGTGTTCCCCATATTGCTCACATGCAGGGCTCCAAACCCAGAAATAGCCCTAAAACGTCATATAGACGTCACAAAAAGGAGTGAAAAAAGGAGTGAACATGCGGTCCGCCAAGCTGCACAGAGGTCCGGAACTAAACCCTTACGCAAAACGAGGATTGCCTGTACCATACTCTGGACTTCTAAGCCAGTGGTTCCCAAACTTTCTGGGGCTGCTGCCCGCTTGGTTCCATAGACTCATCCCCAGTGCCTCCTACAGTCCCACTCTATAAAAAGCATTACAGGGGAACCTTGGTTGTTGAATACTTCGGAAGCCGAACAATTCAGAACCTGAACGCCGACAACCCGGAAGCGAATGCTTCCATTTTTGAATGCACCTCGGAAGTCGAACGGAACTCCATTTTTAAAAAAGAATTTGCCGATCGGCAATTGATCCTTGGTTGTCAAATGTTTCGGAAGTCGAACGGTCTTCCGGAACGGATTATGTTCGACAACCGAGGTTCCACTGTACAGTCGTACCTTGGAAGTCGAACGGAGTCCGTTCCAGAAGTCCATTTGACTTCTGAAACGTTTGGAAACCAAAGTGCTGAGGCATCAGGCATAAGCCTGCATTTTATTAATGTTTGATCAGGACTTGTATATTAAAGAGGGCTTAGATTTTCAAAAGTTTCATGCCAGGCAAGAAGGCTAGCTGCTTAAGAAAACACTGACAGTGTTTTCCTCTTAGACAAGGGGCCCCTTTTGATTGATAGCAGAAAACAATTCTCAAAGTCGTAAAAGCTGAAATTACAGACTGAGTAAGGACACTGACCCTACATGTTACAGAAGATAACAAAGGCAGAGATAAATATAATTAGGAATGAGTAAATAGTAAAATAATGCCAATGTGCCTCCCAGTAAAATGAGCCAGATCTTCTTTCCAAGGTTAAAGGCCAAATGGAGAAGCATCTAGCTGGCAGAAATTTTGGGAAGTCTTTTAAAGCTGTTTCTTTCTTAAAGAGAGAGAGTTTAAGGGCAATAAATGTTGGGAAGAGCTAATGGAAACAAAGCAACTGGCTGGAGAAGGGGGGGGGAGATGTAAACTAAAGAGGTTTCTTCTGAAACTGTTTTAAACTGAGTTCCTTTTTTACAAAGGCCTTATTCCTTTTAAGAGGCTACTTGTGTTGTGTATTAAATATATTGGCTTAAATATAATTATGCAAAGGATTTAACAAATGCTAGAAGAGTTGTATTTATCCTGGAATTAAGTCAGACACCAGCCTAGCCCTCCAGCCAGACAGGAAGACGCCATCCAAGCTGTCCTGATATATGGCTGTCAGACATTTGTTTAGAAACCTTCAAATGAAGGAGATCTTTCAATGTTGATGTGAAACTCAAGATCCTTGACATATGTTTAAGATAAAAATTTAAGATTAACCATTTGTTTTAGAAGGCAATAGGGCAAGGAGGGCAAGAGGTGAGCTGGTAATTAAGATTCCTTGTTGAGACACATGTAAGATATATTACTACTTATTTGTCATTTATAGATGTAACAATATATAGCTCTTTGTGTTCCATATAAGGACAGGAGGATATGGGTGTATCTTTTAGGATTGGATATAGCAATCAGCCAATAGGAAATCCAACCAGGCTGATTGGACAGAGGCAGCCACAGGAGGAGCAAAGGGGGCTGGATTAAGGGAATATAAGGGCTGGCCATAATGGCAGGAGGCCAGGCCAGAGCTTGGTAACCATATACCACTGTGCCTCTCATTTATTTGTCTGACAAATAAATAATTATTTTAAATTCTCTATTGCTGCGTTGAATATTTCATTCCAGCTAAGCGTTAACCACAAGCAGGGTGCTACAGTGCGGCTTCTGATTGACCTCAGGAAGCTCCTGCAGCCAATCAGAAGCCGTGGAAGCCCCACTGGACGTTCGGCTTCCAAAAGAACGTTTGACTCCTGTCAGGGAACTGCCATCAGTTTCCGAGGGAGAGAGCAAGCTCCAAAGGGATCCCAGAGAGCGTCCCGGGAGTGGGAGAGGCAGCCCATCTTCTGGGGAAGGGAATCAGCGTAGCTCCAGTGGAGAAGGGGGGCAGATGGGGGAATCGGCGAGGCGGTCCCATGACTCCTTGCCGGGGACCAGCGGGGAGAGGAAGAGTCCTCCGCTGCCTACGCCCTCCTTGCGCAGAAGGCTTCCGCGCAGGGAGAGTAGGAGGAGACTGGGTGTCAAAGAGCTTCTTTGCTGGAAGAAGTTTAAGAAACGCCCACTGACAGATTCTGCCAGCGATTGAGACAGCCACGGGTGAGTGGCTGCTCGGACAGGAAAGGTTCACTCAGGCAACCCAGCCAGGTGTTGGGACAAGCTTACGCACGAGCAACCCCTAGAACCATTACAGCAATCCGTCAGTCCCTGATGTTGCTTGTGTGCAGCCCCGGAGAGGCAGCAAGATGAGCCAAACAGAGCCGGCCAGAGGGACAGAGCAAGAAGCCCTGGTGCGAGGTCTGGCCGAGAGGAACCGAGACCTGGAGGCGCATGTAGCTACCCTGACGGCGCGGCTGGAGGAGAGACGGGTTCAGGATGCACAGGTCAGAGCCACCCCGATAGGAAGGAAGGTTCAGGGGCTGGTACACAAGTTTGGTGGAAAGCCCCAAGACTACAATGCCTTCCGAACGGAAATTCAGTACGCTTTGGAATTGCAGAAAAATGACTTTGATGTTGGCGGGGAGAGGGTGGCTTACATTGTGGGACATCTGCAGGATGGGGCGCGTGAATGGATCAGGCCCCTAATGGCGACGCAGAATGATGCATTGAAAGATCTTAAGAAATTCTACCAAGGGATGGACGCGATGTTCTCCGGCGAGGTGGACCAAAGCGTGACGAGACGGGAGCTGATGGGGTGCAAGCAGGGAAGCCTGTCCGTCAGAAACTACTGGTCGCGTTTCGCGATGTTAGTCCACAAGCTCGGGTGGGATCTGGACTCTGAACCAATGCAAATGTTGTTTGAAGCGGGTTTGTCCCCCAAAGTGAAAGACGAGTTGTCCCGAGTGCCCCGCCCGTGGTCGATGGATGAACTCACAAAGACTGTGCTTGCAATCGGTGTACGCCAGGAAGCGCGGGCTCAAAAGAAGCGGGAGATAAGGGCGGAATGTTTCCATGACAACCGCATTCCAGAGATGCCGAGGGAGCCTTCCCAGGCGGCGGAGCTGATGGAAATTGAGGGAGCGCGCGTGTGTGAAGTTTCAAACGCTGGTGAAGGGCGGAAAAGGGAGGGGAAGGAGTGGAAAACTACCAAGAAGTGTTTCCTCTGTCTGCGACTGGGACATTTTGCAAAGGTCTGCCCTCAATGAAAGGCCTGGCAAGGCATGATGGGGGCTGCAGACCACGACGAGAAGGGGGAGGAGGGGCAGGTGCAGGGAAACGACAACGCCTGGCTGCCAACCAGCAGGGGCAGCAGCCAGGCCAGCAACCAATAGAAGTGCCCCAGCCTGACCCCCCCCCAAGGCAGCTATAGCCATAGAGGTGGTGCTAGAACTCCCAAACGGGCACCCCGTCAAAGTGAAGGGACTGCTAGATTCTGGCAGCTCGTGTGATTTCTTCAGCAGAGACTTTGCTCTGGAGCACCAACTCCACCTGTTGCCACTAGATTTTCCCTTGCAGGTGACCACCATCGATGGCAGGGAACTCCTGGGAGGGGAAGTGACACACCAGACACCGCCAATGAGAATGAGGGTCTCCAGGCACACGGAAACCATTGCCTTTCACGTGGCCACGCTGGCAGGACCCCCAATAATACTGGGAATGAGCTGGCTGGCAATGCATGACCCAGTGGTGTCATGGCATCAGCGGTTGGTCACCTTTGGGTCAGCTTACTGCTTAGAGCAGTGTCTGGGAGGGAAGGAACCAAGAATGACTGTGGCCAGGGTGGCTGGGTTGGCCCTGGGGCAAAAAGGGGAGGTGCCACCACAATATGCTGATTTGAAGGAGGTCTTCAGCGAGAGGGAGGCAGATAAGCTGCCCCCCCACAGGCCCTTTGACTGCCAAATCAACCTGCTTCCAGGGGCTCAGTTACCAGTGGGTAAGCTGTATGCCATGTCCGACCGGGAGATGCAGGAGCTGCGGCAGTTTATTGACAAGAACCTGAAGAGAGGTTTCATAAGGGAATCTAAGGCGATGGGGGGCAATCCAGTGTTCTTTGTGGACAAAAAGGAGACTAATCAGCACAGATTAGTTGTGGATTACCGGGCCCTAAACCTGGTATCAGAACCCGTGACTTTCCCAATGCCCAGGATTGACGATATTTTGACACGTGTGAGGCAGGGGAAGATTTTTATCAAGCTGGACCTCAGGGGAGCCTACAATCTGATTAGGATAAGGGAGGGGGACGAATGGAAAACGACCATGTTCACCCCCCTGGGGGCTTTTGAGTACTTAGTCATGCCATTTGGATTACAATCGGGCTCTGCCTGCTTTCAAGCCTTCATGCATCATGTGTTGGGGCCCCTGCTGTACAAGAATTGCATAGCCTTTTTGGACGACGTCTTAATCTATTCGGACAATGAAAAGCAACACGTCAGAGACATCAGGGAGGTGCTACAGAGATTGAAGAAGCATCAGTTGTGGGTCAAGCTGGAAAAATGCCAATTCCACGCCCGGGAGGTCGAGTTCCTGGGGTACAGGCTGTCAGACAAAGGACTAGCCATGGATCCGGGCAAGGTGAAGGCAGTGCTGGAATGGAAAGCCCCCCAAAACAGAAAGGACGTGCAAAGGTTCCTAGGCTTCAGCAACTTCTACAGGAAGTTCATAAAGAACTTCGCTCACTTGACGGCGCCCATAACGGATTGTCTTAGTAGCAAAAAGAAGTTCGCGTGGACAGAGGGTGCGCAGCAATCCTTTGAAAAACTGAAGAGGGCGTTCGCCTCGGAAGAGCAGCTCCTGCACGTGGATCCGGAGAAGCCCATGAGACTGGAGACGGATGTGTCCGACCACGCCATTGGAGCGGTCCTTTTGCAGCCCGGGGCCAAGCAGAACTGGAGGCCGTGTGCCTTTTTCTCTAGGAAGCTGAGCAAGTCAGAGCAAAACTACACAGTGTATGACTGAGAACTGCTTGCGATCTATGCGGCATTTCGGCAATGGAAACATCTGTTGATAGGGGCGCGGCACAAGTTCCAGGTCCGAACTGACCACAAGAACTTGGAATACTGGTGGACCGCGCGAGTGCTCAATCAGAGACAGATCAGGTGGTCCCAGGAGTTCGCCAAGTTTTCCTTCGAGATCCGATACATGCCGGGAGAGGAAAACGTAAGGGCAGACACTCTCTCCCGGAAACCGGAGTACATGGAAGGAGAGGGGCCACCAGAGACCAGGCACGTATTACCCGAGGACCGGTGGGTGTAGGGGGGGGGCGTTGGTTGGCAAACGAGAACTGGCAGGGCTCACCAGAGACGATGAGTTTGCTCAGACAAAAATTAGGGAGCTCAGGGACGGAAAGGAAGTCCATGGAGGGTTTGAGGAAAAGGAAGGGCTACTGTACTATAAGGGGGCGCTGTATGTACCGGGGGAGACTTTGAGGGGGAAGGTACTCAAGCAACTCCATGACAACCCAACAGCTGGGCACTTTGGACAGCACAAGACCATGCTACTTGTCACCAGGCAGTTCTGGTGGCCAAAGGTGAGGGAAGACGTACGAGAATATGTACGAGGGTGCGACCGATGCCAGAGGGCTAAGGGGGAAAGGGCCACCCCCGCGGGGTTACTGCAACCCTTACCCACACCGGGAAGGCCCTGGGAGGTGGTGTCCATTGATTTTATGACAGATCTGCCCAAGTCAAGGGGAAAGACAGCGGTCATGGTAGTAGTCGATCTACTGACTAAAATGTGCCATTTCGTAGCTTGCTCACATGCAGCAACGGCAGAGGAGACCGCCAGGCTGTTTGTGGATCACATTTTCAGACTGCATGGGGCTCCCTTGAGGGTAATCTCGGATCACGGGAAACAATTTACTTCCCGGTTCTTGCGGAAACTCATGAGCTTGCTACAGGTTGAGGTGAGCTTCTCGACGGCGAGGCACCCAGAAACCAACGGACAAGCCGAAAGAGCGAACGGCATACTCCAGCAATACCTACGCTGCTATGTCAGTGAGAGACTGAACGATTGGGTAGTGAAATTAGCTTTGGCTGAATTTGCGTACAATAACGCTGAACACGTGTCCACGGGAATGAGCCCTTTCATGGTGTCACCCCAGGGCATTCCCGGGGGAGGAAGGATGGAGTGTACCTGCGGCTGAGCAATTTGTGGAGGAAATGGAGGCCTTACACCACCAGCAACTAAGGCTGAACTTGGAGCGGGCCAAGGAAGTTTACAAGAGGCAGGCGGACAGGCACCATCAGGAGGGGGAGGCCATACGGGTGGGAGACCGGGTGTGGTTGTCATACCAAGGGTTGCCCCTAAAGGGAGGGTGCAAGAAGATGCAGCCGAGGCGGCTGGGGCCTTTTGAGGTAATACAGCAGGTGAACCCAGTGGCATTTAAACTCAAGTTGCCTGACAGCATGAAGATACATCCGGTGTTCCATAGGTCCCTACTTTCACCTTACAGGAAGGGGCGGGAATTCCCGGGACGGGAGGGAGGGGTTACCACCCACCCGCGGGTAGAGGAGAGGGAACACTGTAACGAAGCCACGGAAATACTCGATTCAAGGTGGCGAGGTCGCCAGGTAGAGTACTCGGTAGCCTGGGAGGGGGAACCTAGGTCGGAAAACACTTGGGTCCCTGCTGAATCAATCACTGACGGGTATCTGGTGGAAGAATTCCACAGTTTGTTCCCGGATAAGCCCAAACCATTAGTGAGATTCTGGGAGGAGGAATTTGGACCCATGGATGACGAAGGGGATTTTGTGGGTTTTCCTGCCTCCGAAGAGGAGGGAGAGGAGGTGTCCAAGGGAGAAGAATCAGACTGGGAGGTTCAACCAGCGGGAAGAGATCCGAGCGGATGGGAGGCTGGTTTTGAATCCTCAGAAGATGATGCCAGCTCTTTCAGGGAATTCCCCGCATCGTCGGCCGAGGAGAGGGAGGAGGTTGTGCCGGAAAATCGCGCCCGGGGTGGGAGGGGTCCTGAGGAGGAGGTGGATGTCAGGGAACTGCCATCAGGGTCCGAGGGAAAGAGCAAGCTCCAAAGGGATCCCAGAGAGCGTCCCGGGAGTGGGAGAGGCAGCCCATCTTCTGGGGAAGGGAATCAGCGTAGCTCCAGTGGAGAAGGGGGGCAGATGGGGGAATCGGCGAGGCGGTCCCATGACTCCTTGCCGGGGACCAGCGGGGAGAGGAAGAGTCCTCCGCTGCCTACGCCCTCCTTGCGCAGAAGGCTTCCGCGCAGGGAGAGTAGGAGGAGATTGGGCGTCAAAGAGCTTCTTTGCTGGAAGAAGTTTAAGAAACGCCCACTGACAGATTCTGCCAGCGATTGAGACAGCCACGGGTGAGTGGCTGCTCGGACAGGAAAGGTTCACTCAGGCAACCCAGCCAGGTGTTGGGACAAGCTTACGCACGAGCAACCCCTAGAACCATTACAACTCCCAAGGCATTCGGGAGCAGAGGTACAACGGTATCCAGAATAGTGGTTTGCATGACCAACTAAGGAAGATAATAACGCAATAAAATTCAAAACAGCAACGATCAATTGCACATTTATTCCAAATCCAGTTAAAACTATTTAGTTCAATTAAATCAGTAAAATCGATGAGCTTGATCGAGTGATACCAGTTTTTCAAATTCTGATAGTTATACCCCCAATGCCCCTCTTGCCTCCTAGCACCCTCTGGTTAATCCCACAGCCTGTGCCCACTCTGGGAACCCCTGTTCTAAGCAGTGAAAAATTATGGGGCGACAATACAGAAAGAAAGTGCTTTTTTAAAAAGCCAGTCCTTTAAAAAAAAAAAATGTTTAGGGGTACTCTCATTTTCCTAGGCATATTGAAATACTGCCCCGCAATGAGGCCAAACGTAGATTCACAAGATGTTTAGGGGTATGCGTATGCCCCTCGCGTCCCCTCAGGAAAAAAAGCACTGGGTAGGACAATACGCAGGCCACATCTGGGTGATCTTTCCTCCTGACGGAGTTCAAGCCACCTTATTCCCTCACTCCTCCCCTTTGGGACTTTATTCCTTGATTACACAAATGCAGAGTTCCCCGTTACTCTCCAAATTCACACTGCTATGCCGTTGTGATGGTGACACACCTTGGCTGTATAAATTTCTTTCCCTAAGCAACCTCTATAAATGATATGATTGCTTGCATTTGCATTGTGTGAGAGAGATAAAGTTCAGCCTTTCTCCAGCAAGGAAATGAAACAACTTACCTGTTTCTCCTAGGTGCACTGAGAAGTCTTCTCCAAGGGAGAAGAATCATTACCTGGATGTCCCTGCTGAGCATCTATGCCGAAAAGGTAACCAGAGCATCTTGATTTGTTTGGGCCTCTTACAAAAGCAGGGTTTGTGAAATGAAGCAACTGACTGGTCCATGGAGTGTCTATTTACCAGGAACTGGTAAGCCTGGCAGACCGGAATCCTAGGATAGTTAGGAAGCAGAAGCTCATTCCAGGCACAGCCCCTGGAGGGAACTTTTCAGGTCACAGAATAACAGTTCAGTGAATTCTCCAGAGTGTTTCTCTCCAGTTTTATACAAATGAACGGTGAGGGATGGATGGGAATGGCAAGAAAAGCAGGTAAGGGCAGTGGTGAGTTTATGCTCTCGGGCCCTTTTGGCAGGCCCTATTCATTCACCTTAATAAACCTGACTATGTCTGAAAATACAATGGATTTAAAAGCTGGTTTGGCCTCATTGAGGGGCCGTGTTTAAATATGAGTAAGAAAATGAGAGTACCCCTAAACATTGAATAGATAGATAGATAGATAGATAGATAGATAGATAGATAGATAGATAGATAGATAGATAGACAGATAGTCTCCAGAACCAGACTCTGGGACAGACTACAGGGTACCAATATAGATAGAAAGCTTCTGCTCTTAATTCAGGCACTCCACACAAACACGGCTCTTAGAGTCAGGTGTAGCCGCCTAGGACACCTAACAGACCCCATTAAAACCTTCAAAGGAGTCAGGCAAGGGTGCCTATTGGCCCCTCTACTATTCAATTTCTATTTAAATAATTTAGTATCTGCACCCAATGACTCAGAACTCCACCCTCCGAAGCTCGCAAATCAGCATATTTCGGTCCTGCTATATGCCAATGAGGCAGTAATTCTATCTAGAACCCCCATTGGACTCAAAAGAGCGCTAAGGAAGCTCGCAGCATACTGTGAAACTGAATGTCTCAAAATCAACTATCAAAAGACCAAGATACTTGCTTTTGGGGCAAAACCAAAGCTTAGAAGCTGGGAACTCTAAGGCCATAAATTAGAACAAGTCACAAATTATAAGTATCTAGGAATGGTGGTACAGGCCTCAGGAACCAACAAACTTCACATAAACTCCATCGGGAACTCAGCAGGAAAAACCGCAAACTGTATCCTTAAATTTTTCAGAGCACAAGGGGGCTCCGTCATCCCCGCGGCTCTAAAATTATACAAGGCCAAAACTTTGGCACAGCTCCTTTATGGATCCTTTCTGGGCCCGCCTTCCTCTGCTTTCTCCCCACTTGAGAGAGTGCAATCCAAACTTCTTAGAGCTCTCCTACAAGTCCCCAGATGTGTTTCAAACGCATGGGTTAGACTCGAAACGGGGATGATGAGAGTGGAGGCTTATATCTGCCTAACATCAATCTACAAATGGCTGACATTGAATCTGCTCCCCCGAGGGATAGCCCCATTGATCCTCTGCGATCAATTCCAGTCAGGCTGGCAGACTGCAGACCTGAACACCCTTCAGAAACTGGGTTTTGCCCCTCAAGCCCTTCTGAGCCTGGGGTTGGGCCAGGCAAAAGCCACGGTCAGGCAAAGAATCTTAGACACCGAGAGACAACAGGACTGCGCAAGGTGCCCCGACTATAAAATTTGAGAAATCGAGAGATATATAGCTGCACCGGCAGCATATCTCTTCTTTCTCGTATCTAAAAATGCAAGAAGAGCCTTTACACTCGCCAGAAGCTCGGCTCTGCCCTCGCAGGTCCTGGAAGGAGCCTTTAAGAAGTCCCATATGCTCAGAGTCTTTGCGCCTGCCCATTGGGAGAGATAGGAAGCCCAGAGCACTTGTTCTTTAGATGTCTCTTTTATGAAGAGGCACGTAGTAAGACCATTGATCCCCTGCTGGTGAGGCTCGCCAACCTCCCGGAAAAGCAAAAACTTGACCTTTTCCTGTTAGGCAAAGATCAGAAGACGACCTGGATGGTCGCCAGATTCTGTGTACAGATCTGTAGGCACAGACCATCTCCCAACTCAAACTAGTTTGTTATGAAAATCCCCAAACTCGGTTCCATGGGTGACTCTGGGTCAACTCCCTGCGATAGTTTATTGTTGTACATTGTTTTTAAATTTATTGTTGTACATTTTTAATTCTCTGTTTTTCTTCTGTGACTGTACCCCCAAGTGCGTTTTATGAGTTGGTCTCCAACCGTAATAAATTAGATAGATAGATAGATAGATAGATAGATAGATAGATAGATAGATAGATAGATAGAAAGAAAACATGGACATGGGTACCTAAAGGAAGTCAGTGTGAGCAAGTGAAATGTTGAGGACTAGTAACTTGTGGCAGAGGCAGATCTAGGGCAGTGCAGCCAGTTCTGCCAAACTGGGCATCAAGCCAAGGGGGGGCACTGCAGGGTGTCGCAACTATGATGTAGGGAATTGAGCAGAGCAGGTGGTGAGGCAGGGAGCTGCTGGATTTTGACCTTGCGCAGAGCGCCTCTGAAATCTGAAAGATCAAAGTTCCCCCCACCTCACTTGTGGGCTGATTTGCAAAGCTACAATAGGCCCCACTGCATTTTCAGGACAGTGGCCTTTTTTTAACCTATAACCACAATAATCAAGAATTATTGTTCCAGTTGCTAGAACTGAGCTGAGGGGGTCTCCTTGTACCTCTTTCCTAAAGCAAAGACATGAAGGATCTCGCTCCATGAGAACCTACCCGGACCCTGAAATAAACATCAGAGGCCCTTCTTTGTGTGCCTCCCCCACGAGAGGGCCAAAGGGTGGCAACACAACAGCGGCGTAGCGTGAGTTGTCAGCACCCGGGGCAACACAAGTAATTTGCGCCCCCTAACCCGGGGCAAGGCACGTAATTTGCGCCCCCCCTAACCTGCGAGTTGCCGCTGGCGCTGCTGCCCAAACGACGCCGCTTGCCCGGAGGAGGAGGGGGGCAGAGAGGCGAGGAAAATGCAACGGCCCAGCAGCAGCAGCAGCAGCGGCGGAGGCGGGGCTGTGAGGAGGGGTTGCCTGGCGCGTCCTCCGCGGTGAGCGCTGAGAGCCGCTGCCTGCCGGGCGCCTTCAGCCGGGCGCCGCGAGACATGCGGCTCTGCTACAGCCTGCGCCCAAGGCTCTTCGGCGACTCCGGAGGCAGCGAGCGCCCCCCCCCCAGATGTTGCGCCCGGTGCGGCTTGCACCCCTTGCACCCCCCACGCTACGCCACTGCAACACAAGAACGGGCCTTATCTGCAGTGGCTCCCTGTTTGTGGAATGCTTGCCTGGCACCTTCATCATACACCTTTAGGCACCAGGCCAAAAAGGGAAATAGATTCAGGAGCAGTTGAGACGAATAAGGAGTACCCAGTTCCCTTTTTCTCTCTAAGCCTGACATTGTTTAAAGAAAATGTGGGGTGCATTTTACAGGCACTTACAAGAGTGATCTTGCTGAACTCAGTGGGGCTACTCAGTGAGTAAAACTGCTCAGGGTTGCACAGCTGGTCAATTAAATGTATGTGTTTTAGCTGATTGACCACTTAATTTCTTAAATTTGGCAAAAACTTGCCCCTGGGTAAAAAGTATTCTGAAAGATGCTTAAGCTTTCCTTTTTCTTGGGTACACAGGTGTACACCTGTAAACAGGTGCCCTATTGTGTTAGAGCATGTGCAAGACAGGAGCATGGTCTTGTGTGACCCACATTGTTCCCCATTGGGACCTTCAATGTGAACAGAAGAAGTTGCCTCCTATCCGGAGAGGACACTTGAAGGCACAGTGGAACCTTGGGTCTCAAATGGCTCAGTTGACGAACAAATCGGAACCCGAACGCCGCAAACCCAGAAGTTAAATGCTTTGGTTTGCAAACTTTTTTCGAAAGCCGAATGCCCGATGTGGCTGTCGGCTATTGTTTCCAGGGCGCCGGCGCCAATTGGAAGCCGCACCTTGGTTTTAGAACGTTTCGGAAGTCGAATGGACTTCCGGAACGGATTACATTCGAGAACCAATGTACCACTGTACTATCAAATTCCAAATCCACATGGGAAAAAACCCTCAGCATTCTAGCAGATTCCTTACAGGACTATAATTCCACACTGTATATATCACAATAAGAGACAGCATGCCTTCAACACATGGGCATCCCATCAGATTGTTTCTGGGACAGAGTTGATCCTTGTTCTCCTTTCCTCTTGAAAGGCTACAAAATGGTTATCCTTGGGATGAGACAATATGTACATTAAAACATATACTGCAATGCCCACCATCCCTGACCATTAGCCATGCTGGCAGAGACCATCTGTATGGCCACAGATTGCCCGTCCCTGATATTTTATTTTTATGGGTTTTCCACACACATCTGCTCAGCTTCTGTGAGAACAGGATGCTTGAATAGTTGGGCCATTGGCCTGATCCAGCAGGCTCTTTTTATGTTCTTACGTTAGAGGTATGCTGCCTTTGTGCACGGCTGTTCCGCTTACCTCTCATGTTCAAGCCATCATAAACGAGTGAGTGCCTGAGCATGCGCAGAGTGCCACCCTCCCTCAGTGGTGAAATAAATAATCACTACTTTTACTTGAAGCCCTGATAGCCATCGCACCCAGCAGCTCTGGTATGTTTCGTGCACACAATAGAGCACCCTTGATGGATCAAGACCGATGAGACAATGCCACGTTGTGTTTCTGTTCCGTAGAAGTTGCTTCAACTTTCGTGCACGCAATTTCTGCTTTTGATGGAGACCTTGGCATTATGATAAGAGAAACAGGAACAGCACTTACGGCGCCCAAACAAAAGTGAAAGCAGAACAAGTTTGGACAAAACAGCACAGCAGTGTGTCAAAGTTCCCTGGAGTCCCAATTGCACATTTCCTCCCCTGCCAGGTAGATTTCTTCTTTTTTTTAAAGAAATAAATTTTTATTAATTTTCCAAACACATAATAAAAACAAACTATAAATAAGACAATAACAATAACATACAAACAAATAAACACGTATAATTTCTTAGCCTTATTTTCATACACCTTGCTTCCCGGACTTCCCCATACCTTCCCTTTTCTGCATCCTTGTTTCACATTTCTTCAGCAACTTCTTAAATCTAATTTAAACCAATCACTTTCATTAGATTTTTTTTCTTTAACTTATTGGTTTCAGCTGCAATTCTCTATTTCTTTGTTCCTTAACATCTTAACACTCCTCAATTTTACAACAGTTTTTAAGATATGTTTTAAATTTCTTCCAATCTTCTTCCACTGTCTCTTTCCCCTGGTCACGGATTCTGCCGGTCATCTCTGCCAGACCCATGTAGTCGATCACCTTCGTCTGCCATTCTTCCAGAGTGGGTAGTTCTTGTGTCTTCCAATACTTTGCCAGAAGAATTCTCGCTGCTGTAGTAGCGTACATAAAAAACGTCCTATCCTTCCTTGGCACCAATTGGCCGACCATGCCCAAGAGGAAAGCCTCAGGTTTTTTAGAAAAAGTCCACTTAAGGACTTTCTTGATTTCATTATAGATCATTTCCCAAAAGGCTTTGATCTTCGGGCAGGTCCACCAAAGGTGATAAAAAGTACCTTCAGTCTCATTACATTTCCAACATTTATTATTGGGCGAATGGTAAATTTTTGCAAGCTTGACTGGGGTCATGTACCACCTGTAGGTCATTTTCATTATGTTTTCTCTTAAGGCGTTACATGCCAGGTAGATTTCGGCAGTTCATAGTCTATGTTTTATGTGGATCTGCCCACATATAATTAATGGAAAGGTCCATCTCCTGTTCCCATTGCCGATTGATATAAGAGGTGTGCTCAGTTTGTTTTTAGGGCGTCCTTCTTTTTGCAGGGAATGGGGTGTAGTATTTTTTGGTATTAATTCCTATACTATTTTCATCATCATCATCATCATCATCATCATCATCATCATTTATTACTTATACCCCGTCCATCTGGCTGGGTTTCCCCAGCCACTCTGGGAGGCTTCCAACAAAATATTCTGGGGAATTCAAGCAAAGAACGAAGCGTCAAAACAGAGCTTTGTGGCTTGAGTATGACTTGATCTCAGTCCAGACAGATCAACCATATGTGGCCAGTTTACAAGCCCCCCTACCCCTGGTACCCTTTCTCCCTGCATTGCTGCTCCAGAACTTTTCACTGCTTAGAAATGTAGGACACAATACTGGATTGTCGCAGGGGTTGGATTCCTATTGGATCGGTTAGTCTAGGCTTAGCAGAGTGAGCAGGGCAGGCAGCCCCTAGTGCCGTATTTACATGTAAGCTAAACACGCTATAGTTTAGGGCTATAGTGCTCGGTCCCGGCTCCTGCCAAGCTAGCAGTTCGAAAGCACGTCAAAGTGCAAGTAGATAAATAGGTACCGCTCCGGCGGGAAGGTAAACGGCATTTCCGTGCGCTGCTCTGGTTCGCCAGAAGCGGCTTAGTCATGCTGGCCACATGACCCGGAAAAACTGTCTGCGGACAAATGCCGGCTCCCTCGGCCTATAGAGCGTGATGAGTGCACAACCACAGAGTTGTCCGCGACTGGACCTAACGGTCAGGGGTCCCTTTACCTTTTAGCCATCACAAATAATACTGCTTTCTCTCAAAGTTGACACCTTTCACGAAAACTGATAAGTTACCTGTTGTAGGGAATCATTTCTCCTCTTTTCTTAATCCAAACCCACACTTTTAAGCCACTTACTTAAGCAAACTTAGACAAATTCTTTTCGAAGAATAACAAGGGTTGAGAGGAGGACTAGATGTTACCTGGTTTTCAAAATCGTGATAGAGCACCAGCTAAATTTTGAGGCACTAGCTGGCTTCACAGTTTTTCCTGCATGGTGATTTTTGCATAGAGCACACACACATACTTTAAGGCTGGGCAATGTATCAATACATTTGGGGTGAGGAAATAAGTTTGAAGTCCACAGCGTGGTAACAGTGCCATAATATTAATCACAATGTGTGCGCGTGCCGTGTAAAAAACCATTATGTGGGAAAAACCGTGAAGCCAGTCATCGCTTCTCTCATGGTTCCTTCTGTCCCTGTTGCTCTGCACTAGAAAATAACAGTTGTAAGTGTGTTAAAGCTAAGTAAAAATGTATCTGTTTTAGACCCCTAAGTAGCAGCAGTTTTCAGGACCTTACCCCCTTCACCTCTACATAGAGAACCCCTAGATATGCCTCTGCGCGTAAGATGTGATTATGCTGTAGGTACAGTCGTACCTCGGAAGTCGAACGGAATCTGTTCTGGAAGTCCGTTCGTCTTCCAAAATGTTTGGGAACCAAGGCGTGGCTTCCAATCGGAAGCCTCGTAGGCCGCGTTGGACGTTCGGGTTCCAAATAACGTTCGCAAACCGGAACACTCACTTCCGGGCTTGCAGCTTTTGGGAGCCAAAACGTTCGACTTGCAAGGCGTTCGGGAGCCAAGATACGACTGTAAATTTATTAGATTGCCACATATTAAACAACTGAATCAAGCAAGAGGAACAAACCACAAGGACACATTTGGCGAAGAACAGTGAAACTTTATTGCATTTACAAACACACTGGGAAATCAAAGGCAAGCCCCAAAAGCTTGCACCAATTTATGGATTGTACTCTTTTTATTTACTGTTTGCTATATATAAAAAACATCTGCTGCTACTTTAAGTGAATGGATAGGACCACATTAGGGTGTCTCAAGAATATGGTGGATAAAATGCTAATGATTTGTGTTGCTGTACTGTAAAGGATGGGGGGCGGGATCCAACACATTTTTATATGAACAAGTTTATGCCTAAACATTAATTGTACCCTTTCATTATCTGCTTTTCAAAATCAATCTAGGGTTTCCCACTTTACTCATTTTTTGATACGGCCTTTAAAAAGAAATCCTGGAACACCTCCCCGATTTCTTTGTTATACTGTAAATTTGTAAATAGCTACTGCAATCGATTTTAGCTCATTGAAACAAGTATCATGTTATATATATTATATATGTTTTCCATTTTTAAAAACTTTGTGTCAAGCTAAAAACCCTGTGCATCAAAACCGTGGTCAGTTTAGCAGTGATACCCGAGACAAGTGACTGTCCTTGAAGGATATCAAATTACACAGTAGGCGGGTTCCATTCAAGCTGCAGCAGGTGCAGAAGTCTGCTTCAGAAGCTGCCATTTGGGATCATCTGGGAAGTGCTAATAATCAGAACAGGGTGGTTGAGGAAGTAAATCACATGGTACCTGAAAAAGAGAGGTCAATAGTGCAGTATTTAGCAACACTATCTAAATCAGCAATAGGGGCAAACAAAGGTATCTAAGGTAGAGCATGGAATACTTCCAGACCCAGTTCAGATGTCAAGTGAAACCATGGTTTAGTATGCTGGGAATGAGCCAAAGCAAGCCTTGGGCTCACACATTCCCCCCCTCCTCCCTCTACACAAGCGGTGAAGAGTTTGGAAACTACATCCTCGTTAGGCTTAACCACAGCTTGTTGCCTCACCCAAATCTGATGAACTATGCTTATTGTTAACCCTGGTTGATTGGTTTGATAAGCCATCTTTAAACCACGGCTCATCCAGCTAGCTTGTTTAAACTCTTAATCTCAGGGTCGTGGGTTGGAGCCTCACACGGGGCAAAAATAATAATCCTGCATTGCTGGGGGTCAGGCAAAATGACACTTGTGGTCCCTTCCAACTCTATAATAACTCTATAACTTTATAACGTTAACCACAGCTGAGAGTCTGGGGTGGTGTGCTAAACCAGCCTTCGCCAATCTGATTTCCTCCAGATGTTGCTGAATTCTTATGTCCCATCAACCACATGATAGTCAGGGATGATGGGACATCATCATCATCATCATCATCATCATCATAATTTATTACTTATACCCCGACCGACCGCCCAACCAGGTCTCCCCAGCCACTCTGGACGGCTTCCAACAGGAGCTTAAAAATACATTAAAACATCAGTCATTAAAAAACTTCCCTAAACATCAGATAGTTGTTTATTCCTTTGACATCTGATGGGAAGGCATTCCACAGGACGGGAGCCACTACCGAGAAGGCCCTCTGCCTGGTTCCCTGTAACTTGGCATCTCGCAGTGAGGGAACCGCCAAAAGGTCCTCGGCGCTGGACCTCGGTGTCCGGGCAGAACGATGGGGGTGGAGACTCTCCTTCAGGTCTACTGGACCGAGGCCGTTTAGGTGGCTTTCAAGGTCAGCACCAACACTTTGAATTGTGCTCGGAAATGGACTGGGAGCCAATGTAGGTCTTTCAAGTTCTGTGGTCTGGGCGGCCGCTCCCAGTCACCAGTCTAGCTGCCGCATTCTGGATAAGTTGTAGTGCAGGACCTCTGAAAGGGCCTCTGGTTCTCCATCCCTGTTATATACACTGCAGTAACAGCTTGTACATGAGGCTGATTGTGGATGTAACTGTGATATCAAAGGGAACAAGACAGATGCTTCTAATTGACTTTACCCATTTTCAGTGGTTGATGTTCTTATGACTGCGACGGTCAGTCCTTCTGCATTTAAGTCAGATCATGCCGATGCTCCAGTGTCACCGTCTGTTTCAGAAGCTGCCACTTGGGGTCCTCAGGGAAGTGCTTCTTAATAAACAGAGCGGGGCGAGTAAGGAAGTAAAACTCATCGTACCTGCAAAAGGAGAAGGCGCAATAGTCTAGTATTTCATAATAATGCCTAAATCAGCACCAGGGCCAGACAGGCAAACAGAGTGGTGATCCAGAGCAGCTGGAGGGCATCTGGTTGAGGAAGCTGCTGTGTTGCAACAATCCAGCCTCCAGAATCCCCAGATTTTACACATGTAGCCCAGAATAAGCACAACACTCCAGAACTGTTCAAAGAGGATGAATAGATGGTATCTATCCCTGCCATCAGGACACTCCATGCCCATGGCATAATAATAATAATAATAATAATAATAATAATAATAATAATAATAATAATAATAATAATGATGAAATATTACTTATACCCCCGCCCATCTGGCCGGGCCTCCACAGCCACTCTGCACGGAATAACACTTCAAACATGAAAAACTTCCCTAAACAGGGCTGCCTTCAGATGTCTTCTAAAAGTCAGATAGTTATTGTATTTCCTTGACATCTGATGGGAGGGCGTTCCACAGGGCGGGCGCCACTACTGAGAAGGCCTGGTTCCCTGTAACCTCACTTCTCACAGTGAGGGAACTGCCAGAAGGCCCTCAGAGCTGGACCTCAGGCTGAAGGATGGGGGTGGAGACACTCCTTCAGGTATACTGGGCCGAGGCCATTTAGGGCTTTAGAGGTCAGCACCAACACTTTGAATTGTGCTTGGAAATGTACTGGGAGCCAATGTAGGTCTTTCAGGGCCGGTGTTATATGGTCTTGGCGGCCGCTCCCAGTCACCAACCTAGCTGCAGCATTCTTATTGCACTTGCTTACATTAATCAGCCCTGCGACCATCAAATTGCAAACTCTGACAAGTGGTTCAAGCAAAACAAAACCACCTGAAAGCAAATGAAGTTAACTGTGAGAGCCAGTGTGGTGTAGTGGTTAAGAGCGGTGGACTTGTAATCTGGGGAACCGGGTTCGCTTCCATGCTCCTCCACCTGCAGCTGCTGGGTGACCTTGGGCTAGTCACACTTCTCTGAAGTCTCTCAGCCCCACTCACCTCACAGAGTGTTTGTTGTGGGGGAGGAAGGGAAAGGAGATTGTTGGCCGCTTTGAGACTCCTTAGGGTAGTGAGAAAGCGGGATATCAAATCCAAACTCTTCTTCTTCTGCTATCCCCTCAGTGTGTCCCACGCTCTGCCTGGTCTGCCTAACAGCGTACCTGAAAGTGAACTTGCTAAAAGCAGTATTCACAGAGCCACTTCCCCAGGTGCAGTCTAAGAGATGCCACCTTCCATCAATGCGGACAGCATTCCAGGCATGGTCGCTCTTCCCCTTTACGCTGCAGCTGCCTATCAAATACTGGCACTGTATCCCTGCAATACTGAGAGGGGAAGGAAGGTATTCAGGAACAGTGTTGCTACCAAGAGGACAAGTGGTTGCTTTCACCGCTTTGATAGGCTGGATTGGCCGTCCTTCATTTTGCTGGATCAGAGAAAACAGCAATCAGGTTCTCCACAGATTCTCATTTGCTCCAATTTGGCAGGAAAACACAAGTTTTCCTGGGATGAAACAACAACAACAACATTTGGACACGGACCTGGAAAGCCAGGAACTGTGCCTATAAAGCACAGAGCAAAGCTAAGTATGGATGAGGAACTAAGTCACACAGGGAAGAGACCCATTAAATTCAAGTAATTTTTAAGTCTATGGATTCCAGTGGACCTACTCAATTCAATGCAGCCCTATATATGCAAGTTTGCTTCAGGATCATTCACAGTGTGGGCATTCCTCCACTTACATGGTGGGTCATGTTCCGGAACCCCATGCACATAAGCAAAAATTGTGTAAGTAGGGTAAAGGTAAAGGACCCCTGAAAGTTAAGTCCAGTCACAGAAAACTCTGGGGTTGCGGCACTCATCTCACTTTACAGGCCGAGGGAGCCGGCGTTTGTCCGCAGACAGTTTTTCCGGGTCATGTGGCCAGCCTGACGCAACAGAACACCGAAACCAGAGCAGCGTGCGGAAACGCCGTTTACCTTCCCGCCCGAGCGGTACCTATTTATCTACTTGCACTTTTTGGCATGTTTTCGAACTGCTAGGTTGGCAGGAGCTGGGACCGAGCAACGGGAGCTCACCCCGTCATGGGGATTTGAACCGCCGACCTTCTGATCGGCAAGCCCAAGAGGCTCAGTGGTTTAGACCACAGCGCCACCCGTGTCCCTGTGTAAGTAGGGAGCACACACTAAAAAAAGCTCATTTTTTCCTGCTCTCCAGCTCTCTCTCCCCACAACACTCTTTTCAACTAGAGGTGAAGCTCTGGAGCTGGCTGGAGGACCTGTGGAAAAGCAACAGCAGCTGCCATGCTGTGACGTGTGTCAGCTACTAGGTGGGGAGGCTGAGCAGCCTAAACAAAGCCCCACTGTGCCTCCGTTCTCTTTGGGGCTTCCTCCGCTCCCACTGAAGTCCTCTTTGGGTTCTGGGGAGGGTCTCCTCATGAGCCATGAGGACTCTCCAGCTCTCTCCCGCCATTTTCTGCTTAGAATCTATTGATTTACTTATTTCCGAGGGCTGTCACGTGCGAGTTGATCACGCCTAAGCATGGAGATAGCTGCCTAGGGTAAGGGGTGGGGAACCTGTGGCTCTCCAGATCTCCTATCGCTACAGCCAAGTAACAACCACTTGCCACGATGGCTGGAGCCAACAGAAGTTACCTGCACATTTCTTGAAAGAGTCGAGCATATCCACCGCAAATAGCCTTTCCTGACTGAAGGACATCAGCTGGTTTAAATGACACCTTGTCCAGGTTATAGCAGCCTTCCACATCATATTCTGTAGAAATAAAGACAATGAGCACCCATTCTGATTTGCTTGTGGGGTGGCAACACTTTGCAACACTTTCCATCGTGTTTCTCGATATCTTTCCTGGTTGCCAAAATCTGATTGGGGGGTGGGGTGGCTTGTCTTGCAAGAGCTCCAAATGAACTTTTGATTGCACAACATGAATTTGCCCATATGTGTTTGAATCGCACCTCGAAAGAGAAAGTCTGGAAGCACTCGTAAATCTGCTTTGTGTAGACCCAGGGTCTTGTTGCCAAATAAAAATGCACACTGGTGCAAGGGTTAGGAGTCGGGAGACACCTCCTCTCCTCCCGTGCTGCGACCTTTACTTTATTTTGACAAGGTAATAAGAATAAATAAATAAGAATAAAAATGTGCACCCCACCAGCGAGACCATTCCATTGTAACTATCCAACCTCCCAAAATTTCAACACCTCTAGCGATGGTTTGACCCCTTTCCGTTGTAACAGTACAAATTCTACAGACACCCTCCATATCTCCTCAAAATCATTCCTCCTGCATATTCCCCGTCTTACCTTAATGGCACATGTTCATTTATCATTAATAGCTATATCTCCCACACCTCTTCATACCATTTTTCCATTTTATATTCTGCTTGCCCTTCCACTTGCTAGCTATCATAATTCGTGCAGCTTTCAATAAATTTGTGAGCGAGTCCTTCATAGCCTGCAAACCTTCAACCCCATCGTAAATTGATAATAATGCTACCGCGGCACTTTCAGTGAGCTTTAACCCAGTGATTTCTGTTATCAGTGAGCACCTCCTGATCCCTTCTGAGATTCATGGCTGAACAGAGATCCCAGTCAAGTTCTGTGTGAGCCAAACACCAAATCACTGATCCACACAGGTTACAATCCAGAATCCTTTGTGCAAATGGAGCTGACGTGACTGGCTATGAAATGGTGAAAATGCCCGAGACAGCTGCAAAGAAGCCATGCTCGGAGTAGACCCACTAAATTTAATGTCCATGAGTTACTTACATCCTTTGATTTCAGCCGGTCTACTCTGAATATAACTTGCTTTGATATGACCTTACGTATCCATCTTCCTTGGCTGGCAATCACTGGACTGGGTGTCTGCTAAAGAACTCTGCTACAGAGCTGGATTCATGGGCGCAGGGCAGTGACAAAGGCTGATCTTTTAATACCGGAAGTTGTCAGAGGCAAGGGGACTCAAGTATGCAGAAAGGTGGTACCCCCACCTACCTATATGGTGGCAGATCCACATCCAAATGGCTCACACTTTCTCCAGGTCACTGTGGGCTTTTTGGAGCAAGACACTCACCAGGTTTTTCACGCTATTCCTGACATTCACCTGTTTCACAGAAGGTAAATAGACTTGGAAGCAGTTAATATGGACGAGGGGGTACCAGTTCCTTTCTTCTACCTAAGTCCACTTGTTTAAAGAAATTTTAGGGTGCAATCCTGCGTGCACTTACAAGAGTGTCCCTTGCTGAATTCACTGCGATTGCACAGTTAGTCGATTAAGTGTATGTGTTTTACTTGATTGATCAAAGAATTTATTATACTTGTCAAAAATGTACCCTTGGGGGGGAAGTTGTTCTGAAGGGAGACGCATGATTAACCTTTCCTTTTTCCAGGGTTCACAGGCATGTTATTTCTACAATCTTCAGCTGAAACCCAAATCCTCTTTGCTACTGTCTCCCCACAAGTGCAGAGTTCCCCCATTGCTACTGGCAGAGGAACGGGGGGGGGAGCGCACTGCCCCCGGCACCATCGGGGAGGGGGTACCATTGCGGCTGCACCCGCGGCTGCACCCGCGCCCCCCGACCGTGCCGCACGCCACGCCCTCAGGGTGCATGTCACGCTCCCACAGGCGATGTGCCACGCCCCCAGGACACACGCCAGCCACGCCAGAGCTTCGCCACTGCCCATTGCACCTTTGGGTGGGTGGAAGTACAACTGGGGGGGCATTATGGGGGCAGGGAGGGACCAAGGCAACCCTGGATCCTGAGCCGGCCCTACTGTTGTCACTTGACAGCACTGGGGGAAACCCAGGGCTGATTACTGCACCAGTATATTAATTTTATGCCAGTTTAATTCTGGCGAGGCCCCCCAGAGATTCCTGGGAGTTGTGGTTTGGCAAGGGCACTGAGAATTTTCTGTTAATGACTGCTAGCCTTGTTCACAGAAGTACAGTACTCGGAGTTCCCTGAGGAGAGGAAATAACTACCAAATCAATTTCAGTCTGTAGTATAAATACGATCGAAAGTGAATTGTGAAAGAGAGAGGAGTCGTTCAAACCCTTTCATATTGCCTATGATTGCTAGCTCTCCTCCGAACTGACTTTGGAGCTGTCTCCTGAATTTTTAAAGCAAAGCAATGCTGCAAAATAACTAAATATGGGTGTATATACATGCATTTAATTCACGCACGCACACAGAGAGAAAGAGAATCCTGTGGTTTGTTAAGGGTTCTAGGTGCTCCACCGTGTTAGTTTTCTGGAAATCAGGAGGAGGGTCTTGTGACTCATGATGTTCCCAGTTCGGACCTTCCATCTGAACAGAAGTAATTGCCTCCTATCAGGAGAGGGCACTTGAAAGCACTCTCAAATTCCAAATGCACCTTAAAAACCTCAGCATCCTAGCAAATTCCTTGCTGCATATATCACAATAAGAGACAGCATACCTTCTGTGCATAGGCATCCAGTTCCTTAAACTTTGCCAAGTCTATTTGTATTGATTTCTGATTGGATTTATCCCATGGATAATCTAGGAACAAAAATGGAAAAGTCATTCTTGAAACAGTGGGGAAAGGGAGGGGGAGCAAAGGATGACCTATGATGTGATTTAAAGGGTTGGAATACAGGGAACCAATAGGGAATAGAGATAGGGAGCCTTTTCTGCTTCTCCCCAAGGGAAATACAGCAGCAGGGAGTAGACCAACGTTGCTCTGCTTAAAAGGACACAGACAGAAGGAAGGAGAGGGAGAATGCTGAACCAGGTAGGATTTTGATCTGATCTTGCAAGACCATTTTGAGTACAGTACACAAGGCGTATGGCATGGTTTGCACTTCCCACTGGAAGAGCCGGTACCTCCTTAGAGAAGCCCTCTTCGCACCAAACATCTGGCTTTGATAGGAATCCCTTAACCCCGGCTGCAAATTTCACTGCATCCGCCTGCAATATGCATTCAACAGAACGCCAACTGCCAGCTCATTTCAGGAACTATAATGGTAGCATAACAAGAACACAAACAGGGCTGCTTGAGGTGAGGGAGAAAATGTACCCACCCACCCACATGCCACATATTGAAGCTCCAGCCTTAGAGGAAAAAAATATAGTGCAGCTTTTCCCCCCAGCCAGAACTCACTGGAACTGAGTTCTGGCGCCTCTCAGGTTGGTGCCATTGCCATTGTAAAAGAACAAGGGAAGCGTTCGTGGTGAGTTCTGGCACCTCTTTTTCTAGAAAAATAACACTGAGCGCAGTTAATTTTTACCATTCAAGCCTTGTTCCCAGGATATCCCAAGAGGTGGGTGCAGAGATGTAGCTGGGGGGGGAGGGGGGCACTGGGTGCCACACCACAGGGGGCAGCACTTCCCGCGGGGCCAGAAGCGCGCCCGAGCCACGCATCTCTCCTGGGAGTGACGTGGTGGCTTGGGCCCCTGAGCGGCTAGCTACGCCACTGGGTGGTTGAGTGACGGGCTCATAAAATGATTTCCTAAGATACGCAGCACTACTAAGTAGTATTAATATATACAGCAGGTGTAGGGGATCTTTGGCCCTCCAGATGCTGGGGAACTACAGCTCCCATAATCCCTGGCCATGCTTGCTGGGACTAACAGGTGTTGTCACCCAACAACATCTGGAGGGCCAAAGGTTCCCTGCAGCTGACACAGAGGATCCAGATCAATAGCCATACATAAGCTTCTATTTACCATACAGATCTTCTTCCTGAGGCAGCATTGATGCTTGTACTCCTCCCATCTTGAAAGCCTACTTGAAAGGCGCTCCTTGGAGGAACAGTTAAGTGCTTCGAGCCAGGAATGAAATGCCCAACTGGATGGATGAGGGAAGAGCATGGCTTGATCTGGGTTTATCAAACCCTTGCTTGGAGACCTTGGCATTAGGAGACGAGTAGCAGGAAGAGCATCCATGAAGTCAAAACAAAGGGGGAAAGCATAAGCTGTTTGAGCAAACCAGCGCTGGAGTGTGTCAAAGTTCCCTGCATGGGGAAGCGCAGATACAGAAGGTGTCCCCATTGCTCATTTCCTCTCCCCTCCTGTGGTTTCCAGCAACTGGTATTCAGAAGCATTTCTGCCTCCAGCTGTGAAGGCAGAGCATAGCCATCAATGCTAGTAGCCATTGATAGCCCTCTCCTCCAAGGACGTGTCTAATGCTCTTTTAAAGCCATCGATGTTTCGAGGCCTTCACTGTCTCTTGTGGGAACAAGTTCCATAGTTTAACTATGTGCTCCATGAAAAAGAATATATATTTAGTAATTAGATGCTTTTTTTAGGTTAGCTATCAGGCGCATCAGCCTTGTTAGAATTTCTCTTTCGCTGCCAGGCCCCCACCCTATTTCTTGAAGCATCTAGATAGAAGCTTGTGCCAGCTTCCTCAGGTTGGCTCTCTCCAGCTAGGCTGAATAGGTGGGAAACTTTTGGACTCCGTGTGCCAGATCCTTATTGGGATCTGTATCTTGGGTCAAAACCCCTTTCACTACCAACAAAGAGGCATCAGGCCTAAAAGGGAGGAGGGAAAGAGCCTAATATCACTACAGTCTTGGAGAGTCTCCCCCTTTTAGGACTGCAGTGAGATCAGGCTTAAAGGAAGGAGGGGAAGCCTTTGGGAGCCCCCACCTCTCTCTTGGAGAGCTCAGCAAGCTTGGGCTTCACAGGGAAGGGAAGAAACCTCTCCCTCCTTTTTTAGTGCTCAGAAGGATCTGAAGGGATGGGCAATTCTACTTAGTACTGAGTATTGGCTCACCAAAGAGCTCTCTGCCAGGAGTGCCATGGCTCAGCCCAACTGAATGGGATGTTCTGCGCTGATATGAAGGGGGAGCCATCCTGCTTAGCAATGGGTCCCTGGTTTCTGCATTTCTTCAGAGGATCCTGACAACTAGTCCCATGCTTTGAGGGCTGTGCAAAGAAAGCAGCTTTGGAAAGCCATGTCCTATCAGTCAAGCCTCACCCCTTACCTGCATGTGAGAATGGCCTCATGGACCAAATGGGGAAGACTTGGGGAGGGGGCAAGATGTGCTCAGAGGTCAGACGTTCCCCACCCCAAAATTTCACCTCAGGAACTGATGGACTCTTACTTTGCCTCACAATCGTTTTGAAATGTGCCGGGTTTTCAACGTTCGGGAGCCGAAACGTTCCAAAACGCAGGCGTTCGGGAGCTGAGGTTTGACTGTAATATATTGGCGTCCGCATGAAATCCGCCCCATCCCATTGTTGTCCTGTGTCTTTAAATGCAGGGTTTCCCCATCCTTTGGAAGTCCAAAAGGGGCATGATCTTTGTACTTAGCACACGACTGAGTGCTAGCAGTAGGAGGAAGTGCAGGGGCTGAGCCCCAGAACAAAATTTCCCCCATCACTGATTCTTGTTTCTTTTCTTATCAAGGCAAAATCCTACGTGTCTTTGCTTTTCGAAAGATCTCCAAGGGTACAAGGGGATCCCTCAGCTCAATTCTAGCAGGCGGGACAGTTCTTGAGTTTTGTGGTTACACATCAATAGTCAGCCAGTCTCCTGAAAATGCCATGGGGCCTGTTATGTATTCAGTGGTCTCGAGTCTGGACTAAGGATTCTGAGCTCCTGTGTTCTGATTCGATACATGATATCCAATCACAGAACATTTCTGGATTTGGGCTCGGCCATTGGCCCTTAAACTCTGAGTCCTGATTCACAGCTTGGAAGTTTAGACAGCCAATCACGTGGGGAGTGGGAGTGGCCCAGGCCTTCAGAAATGTCTATAAGCAGTTGCTTCGACCCTGTTGTCCAGTTCAGTTACCAATCAACTCCTGTTTTTGCTTATCTTTAATCTTTTCCGAGAGACTATCTATCACACAGGATCTTAGAAAGTTGTCCCAAAACAAAGTTTGTCCTCAATACTGTCCTCTTCACATATATGGGGACATTCACCACCTGCACAGGCTCAATGTTTCCACATATTAAAGTGGCAAAAGTCCACATTAGCGGTGAATGTGAATTGCCACAAGCAATCTTGATTGCTTCTTAGCCCTCTCTAAGCAACAGGATGAGAACAGAAATCGCGCGGCGGCAGGAGACCCCATTAGCTAACGTGGTACCTCAGGTTAAGAACAGTTTCAGGGTAAGAACAGACCTCCAGAACAAATTAAGTTCTTAACCCGAGGTACCACTGTAAAAAACGTGGGCTGTCTAGTGACAAAGATGTAGACTGTCTCACCAGAGTGCTGCATGCTCTGGTTATCTCCTGCTTGGACTACTGCAATGTGCTCTATGTGGGGCTACCTTTGAAGGTGACCCGGAAACTACAACTAATCCAGAATGCGGCAGCTAGACTGGTGACTGGGAGTGGCTGCCGGGACCACATAACGCCGGTCCTGAAGGACCTACATTGGTTCCCAGTACGTTTCCGAGCACAATTCAAAGTGTTGCGTGGCTATTCCCTCCCCCCCCACAGGTGGAATAAATAAAGACAACGGACACAGCGATTTAGGTTTAATGGGCGAAATTGGCCACAACTTTATTGATTACAGGAAAGAAGGGTATTGGCTTTAGGCATTGGCCCCTAACCGACTATCCGGTCTAACCGGGAAGGGTTAAACACCAACAGGGGGAGCCACCCGAGATGCGTATCCCTAGGCGCTCCCCGAGGGGTTACCGCTCGGGGGCGCGCTTTAGGCCCTAGCCTCCGTAGGTTTCGGACGAGGCGTCGCCCCTCGGAGTCCTTTAACGAACTACCCTTCAAGCATTGGGGGAGGTGATGGCGTTCCTCCCCCCCAACCTCATCTGCATGACAATACCCCGGCCAATGCCTACCGCCAAAACCAAGGGAGTTGTGACGATTTGCTACGAGGTAGGCGAAAAAACCAAGTGGCTCACAAAACCAGCCAATTAGCCAAATGGAAAAACTCCTACCAGGCCCCTTGCGGCGACCAGCCGAAGCCCATAGCAAGATCGGTGGCAAACCTAAAGGGCGGGTGGGTGGGAAACCGCGTCGTCTCCCGGGCGAAAAGGGGCGAGCCGAGGGCTGCCCCGACCTTAAGTGGCCTTTCTAAGGCCCGCCCCTGCCGCCAGCCGATTGGCTGGCGCCAAGGGGATGTTAGTTGGGGGAATCCCGGCGGCCTCCCGCGAGGCTGGCACCAGCCTCGCGAGGGCGAGTGTGGGTGGTGTCGCGATCCCGCAACCCCCCCTCCTCCTGACGATCGGAAGGGGCATTGCGTGGCTATTCCCTCCCCCCCCACAGGTGGAATAAATAAAGACAACGGACACAGCGTTTTAGGTTAATGGGCGAAAATGGCCACAACTTTATTGATTACAGGAAAGAAGGGTATTGGCTTTAGGCATTGGCCCCTAACCGACTATCCGGTCTAACCGGGAAGGGTTAAACACCAACAGGGGGAGCCACCCGAGATGCGTATCCCTAGGCGCTCCCCGAGGGGTTACCGCTCGGGGGCGCGCTTTAGGCCCTAGCCTCCGTAGGTTTCGGACGAGGCGTCGCCCCTCGGAGTCCTTTAACGAACTACCCTTCAAGCATTGGGGGAGGTGATGGCGTTCCTCCCCCCCAACCTCATCTGCATGGCAATACCCCGGCCAATGCCTACCGCCACCGAGCCGCAAGCCGGCTCGCCGCCAATACCCTTAGACCTGTAACCAATCCCTCACACCTTGAAAAATATCCGCCAACCAAATATCATTTCCCGCATCAGATAGATGCACGCCATCCCAGCGATAAAGCATTTCCTTGTCAAACCGTATACCTGGGTGCTGAATGACCCGACCTCCCAGTGCAACCACTCTGCGCGCCACCGTGCGCTCCACAATCCTTCTAGCCTTATTCACCGCCACAGGCTTCTCTGTGTCCCGCCAGCATCGCCTTTCCAGCAAAGATGACCAAATGATTGTAATGCTTTCATGGGATGCCCTCAACAGTTCCAAGTCATTAATAATGTTCCACATCAAGTTTACCCCTTTCCTATATGCCAAGTCGTTCTCGCCCAGCTGGATGACCAAGGCATCGGGAGGGCCCTCGGCAGCGATTCTTTTGGATACCACTGGGAAAAACTCTTCCCAGCGCATACCCCGCCTAGTGATCCAAGATAATTTGACCCTGCTGGGTAGCTGAAGCTCTTTAACCCAGCCCCTTCGTTCAGCGCGCCGCTTTGCCCAATAAACGATGCTGTGGCCGAGGATCCACAGTCGAACCACACCAGTACCTGAAAAGAGAGAATCGGAGAACCGGATCAGGAGGAGTGCCCGGGGGGAAAGCTGAGGGGAATTTAGAAGGTCTACCGTATATAACCCTGGAATGCGTTGGATTTCCAGCGCCCCATGTCCATAATTCTTTCAGCCGGTAAGCCCATATGGGTGGCGGTGGTCACCGCCCCAATGCAAAAGGAGTGCGCGGCGTACTCCTCTTGGGGAAGCCCGATGGCGGCAATTGCTTTGCGCATGACCCTCGTGAACTGCTGCTTTGAGAGGGAGGAACCGTCGGAATGCAAGAAAAAGGGGCCACTAGATTCTGGTCTTACACACAGGTATTTTCTAGCATCCTTTACAGGGCAAGGGCCCGCCTTTTGAGTCGCCTGGAGGCGAACCAAGGCTCCCTTGCCAAGCTGATCAGTCTTTGAACTACGGATTCTTAACATTACATGCGCACTGCCCACAGTTACGTCCTCAAGTAGTAGCCCCCTGGACGCTGCGCGGTCCTCACAAACCACTTTGCCTATGCGTAGGGCGCCAAAAAATGCGAAAGAAAACGCTGCTGAAAATAATCTGGCTTCATATCTTGACCAACACAGGGCCCTCAGCTTCCTACGGATTTGGGTGAGTATATCTAAAGTTATTGGCCTTCTCCTGTCCCGGCCGTGAGGCCTGGACCTGCGCCAGCCCTCAAGCATCTTACACACAACGAAATGCGAACAGGGATCCACAGAAAATAAAGTTTTAGAAAAGAAGGATATAGCTGCTGAATGAATATTGAGGGTTTTGGGGGCCCGGCCAAGATCTCTAAGGTGGACCAAGTACTCTATGACTTCAGACTTGGACGGTGGCCTGCCTGGCTTGGACCGTCCCTTTTTGATGCGGAAGGATGTGAAGTCTAGCCACGCCTTATTATACGATCTCAGGGTAGAAGGCGCTAGCGCAGACAATACTCCTTTATTGCTTCTTGTTGCCAATATTCCAGAGGTGCTCCGGGAATGGTTGAGGCTGCTGCTACGCATCCAGCGCCAATGAGCGAAAGCGTTCCATCTGGAAACGAGATAGAGCATCCGCGATGTTATTATCAATACCAGGGACGAACTGGGCTGAAGCGTGAAGGTTCAACCGCAGGCAGGAGAGGACAAAGTACCGTAAAAGGGACGCTACTCTGGGTGAGCGTGACGATTGTTTATTCAAAACTGACACGACCGCTAGATTGTCCGTCCAGAAACAGACCCTATGGTTCTTGAACTGGTCTTCCCATAAGTGAATTGCAACCACGATGGGAAAGAATTCTAAGAATGTCAAGTCACGTAGTATTGGTTTACCTTGCCAGGAGGGAGGCCAGTGCTGGGCACACCACTGGCCCCTGAAGTAGACCCCAAAACCTAAGGACCCGGCCGCATCCGAATGTACTTGGAAATCAGACTGCAGCACCAAACTATCCTGCCAAAGCGATATGCCGTTGAAACCATCCAGGAATTGCAACCAAACAAGGAGGTCCGCCTTTACTGCCTTGGATAAGCGTACCCTATGATGGGGTGACCGTAAGCCCGTGGACAGCTTTGCTAGGCGGCCACAGAACGGACGACCGGGGGAAATTACACGGCAGGCGAAGTTGAGGTGCCCCAGGAGGGATTGAATTTGCCTCAAGGTGACCTTCTTTAGGGGCAGTATTTGGCCGATAAGCTCTCTTAAGGCAACCAATTTTTTAGCCGGTAATCGCGAGGTTTCGGCAACGGTGTCAAGTTCAATGCCCAGGTAGGTCATGGTAGTGACCGGGCCCTCGGTCTTCTCGCTTGCCAGAGGGACACCCAGTTCCCTAGCTAAGGACTCGAAGGCCAGGAGGAGGGACCTGCACTCCCCAGCGTCACTTGCCACCAAAATAAAATCATCGAGATAATGACCCACCCCCAGAGAGCCAGTTCTAAACTTTAGGGCCCATTCCAAGAATGTGCTGAAGGTCTCGAACGCAGCACAGGCAACAGAACAACCCATGGGCATAGCTTTGTCAATGAAGTAAGCTCCCTGGAATTTGAAACCCAACCAGCGGTAGTCTTCCGGATGAACCGGGAGTAGGCGAAATGCTGACTCGATGTCGCATTTTGCCAAAAAGGCGCCCCTGCCAAAGCTCCGCACCAACCGCACAGCTTGATCGAAAGACGAATACTTCACCGTGCACATCTCTTGGGGAATGGCGTCATTAACCGAGGATCCTTTGGGATAGGACAGGTTGTGTATCATTCTAAATTCACCGGGGGCCTTCTTTGGGACAATACCAAGGGGGGAGATATGAAGCCCTTCGATAGGCGGAGTTGCGAATGGACCGGCCACCCTGCCGGCTGTAATCTCCTTCTGTATCTTTTTAAACGCGATGTCGGGCCTTTCTAATACTGATTTCTGGTTAGGGGGGCAACTGGAATTGGGTGTGAAGGCAACCGGAATTCTAAAACCTTCAGAAAACCCTTCATCCAGTAGGTGGGCTGCACGTCTATTTGGATAGAACTTTAACAATGCTCTCAAGGGCTCCAATTTTATCGGAGAGCACGCAAGGCCTAGGGAGATGTTAGTAACGAGCCCCAGTTGGCCCTTGGGAGGGGGCTGCAGGTCCGGCGGGGCCACCCCTGTTTCCCCGGGAGAGGTGACCCCTGCCTCCCCGAAAGGGCTGCTGCCTCCCTTTGAAGCAGTTGACTGCTGGGTGGCTGCCTAGGCACCTATCGCATTCGTGCAAGTACTTTCAAGTAACGCGCTGACAGGTACCCTTGTTGAAGTCCCAGCACTGCCTACGGCGTTGGGTCTCCACCTTACCAGATTTTGGCTGTTGAGCGGCTTTCTTCTCAATATTGGGCCCCACATGTTCAAACCAGCAATTGTTGTCCTTTTGGTCCCAGCGCGTTGAAGACAGCAGCGAGGCATTCCTCCGAAAGTCTTCATCATACGCCAAAGCAGCTTCATCTCCTGCCATCTCCCGTGCCCTCCTGACGTGTGCCAGGTAGGACACGAGGTGCGCGCCCCTCTTGGGATAGCAACTTGACACCACAGCCATAAACACTTGATAGCCATTAAGCCAATTCTCGAACGTTCGCTCTACCCGGGGTACCCTGTACCTCCTTTTCCCATAGTACTTAATTTTTTTCCCTTTTCCCTTGACCTGAGCTGGGGGCAGCAAGGAAAACATATCTACATAATTGCCATTCAATATCTTATTCCTCTTCCTCTTAGAGAGGTGGTTCCCCAGAATAAAGTCAGTGGCAGCGTTGGTTGAGACTTTAACGTCTGGAACCAGAGCCCCATCCTTCCAATCAAGCGTGCCGTTAAATGTCTTCCTGTGTGAGTTTGCCCTCCGCTCATGCACCCACTGGGGTGCTCCAGTGTCCTCCCCCTCCCCCCAATATGCCTCCATTGGGGCGTCACTATCCCCATCTGATGAAGAGGTACCTGTTTCCTCCTCGGAGTCCGAAGTGTCCCTCTTCTTGCTTTTCTTCGACCGGTGTTTCTTCTTCGCCTTCCGCTTTCCGCCCCGTGGAGCGTCGTCACGGGGGGCCGGGTCGCTGGCAGCAGCCACCTGCTGAGGGGGCAGCTCCTCCTCAGAAGATGACTCCTCCGATGTGCTTGGTTGCCTAGGGTTATCCTGGAAAACACTGGGAACATCAATCACCTCCTGGCGCGGGGCTGATGTAGAGGCCACCGCCGGCCTGGCCTTTTGTCCGCTCGCCCTAGGTTTTTTAGCTGGTGCCTTGCTTTTCAGTGGACCTGACTTAGATTTTTGAGTTCTAGCAGCTTGTAGGCGCGTCCGTGGCCTGCTGGGGGCCTGCTCAACCACATTAGCTGCACTAGTGGAGGGACCATCCTGACCCTGCTGACTGGGCGGGGGGGTGTCTGGTATGCAATCTTGTGACACCTCGACAATGTTCGGAGAGGGAGTGATAGGTGCCCTGCACTGCGCGTAGAATGATTGCAGCGCGGAAAAAAGCTGGGCCAAGGCCTGAGGGTTACAAGGGCCTGTTGGCATTAGGGCATTGCCACGCTGAGATTGTTGGGGGTTGCTGCTGCCCTCCATGACCAAGCTGAAAGCAGTGCCTCGGGGGGGTGGGCGCAAGTCAAGTCAAGTTAGTAAGCAAATCGAGTGTCTATTTTATTTATTTATTGTTTACCTATTTGTTTATTTATATGTTTGCTTGTTTTTTAATTTAATTTTATTTATTTTATTATTATTATTATTATTATTATTTATTTATTTATTATTTATTTATTTATACTTGTTTTTCTATTTATTTATTTATTTATTTATGTATATATATATGTGATTACTTATTTATAATTATTTATGTAACTGGGGCTATATCACTATCAGTCTAACCTGCTAAATGAATTTCCAGGCAGAGGCGGCCTGGATAAGCAACGAAACACAGCAGGAATTGCGGTCAATGGGGTCAGGTAGCCCTTGTCAACCAAGCAAGATATTCTGTATTAATATATTAGCAACCAGTACAATTGACAACCACTTTGGGAATAGCCTTAGCATTCTAGGATCCTACTTGCCTATTTTTCTAGGATCCAAGGTTAGTACATAACAGATTGCTTCATTTCTAGGTTTTTGGGGGTTTGCACCTTTGAGTATATTAATTTTTATGAGATCTGATAATCCCCCCAAGAAAGGAAAACCACCAGAAATGAAGCAAAACCACCAGAAATGTCTAATGACCATTCCAACAATGAAGTCAACCACTAAAAACACAAGAACCTATTGAAAAGAAGCAGAAGAAACATGTAAAAGCAACATCAATGGAAACTGACAAAGAAGCCAACCAACCCCAAGCAAAGCAGATTCACCAGAAACCCCCAAAGCATTCAAAAGTATTACCACCAGAATGCAAAAACAAGAAAACTTCTCAAAGGAAGCAATAAAGCAAAAGTCCAAAAAACAAGCCAAACCAATGGAAAAGAAATGAAGCCAGCCGCAAATGAAGCACATTCACCAGAAACCCAAGACTAAGTGAAAACTACCGTATTTTTGGCCCTATAGGACGCACTTTTTCCCTTTCAAAAATGAAGGGGAAATGCGTGTGCGTCCTCTGGGGCGAATGCAGGCTTTCGCTGAAGCCTGGAGAGCGAGAGGGACGAACTGGCCGCCACAGGAGACAGGAAAGTGTTTTCTCCTCGTGTATCTTGTCGTGCCAGAAATGGGGTGGCCATGTTACACGGAAACCAAATTCCCTGCTGGGTCTGAGCCCACCCAGGGGCAGCAGCCTGTGCAGCACTAAAATCCAGCACCCTCTGCTTTGAGCATGTCCTGCTTTACAACGTCACAGAATGATAGCATTGTAGAGCTGGATGGCACACCCAGGGTCATCTACCCTGCAGGTGGGTGCTGGGAGTCAAGGAACGGCTCCAGATCCCACCAGCCCTTGTCCTTTCCTAGGAGCTGGCCCCACCAGGTGGGCGTGGCGGGGTGGCACCTTGGAACAAGGTCTGCTTGACGACCACACCCTGGGCACACCGGAGGGTGAGTGGTGCCTTGCGGCAGGTTGGACTGGATGACCCCCAGGGTTTCCAATCCAGAAGAAGATCTAACTGGAACACATCTCTTCCCTTCCCCATGGCACTACATGGTTGCCGACACCAGCACTGGCTCTCTGGTGTCAGGTCAAGCAGCGGCACTGTGGATGGGGATATACCCGCTGCTTGGGGGCACCCAATGCATCGGCTTCTGGTACTACCTGAGCTCAGGGTGGGCTGGACGGCCCACAGAGTTCCCTCTTGCCTCCAAGCTAGAGGACCCCAGTGACTTCCACCGCCCCAAGTCCTTCATCCATTCAGCTGAGAGTCCCAAATGCATTGCTGTGCTGGTGGCCCCAATCCGAAAGGAGTTGGCCGCGAATTCAGCTGGGGGTAAACCACAGGCAGCAATCGCCCTTCGCATAGCGCGCATGAACTGATGCCGTGCAAGGTAGGAGCCATCCAAATGTATGAGGAATGGGCCTGAGACGGTTGGTCTCACGTACATGAAATGTCTAGTACTCTTTACTGGGCATGGCCCATTGTGACTAGTTGCTCGGAGCCGAATAAGGGCCCCCTTTCCCTGCTGATCAGTTTTGGAACATCGGACATGCAGGACTAAATTGGATCTGGACAAGGTCAGGTCTCTCAAACTTCCCCAAGCAGCGGAATCTTGTTGGCCCTCACAAACCACTTCGCCAATGCGCAGAGCGCCAAAGGAGGCAATGGTGTAGCCTTATTAGACTTTACTGATTGGTGGGCTCTGCGTTGCTCCCGGACAGGAGGAAGGAAGTCAAATGACACCAAGGTTGGTTCAAAGAAAGAGTTTATTCTGCTCTCCAGATAGCAGAAGGCACTTGTGTGGTGAGTCCACAGCAAGTCCAAAGAAATGAGAAATTTCATGCAGTATATATATCCTCCAGGCACCCTCTCCCTCCTTCCCCAGGAATCCAACCACATCAGCCTATACACGCAGGTTGACATCACATGTGTTCCTGCTCCGGTATTCTTAACCATAAAAGGATATTCGTTCCTGTACTTCTGACCATAAAAGGGTATTCCTGTTCCTACTCTTATCTTGGAGCAAGAGGTCACCAACTCCAAGAACACACTCTGGCACTGTTCCCGGACTAGGTCTATGCGTCAGGACGTAAGATAAGACCTAGACATTGTTGGGATACTGCCAGGGAGAAAAAGGCCATGATGACCCCACGTCGATTCCGGACGATCCATCGATCTCCTGTAGACATGCAGTATCATTCAATTAGTGACACGAGTTCCAGAAATAGCTTGCCACATTCCAGAGCTGGTGCACGCTCTATCAGCAGAATTTGCACAGCGAAAGATGCACGCAGGAGAGCATTATTTACAACTTTATTCAGTGTTGGTCAGAACAAAGAAAACATGACTGCCTGTGTTGATGTCTCGGGCACATAGAGAGAAACGAAAGCAATAGACAAACAGAAACTTCCTGTGAGCAGGAAATACATAGGCTGTGACTCACAACAGCCTGTCCCCTTCTTAAGGTGGAACGGAAATATCCTAACACCCTCCCCCTTTCCGTGTAACCTGTAGTACCTGTGGTTCAACCCAACTGCAACCTCTGTACATAAACCTTAGGTTGTTCTCTGTTAACAACCTTAGACAACAGATCAGCAGGAATTTCATTTCCTGGCATGTAGGACACCTAAAGGAGTCCTTTCTGAATACACTCTCTTGCACGATGTAGCTTAATCTGCAAGTACCATATTTTTTGCTCTATAGGACGCACTTTTTCCCCTTCAAAAATGAAGGGGAAATGTGTGTGCGTCCTATGGAGCGAAGACGCCATAGCCCCGCGACCCTCTCCCGGCTGGAGAGGTGATGCGCGGCTATGGCAGGAACCTCTACAGCCCCGTGTCACCTCTCCAGCCGGGAGAGCACGCGCGGGCGGGGCTAAAGAAGCACCCCGCGACCCGCTCCCGGCTGGAGAGGTGACACGCGGCTATGGCAGGAGCCTCTATAGCCACGCGTCACCTCTCCAGCCGGGAGAGCACGCGCGGGACTAAAGCAGCCCCCCGTGACCCTCTCCCGGCTGGAGAGGTGACGCGCAGCTATGGCAGGAGCCTCTATAGCCGCGCGTCAACTCTGCAGCCGGGAGAGCACTCGCAGGGCTAAAGAAGCCATAGCCCTGCGACCCTCTCCCGGCTGGAGAGGTGACGCGCGGCTATGACAGGAGCCTCTCCCTGCGCCTTTCCGTTGCTCCCTGACCTGCTCTTTGGGACTGGTGGTGGGCTTCCCCGCACCAGCCCCAAAGAGCAGGTCAAAAGGAACCTGAAGCCTGGAGAGCGAGAGGGGTCAGTGCACACCGACCCCTCTCCCTCTCCAGGCTTCCAAGGTAGCCGCCTGAACGCACCTTAAATGGCACCTTGTTTTAGAGCGGGAAAACAAGAGGGGGAAAGTTCTCCCCCTCTCTGTGCAGCGCCTCCTGCCGCTTCACTGAAGGGGCGCTGGGCAGAGAGGGGGAGAATTTTTTTTTCTTGTTCTCCCCCCTCTAAAACAAAGTGCGTCCTATTGTCCGGTGTGTCCTATGGTGAGAAAAATACGGTACTTGGTTCTTTGCTTGCAACTCTGAGTTCACCAAAACCAAACAGGATCTATTGTCTTGATACACTTGTATAGGACATTTCACAGAAACTCTGATGTCCTTAAACAGTTGCATCAACCATTCACAATCCATGAGTGAAAATGACAGAGCATTGAGTTCTGCTTCACAGGAACTTAGGCTCACTGTTGTCTGCTGCTTGCACAGCCAGTCAAACAGACAGTGGTTGTACATGTAGCATACTCCAGAAGTGCTTGTACCATCTGTGGTGTCACTTCCAAAACTAGCATCTGCAAAGATTTCAAGACCTCCAGTCTTCTGACTGGTGAACCTCAGCCTGTAGTGCAAAGTCCCTTTCAAATAGCAGGCTATGCGTTTCAGAGCTTTCCAATCCTGAACAGTAGGATTGTTGGCATGTCTGCTAAGCAGGTTACAGCTTACAGCTATGTCAGGTCTTGAACATCTAGCAATGAAATTCAGCTTGCCTAGAATGCATCTGTACAGCGTAGTGTCAGAAAACGCTTCAGCAGTACTATCTACCTGGTAACCTGTCACCATCGGTGTGCCTGCTGGGTTTGCATCAACCAAATTCAACCTAGTTAATACATCAGCAATTTTCTGTGTTTGGTGTACCAGAAAATTACCTGCTTGGTCCCTCTCCACCTGCAGAGAAAGATAGTTGGATACCTCACCAAGATCCTTCATGTCAAAGTGCTCCTTCAGCTGAGCTAGGGTGCTTTGGTACAAAGCCTGATTCTTCCAAAACATCAGAAGATCATCAACAAAACATAAACAATACAGTTTGTTTTGCCCCTCCTCCTTGACAAACACACATGGATCAGCTTTGCCCTGGTGAAAACCTAGAGAAAGCAATGTCTCAGTGAGTTTTGTGTTCCAACACCTGGCACTCTGCTTGAGACCATATAAGGATTTCCGAAGTTTACAGACCATTCCCTTCTGTATCTGCATCCTGTCAGGTGGAAGCATAAACAGCTCCTCCCCCAAAACCCCGTACAAAAAAGCTGTATTAATGTCGTGATGGGAAACATGCAGTTTCTCCTCTGCAGCAATCTTGAGCATTAGCCGAATGCTCTCATACGTGACGGTGGGTGAGTAGGTCTCGTGGTAATCCTGTCCTGGTACCTGTGAAAAACCTCTGGCGACCAGTCTGGCTTTGTGTCTGACAACCTTGCCATTCTGGTCTGTCTTGGCCTTGAAGACCCATTTGCTGCCAACCAGTCTCATTCCTGGGACTACTGGTACCAGCTCCCAAGTTTGGTTCCTGTTCAAGGAATCAACTTCAGCCTTCATGGCATTAAGCCAAGGCTCAGCATCTTTAGAGGTTAACTCCTGAACCTCTTTGAAGCTTGAAGGTTCCCACACCTTCTCTGAGCTACTAAGAATAGCAGTTGCTATCTTAGCAAACTCATCAGCAAATCTCTTTGGAGCTTTGCCTTTCGTGGCCCTTTCAGATCTGCGTACTAGACGCAAGTCTTCTGCACTCACCTCCTCCTTCTTAGGAGAAAAGTGACCAATGGTGAACAGTGGTTCTTCCAGTTCATTGTCAGACGCATCAGATGGCCTGACTGAGGCCTTTGCGCTCTTGTAGTCTGCTGTGTCATCACTGTCGCTGACATCAGCAGCAGCGCTGCCCACTGAGCTGGAATCCGAACTCTGATCATCATCATCATCCTCAGCTTCCTCTTCTACCTCAACATTATCTGCTTTTTTCACATCACCTTCATCTTCCTCTGGGTAACTCTGGAAAATCCCCACATTCCCCCCCCCACTTAGGATTGTACGCAACACTCTTTGTGAACTTAATGGACTTAGAATCAGTCATCCATACCCTGTATGCACCTTTTTCTTACCCCATGAACAAACCATGTGCCCCACGCTTCCCAAGCTTGTTGCTCTGTGGGGTGTGTACCCACATGTCAGAACCAAAGATTCTCATGTGTTTGACGTAAGGTTTCTTACCAAACATCTTTTCATAGGGAGTACAACCAATAGGTGATGACAGTCTCCTGTTATAGGAATAAACCAACGTTGATAAAGCCTCCCCCCAATACTTCCCAGGGAGATTGGCATCATGCAACAAGGTTTTTAGGCCTTGAAGCAATGTCTGGTTTGCTCGCTCCACAAGTCCATTCATCCATGGCGATCTAAACATTTACAAGTCATGCTGTATTCCCTTCTCAGTCAGGAAAGCTTCAAACTGCTGAGAAGTGAATTCCCCGCCCTGATCAGTAAAGAGACAGCCAATACGTTTACTGTGAACATTCTCCAACCAAGCACAGAATGCCTTGAACCTAGGAAACGCTTCCGATTTCTGCTGCAGCATAAACACATGAATGTACCTGGAAAAAGAATCAATTAGAACCATGAAGTACCTTGCTCCACCCAAAGAGGGCGCAAGTGGACCAACCAGGTCTGCGTGGACTAGCTGGTAGGGTTTGGAAGCCTGCCTGCTAGACTCCTTGCCTTTTGGAGCAACCTTCACCTTGTTCTCTGCACAAGATACACATTTCATGTGATACTTACAGGGCTTGATGTTCAAACCCTGAACCAACTCCGGCATCTTGGCCAGTGCCTGCCAAGACATGTGAGCAAACCTTCTGTGTGCCTTGTGAATGCATCCTGCATGAAGAACTTTGTTAGTTTGTGCAACACAACAAGAATCAACATTTGACACAGCAGCACCATTGTCATCATAAGTTATACAGAATAAGCCATCCATAAACTTTGCATGCAAAATGTCCTATTTGCCTTTCCTGATGACACAGATGCTCCTCTTGAAGGAAATCTCAAAGCCACACCCAGTCAGCTGTGGGACACTGAGCAAATTGTCTGCAGCACCTGGAACATAAAGTACATCTTTGATGGTAGTGTGCAGACTTGCAAGTCTCACAGTCCCTTCTCCTGCGATTCACAACGTCTTTCCATCAGCCTGGTGGATCTCTCCGTCTTGAGGTGTGAAGGAGATAAACAGATGCTTATCTTTTGCCAGATGGTGGGTGCATCCCGAATCAACAATAAATCTGGCTTTGGCCTTTGGAGCAGCTTTTACAGCAAGCAAAACCTTGTTTTCCACCGGCGTGGGCTTTTGCTGCTTGCCCCCCTGCTCCTGGCCATCAAACAGGCATCTGTCTCTGTTTACTTCTGGCCTTCTGGCCTCTGCAAAGACGATGACCTTGGCTCTCATGGGAATCAGAGCTCTCAGCTGCCGACTCCTTGGCTCCCCCTGGAGGCTGGAATGCTGCCTGGGATGACATCACAGTCAGCTCCCCTTGCAGCTTGCAACCGGTGCCCTCAGCATCCCTGCATTCACTCGCATTCTGGGAAACAGCCAGGACCTCCGATGCAGTCAAACTCTGGGCTGGGATGACTGGCAGATGAGCTACTTTCAAAGCATTCCACATCTGACGTGCTGTCGTATTGCCAGCTAGCGTAGCAATTTCCTCCAGAGAGACGGACAAGACAATTACGTCTATGGCCCTTGAATCTTGGGCCCTCCATCTATCTGTCAGAGGAACTAGTGGGGCTTCACACACAGTATGCCACACTCCAAACTGACGAAGTAGACTCTCACAGCAACTTGCCCAAGTCTCATAATTGTGCCTGTAACTTTGGGCACTCAGTGCCTTCAGAGGCTTGGAAAAACTCCATTCCAGGCTTTTACTTGAGCCGTGAGCCTTTATGCCTTCAAAAACTTCTTATCTCGGCAGCTCATAAATCACGAAGCGCGGCTCCCAGGTCAATTAAGCCAGCCGGACATCAAAGTCACTCTGCCTCGGCAATTTTTCCACATAACTCACAGCAGTCTGTCGCAGTCTTACTCTCCTGTAAGTGCTGTGAATCTGGGACCATAACCTGTTGTTGAGATACTGCCAGGGAGACAAAGGCCATCATGACCCAACGTCGATTCCGGACGATCCATCGATCTCCCGTAGACACGCAGTATCATTCAATTAGCAACACGAGCTCCAGAAATAGCTTGCCACATTCCAGAGCTGGTGCACGCTCTATCAGCAGAATTTGCACAGCGAAAGATGCACGCAGGAGAGCATTATTTACAACTTTATTCAGCATTGGTCAGAACAAAGAAAACATGACTGCCTGCGTTGATGTCTCGGGCACATAGAGAGAAACGAAAGCAATAGACAAACAGAAACTTCCTGTGAGCAGGAAATACGTAGGTTGTGAATCACAACAGCCTGTCCCCTTTTTAAGGTGGAACGGAAATATCCTAACAGACATCGTCAGGCAATACCAATGAGACGGAAACATGGAAGGTGCCTAAAGAAGCCAGGGTGGCTATCTAAAGAACTTTTAACTGAATTAAGATTAAAAAAGGATGTGTACAAAAAATGGAAAAGGGGGGAAACCACCAAAGAGGAATTCAAACAAATAGCCAGCACGTGTAGACACAAAGTCAGAAAAGCTAAAGCACAGAATGAACTCAGGCTTGCTAGAGAGGTTAAAAGCAACAAAAAAGGCTTTTATGGGTATGTTCGTAGCAAAAGGAAGAACAAAGAAACAGTGGGGTCACTCAGAGGAGAAGATGGTGAAATGCAAACAGGGGACACAGAAAGGGCTGAACTCCTCAATGCCTTCTTTGCCTCAGTCTTCTCCGATAAAGAAAACAATGCCCGACCTGAAGAATTTGGAGCAAATGATTCAGCAAAGGAAACACAGCCCAGAATAACTAAGGAGACAGTACAAGAATATTTGGCTAGTTTAGATGTATTCAAGTCTCCAGGGCCAGATGAACTGCATCCAAGAGTATTAAAAGAACTGGCAGATGTGATCTCAGAACCACTGGCAGTCATCTTCGAGAAATCCTGGAGAACAGGCGAAGTCCCGGCAGACTGGAGGAGGGCAAATGTTGTCCCTATTTTCAAAAAGGGGAAAAGAGAGGACCCAAATAATTACCGCCCAGTCAGTCTGACATCAATAGCAGGGAAGATTCTGGAGCAGATCATTAAGCAAACAGTCTGTGAGCACCTAGAAAGGAATGCTGTGATCACCAATAGTCAGCATGGATTTCTGAAAAATAAGTCATGTCAGACTAACCTGATCTCATTTTTTGACAGAATTACAAGCCTGGTAGATGAAGGGAACTCAGTGGATATAGCCTACCTTGATTTCAGTAAGGCATTTGACAAGGTGCCCCATGATATTCTTGTAAAGAAGCTGGTAAAATGCGGTCTTGACTCTGCTACCACTCAGTGGATTTGTAACTGGCTGACTGACCGAACCCAAAGGGTGCTCATCAATGGTTCCTCTTCATCCTGGAGAAGAGTGACTAGTGGGGTGCCACAGGGTTCTGTCTTGGGCCCGGTCTTATTTAACATCTTTATCAACGACTTGGATGATGGACTCAAGGGCATCCTGATCAAATTTGCAGATGACACCAAACTGGGAGGGGTGGCTAACACCCCAGAGGACAGGATCACACTTCAAAACGACCTTGACAGATTAGAGAACTGGGCAAAAACAAACAAAATGAATTTTAACAGGGAGAAATGTAAAGTATTGCACTTGGGCAAAAAAAATGAGAGGCACAAATACAAGATGGGGGACACCTGGCTTGAGAGCAGTACATGTGAAAAGGATCTAGGAGTCTTGGTTGACCACAAACTTGACATGAGCCAACAGTGTGACGCGGCAGCTAAAAAAGCCAATGCAATTCTGGGCTGCATCAATAGGAGTATAGCATCTAGATCAAGGGAAGTAATAGTGCCACTGTATTCTGCTCTGGTCAGACCACACCTGGAGTACTGTGTCCAGTTCTGGGCACCACAATTCAAGAAGGACACTGACAAACTGGAACGTGTCCAGAGGAGGGCAACCAAAATGGTCAAAGGCCTGGAAACGATGCCTTATGAGGAACGGCTAAGGGAGCTGGGCATGTTTAGCCTGGAGAAGAGGAGGTTAAGGGGTGATATGATAGCCATGTTCAAATATATAAAAGGATGTCACATAGAGGAGGGAGAAAGGTTGTTTTCTGCTGCTCCAGAGAAGCGGACACGGAGCAATGGATCCAAACTACAAGAAAGAAGATTCCACCTAAACATTAGGAAGAACTTCCTGACAGTAAGAGCTGTTCGACAGTGGAATTTGCTGCCAAGGAGTGTGGTGGAGTCTCCTACTTTGGAGGTCTTTAAACAGAGGCTTGACAACCATATGTCAGGAGTGCTCTGATGGTGTTTCCTGCTTGGCAGGGGGTTGGACTCGATGGCCCTGGTGGTCTCTTCCAACTCTATGATTCTATGATTCTATGACATGTCATCCCTACTCCACTAGAACAGCCATGGTCATCCTTGCCGTCACAAACTGATAAAGGAGAGGGCTCTGAGCACTTGTTTATACAGCTGGGTTTTGGCTCAAGAGCTCAAGTTAAAGCATTCTAGAAATGCTCCCTTGGAAACAGAAAAAAGTGGATTTTGGGTCCCTGCACAGAAACCCATTCCTTCAATGGCGTATGCAGCCGAAAAATAACCGGGCCTTGTACTTGGACCAACAGATACTTCTTAACTTTTATTTTTGTTGTTGTTGTTGTTTGGATTTGGCATAGAATGTCATATGTTATGGGCCTTCTACCATCACTGCTGGGAGGCAGCAGCCTGCGCCAGCCCCCCAGTGCCCTTCACACTAAGAAATCTGCACAAGGGTCTATGGAGTAAATAGCCTTACAGAAGGAGGAGATTGCAGCTGACTGGATGTTATAGAGTCTTTGCTGCGCGACCCAGCTCCCTAAAATGTACCAAGTATTGCAGAACCTCAGCCTTGGTAGGGGGTGTGTCAAGCCTAGCATTTTTTAATTTGCCTTGAAACTCCATAAAGTCCAACCAAGCCTTTTTATGATGTCTAAGCGTGGATGGGACTACTAAAGCCAATACTCACTTCAGGACATCATGTTCCAAAGGTGCTCCAGGAATGGCTGTGGCAATTGCTGCGCCTCTGGTGCTAATGAGCGGAAACAGTCCATCTGAAAACGAGACAGAGCATGCGCGATGTCATTGTTAACCCTAGGTGTAAATTTGGCAGAGAAATAGGTGATTAATTCTAAGCACAAAAGGACAAAGCACCGGAGCACGTTTGCCACCCTAGGAGAGTGTGATGATTGTTTAGACAGGACACTGACAACCGCTTGATTGTCAGTCCAGAAGCATACCTGGTGATTCCTGAACTCATCAGCCCACAAGTGCACCAGAACTACGATAGGAAAATTCTAAGAAGGTGAGGTCACGCGTGATAGGTTTTCCTTGCCAGCTGGTAGGCCAACGCTGAGCACACCAGCATCCCCTAAAGTAGACACCAAACCCCAGGGAACCAACTGCATCAGACTGTACCTGAAAGTCTGAACGCAGCATCAAATTGTCCTGCCACAAAGAATTCCCCTGTACTTATCCAGGAACTTTAACCAAACCTCCAGGCCTTACTTGATCACTTTAGAGAGGCGCACTCTGTGTTGAGGAGCATGCAGTCCCGCTGACAGCTAGCCAATTTCCTACAAAAGGGGCAGCCAGGGGGCACTACCCGGCATGCAAAGTTGAGGTGACCCAAGAGTGATCGACTCTGCCTAAGGGTGACCTTCTTGAGAGGAAGAAGTTACAGAATTAATTCCTTAAGTGCTGCTAGCTTCTCCCTTGGTAGGCTGATGTCTGTGCGATTGTGTCCAATTCAATACCCAAAATAGGTTATGGTCGAAACTGGACCCTCTGTTTTGTCTGCCACCAAAGGTACCCCAAGCTCCTCAGCCAGGGAGGTGAAAGCCTCTAAAGAGAAGCGCAATCAGGGCTATTACTAGTGATGAGAGAAAAGTTATCGAGGTAATGGGTCACCCTTTCAGAACCAGTTCTAAAGCAAAGGGCCCAGTCTAAAATTGTACTAAATGACTCAAAAGCTGCACAAGCTACTGAGCACCCTATTGGCATAAATTTGTCTATGAATAAGCCCTAAACCTAAAACCTAGGCACAGAAAGTCCTCTGGGTGAATTGGCAGGAGGCAAAAGGCTGACTCAATGACACACTTAGCCAAGAGTGCTCCCCTGCTGAACCTGCGAATAAGCTTTTATAGCCTGATCAAAGGAGGCATATTTCACAGAACAAGGCTCCTGTGGTATTGCATCATTGACTGAGCCACCTCTAGGGTAGGATGGGTTGTGGCTCATACGATACTCTCCTGGAGACTTTTTAGGGACGATGCCTAAAGGTGAAATGTGTAAAGCCAGTATAGGCGGCTCCCTGAAGGGGCCAGCCACCCTCCCAGCCAGAATTTATTTGTTTATTTTCTTTTTGCAATAGCTAGCATTTCCCTAACTGGTTTGTTTGTTTTTTGTTTGTTTGGTTTAGGGGGTCCCCTGAGTTAGGAGGGATCTAAGAGGTGAGAGCTTAACAGAAGAGAACGCCAAAACCATGGGCCAAATTAATACCGGTTTGCGGCTGAATTAATACCGGTTTGTGGCTGTTCTTTGGGCTGGTCTGTGAGCATTTCAAGACCCCTGGTGGAAATGCCCCCTACCGCCCAGAAAGGGCTGTTTACCTTTAAAACATGAGGACGCCGGGTAGTTACCTAGGCACTTTTCACATTCATGTGCATACTTACAATTTGGCCCCTGGCACACACCCAGCAAACCTCACGGTGAGGGACTCGCTTAGCTTTGAATTTCCAAACTTAGAGGGATCTGGCTGCTTCTTTTCCACATAGGGACCCACGTGCTCCATCCTGTAATTCTGGTAGCTCAGGTCCCAGCAGGTGGTGGGCAGCAGGGAAGCATTTCTGAATTGTCCTCGGAATCAGAAGGCTTACTTCTCTTGCTCTTCTTGGCCGAATGCTTCTTCTTACTTAGACTTCTTTCTCCCTTGCCCATCATTGGAGACTGGTGCTGTTCTGCAGCCGCTGACACTTCCTGTTGCCCCTGCATCTCTTCCTCCGATGATGTTTCGGAGCCCCCTTCCGTAGTAAGGTTGTGAATCCTGTAGAATACTGGGAAAGTCTGGGGTATAATGAGAGGCAGAAAGGTTATAATTGGTGGGTTTCTGGATGAAAAATCGGCTCTGGATCCATTCCAGTCCGGCTTCCGCGCTGGTCATGGGACCGAGACGCCTCTGGTCGCCCTAACAGATGATCTCCGCAGGCAGCTGGATCGAGGCGGCTCGGGGCTGCTGATTCTTCTAGACCTGTCAGCAGCCTTCGACATGGTCGATCACGAACTTCTGGACCACCGCCTTGCCGACGTGGGGGTCCAGGGCACAGTCCTTCAATGGCTGCGCTCATTTCCCTCCGGTCGGGGACAGAGGGTGGCGCTTGGGGGGGAATTGTCATCGCGCCACTCCTTGGTGTGTGGAGTGCCTCAGGGTGCGATTCTCTCCCCGATGCTTTTAAACATCTTTATGCGCCCCCTCGCCCAGCTTGTCCGGAGTTTTGGGCTGGGCTGCCATCAGTATGCTGATGACACCCAACTCTATCTGTTGATGGATGGCCATCCTGACTCGGCCCCAGACACACTGATCAGATGTTTGGAAGCTGTGGCTGGATGGTTACGTGGGAGCCGGTTGAAGTTAAATCCTTCAAAGACAGAGGTCCTCTGGCTGGGACGGAGCGATATGGGATTGAGGGGGCAACTCCCATCTCTTGCGGGGGTGCAATTAGTGCCAGCACCGTCCGTTAAGAGTTTGGGTGTAATCTTTGACACCTCCCTTTCCATGGAGGTCAGATTGCATAACAAAGGCGGCATTTTTTCATCTCCGGCAAGCTAAGCAGTTGGCTCCTTACCTCTCTCGCCCTGACCTAGCCACTGTGATCCACACAACGGTCACCTCCAGACTGGATTATTGTAACTCACTCTACATGGGGCTCTGGTCCATGGGGTCACGAAGAGTCGGACACGACTAAACGACTAAACAACAACAAGCACAACTGGGAAAGGAAACATCTATGCTCCTATCATGTACTAAGGAAGAGGAAAATAAAAGTACCCAACTTTACACAGAACCCTTTTAGCAGATCTTGAGATAGTTTGAGTGAGTTTGCTTCCTTAGACTAAAGAATGCAAGTTCCTAGAGAAATGATCTTTAAAGGAAAATTGAAGTGAACAGTTTTTTCCTAAGATAGGGAGAGGATCTTTTATTAAGCATAGTTAATTCAATTGACATAATCACTCACAAATGATTAAAAGAGCCATAGAATTAATCAATTAAAATAAAATTAAAATTAAAAGGAATACAAAAGTGAACATTTTTTCTGAACTTGCCTAGGAACAGTAAGCCTAATTAAGATTTTTTAAAACAACCACACATAGGAAAGTGAGATTCAAGGTACCTTTAGAAAAGATTGCCCCCCCTCCCCGTAGTTTCCTTTTAAAGGAATCTTACTCAGGAGTAAATTTACCTGGCACAGAAGTAAGAAGGGGGAAAAAACTGAAAGAGACTGATACAAGGGGGGGGGGCATTTTCCAAGAAAAGAGGCCAGGAAGTCTTATAGAGGCTGGTATCAGGGCTCAGATAGACAATTGCTGGCTATGGAAGCTTCTCCCTTTTAATAACAATTTTCTTAGAAGGAACACCATATTTTCATAGGCATATGCTTAATGAAATACGTACACTGCATATTAGCTTGAGAGAGCAGTTGGCTCAACTAGGCTTTTGCAGCAGAAACATTAGTTTCTTCACAGCACATTTCAAAATACTGGAAAAAAAGACTGGAACACGGATGTAGGCTCACAAACTCAAAAGTTGCAACAAAACATCATTTACCGTCAACTTAAAATCATAATCCTCACTTAAGCTACTCGGAGGAAGACTCTTTGGAGCCTCTCTCAAATAACAAACATTTGCACGCTTCATTCTCATTTTTGTCCTGTTTAAGATTGCTAAGGCCCTTATATTTAAAAATTTTGAAGCAAGCTTGCAATTTTAAAACTATGTGCATTTAAGAACAGTCTGTGGATGCCAAAGCCAATGTAAACACAAACCCTTTAAATATTTCTAAATCTTTGAGTACATCTCTTATTCATTTTTTTTAGAGAAACTAAGATCTCTAATGCGTGGGCTCTCAGGCTGGGCTGTTATTATATCTACTGCCTTCTGAGCACCATTAAGTTTACGGTTTCACATTCTAGCTTTAGGTTATAGTTTATAGTTTAACAACACAAATTTGATGTGTTCAGCTCTCCCTAAGGGTTCACACCCTGATTTTGTTGAAGGATCTCTGAGGTGGCCGCTGTGCCCTGGGTTCCAGGTGGTGGGCCTAAGCCACCCACTAAAAGTTACAACGGTCTCGCAATTTGTACTTGGAAAGACCATTTTGCCCCTTTATTTTATTTCATTTTATTTTTCCCAGTTGCAGATGACAAACTGGAGGGGCGTATCAGAATCCTCTCTGGGGCAAAAAGGCTTCATGGAAGCTTTGTTGCCAGGAGGAGTCCAGCTAGGGTGTTTAGAAGAGTGAGCTCCCATTTTCCCTCTAATACTGAGGGGGGGTTGCTCAGTAGATTACACTAGGAGATAGAAAAACAAGCACAAGAAAGGGACAGAGAAGGGGGGGGTAGAGAGAAGAATATTCTATCAGTACTTGATTTTTTTTTCTTCAACTAAAAGGCAATCCCTGCCTACCAGAAAACCACAGGCACTAGCCTGGAAACCACGGGTCTCTCTAACCCGGTAAAAACCACGGATTCGGAATTTATTCAGCGCTGCTTACAAGACTAATACTCCGAGGGAAGACGTGGGGGAAAGAGGAAAGGAGACTTTCCACGGTTTCCCCGGTCAGGCTCCGAGAGGGAAATCGGGAAAGAGAAAAGGAGAGAAAGAGTTTAGGACGTTTCTGGGCGACTCCGAGGAAAAACGTCAGAAAAACAGTAAAAGTTCCGCGGTTTCTCCGGTCCGAGAGGGAAATCGGGGGAGGGAAGGATAGAGTTTAGGACGCTTCCAGGCGACTCCGAGGGAAGACGTCAGAGATGGAAAGAAGAAAAGCCCAGCTGTCGTGGAGACGTTACTTTCCCACCCCCTCCCAATGTATTAACTTCAAACCATACTCACATTCGTAGATGTCCCTCGTGGATCCCGGGATCCTTTCTCTTTAGCCAGCTTGACCTTGCCTTTGCTCCCCCTGGCTGGGCTTTTGGTGACGATTGATTACCGCCCGCAAAGAGGAGGTAGGGAGAGGAAAAAGGGATCCCTGGGCTAAGGTTGCCCAGTGGCACCCGATCCCCTCCATCTCCCCCCTCACCTTCACAGGAGGACCAAGTGTCCCTGAGCATGGTCGCCAAACTGTTACCGGAAAAATCTGAGGGCTCCCTTGGACAAAACAAAGACACCAACCAGGATAACTTGGAGCAAAACAGCAGCCTGTAGGGTTGGCCTTTATTGAACTGTTGCAACAGGGTGTTCCCCTCACTTGCAAGAGAGAGAAAAGACACAGAAAAATGGTGTGCAAGGCCTTATAAAAACTTTTGAAATTCTCATCCTGTAGGTCAAGCCCACCCCCAGAAACATCATGCATACATCACAGAAAGGAGGGGTTGAGGGAGGGGTGGTGGTGGTAACCTGAGTGTCCTGTCACCTGGCTGGTTCCCTTCTCCCCCTCCCCATGAGTCATTTTCCAGGTGACAGAGGGGACTTTGCAGTTTCCTGCCCCCAGAGGGAAGAGCTGATTATTGTCCTTTGTTCCAGTCTGTGCCAAATCCACTCCCATATGCAAGTTCTTGTGATCCTGATTGTCTTCTGTCTGGGACCATCAGGTTTATAGAATCATAGAATCATAGAGCTGGAAGAGACCACAAGGGCCATCGAGTCCAACCCCCTGCCAAGCAGGAAACACCATCAGAGCACTCCTGACATATGGTTGTCAAGCCTCTGCTTAAAGACCTCCAAAGAAGGAGACTCCACCACACTCCTTGGAAGCAAATTCCACTGTCGAACAGCTCTTACTGTCAGGAAGTTCTTCCTAATGTTTAGGTGGAATCTTCTTTCTTGTAGTTTGGATCCATTGCTCTGTATCCGCTTCTCTGGAGCAGCAGAAAACAACCTTTCTCCCTCCTCTATGTGACATCCTTTTATATATTTGAATATGGCTATCATATCACCCCTTTACCTCCTCTTCTCCAGGCTAAACATGCCCAGCTCCCTTAGCCGTTCCTCATAAGGCATCGTTTCCAGGCCTTTGACCATTTTGGTTGCCCTCCTCTGGACACGTTCCAGTTTGTCAGTGTCCTTCTTGAATTGTGGTGCCCAGAACTGGACACAGTACTCCAGGTGAGGTCTGACCAGAGCAGAATACAGTGGCACTATTACTTCCCTTGATCTAGATGCTATACTCCTATTGATGCAGCCCAGAATTGCATTGGCTTTTTTAGCTGCCGTGTCACACTGTTGGCTCATGTCAAGTTTATGGTCAACCAAGAATCCTAGATCCTTTTCACATGTACTGCTCTCAAGCCAGGTGTCCCTCATCTTGTATTTGTGCCTCTCATTTTTTTTGCCCAAGTGCAATACTTTACATTTCTCCCTGTTAAAATTCATTTTGTTTGTTTTTGCCCAGTTCTCTAATCTGTCAAGATCGTTTTGAAGTGTGATCCTGTCCTCTGGGGTGTTAGCCACCCCTCCCACTTTGGTGTCATCTGCAAATTTGATCAGGATGCCCTTGAGTCCATCATCCAAGTCGTTGATAAAGATGTTGAATAAGACCAGGCCCAAGACAGAACCCTGTGGCACCCCACTAGTCACTCTTCTCCAGGATGAAGAGGAACCATTGATGAGCACCCTTTGGGTTCGGTCAGTCAGCCAGTTACAAATCCACTGAGTGGTAGCATAGTCAAGACCGCATTTTACCAGCTTCTTTACAAGAATATCATGGGGCACCTTGTCGAATGCCTTGCTGAAATCAAGGTAGGCTACATCCACTGCGTTCCCTTCATCTACCAGGCTTGTAATTCTGTCAAAAAACGAGATCAGGTTAGTCTGACATGACTTATTTTTCAGAAATCCATGCTGACGATTGGTGATCACAGCATTCCTTTCTAGGTGCTCACAGACTGTTTGCTTCATGATCTGCTCCAGAATCTTCCCAGGTATTGATGTCAGACTGACTGGGCGGTAATTATTTGGGTCCTCTCTTTTCCCCTTTTTGAAAATAGGGACAACATTTGCCCTCCTCCAGTCTGCCGGGACTTCGCCTGTTCTCCAGGAATTCTCAAAGATGACTGCCAGTGGTTCTGAGATCACATCTGCCAGTTCTTTTAATACTCTTGGATGCAGTTCATCTGGCCCTGGAGACTTGAATACATCTAAACTAGCCAAGTATTCTTGTACTATCTCCTTAGTTATTCTGGGCTGTGTTTCCTTTGCTGAATCATTTGCTCCAAATTCTTCAGGTTGGGCATTGTTTTCTTTATCGGAGAAGACTGAGGCAAAGAAGGCATTGAGGAGTTCAGCCCTTTCTGTGTCCCCTGTTTGCATTTCACCATCTTCTCCTCTGAGTGGCCCCACTGTTTCTTTGTTCTTCCTTTTGCTACGAACATACCCATAAAAGCCTTTTTTGTTGCTTTTAACCTCTCTAGCCAGCCTGAGTTCATTCTGTGCTTTAGCTTTTCTGACTTTGTGTCTACACGTGCTGGCTATTTGTTTGAATTCCTCTTTGGTGGTTTCCCCCCTTTTCCATTTTTTGTACACATCCTTTTTTAATCTTAACTCAGTTAAAAGTTCTTTAGATAGCCACCCTGGCTTCTTTAGGCACCTTCCATGTTTCCGTCTCATTGGTATTGCCTGACGTTGTGCTTTTACTATCTCCCTCTTAACAAACTCCCAGCCATCATGAACTCCCTTTCCTTTTAGTATTGTTGTCCATGGGATCTCACCCAGCACTTCCCTAAGTTTTATGAAGTCGGCTTTCTTAAAGTCAAGAAATTGAGTCCTAGTATGCTTGGCTGCTCCTTTCCGCTGTATAGTAAACTTCAGAAGAGCATGATCACTCGCGCCTAATGATCCTTCCACTTCTACCCCACTAACCAGGTCATCAACATTGGTTAGGACCAGATCTAAAATGGTTGTTCCTCTTGTTGCTTCTCCCACTTTCTGGACAATGAAGTTGTCTGCAAGGCCAGTGAGGAATCTGTTGACCTTATGCTCTTGGCTGAGTTTGACATCCAACAAATATCCGGGTAATTGAAGTCCCCCATTACTACTATCTCCCTTCCTTTTGCATGCTTGGCCATCTGTTCCAGGAAGGCATCATCTATGTCCTCCGTTTGGCTTGGGGATCTATAGTAAACTCCCACAATGAGATCTCTGTTATTCTTCTCTCCCTTAATTTTGACCCAAATGCTCTCACTTTGGCTTTGAGGTTCTAAATCTTGGATCTCTTCACAGGTATACACATCCCTGACATATAACGCCACTCCTCCTCCTTTCTTGTCTGGTCTGTTTCTCTGAAATAGATTGTATCCCCCCATTATTACATTCCAATCGTGGGACTTATCCCACCAGGT